>NC_043750.1:10432130-10764281 GCF_902148845.1 Salarias fasciatus | reverse complement strand
CGGTTTCCGGTGAAGGTGATCTCCTGTGAAAACGTATACAGCGAGAAGCTGTGTTTTTTATTTGTGTGTGCACGTGTGTGTGTGTGTGTGTGTGTGTGTGTGTGTGTGTGTGTGTGTGTGTGTGTGTGCACGTGCACCCACCTCTTTGCCCTCAGCGGGGAAATACTTGATCGTGGGGAACCCGTCAACCTGAACAGACTCCACCTCGTTGGCGGTGGCGTCCATCTTGGCGATGATAATGTCGGCGTGGTCGCTGTACTTCTCTCCCAGCTGGTCCCAGATGGGGCTCAGCTCTTTACAGTGTGCGCACCACGGTGCATCTACAGGAGCATCAGACGCTCTTTTTAGGTTCAAATCCTTCTCTGAGACCAAAAACTTAATTTTTCTCTACATGTGTTGAAGTAAAACTCGACTACATAAACAGACTGTTTGGTTTCCTAGCTTAATTTGTTAAACTACCAAACTATTTTATATCAAAATGGTCTCCAGATCAACCAGTGATGGTGCATCAAATGCATCAAGAACTCTTTTTTTTAGAGGACAAAACAACTTACAAAACTCCACAAAGACATTTTTGGTCGGATCCAGAGCGACAGCTTCAAAGTTTTTTCCCACGAGAACTTTGACTGGATTTTTGTCCCAGTCCTCTGGAATCTCCTGGGATCGATAGTAGGGCTGCGGGACACGGCAAGACACGCATTCAGTGCTGCTCACAGACAGTCAAACGTGCGTGTGTGTGTGTATGTGTTACCTTGGCAGTGCCGTCCACGACCTCCTGACACAGCTGCCGCAGTGAATTTGCCGTCAGCTCCCCTGGAGCAATGCCGAACTTCTTTCCCGAGTCCATGTTGATGACACGAGCCGTGGGGGCGTCTTTCTCGGACACGCCGAAGTACCCGAGCACGTGAGACAGCGCTGCCGTCACGTCGATCGTAATGAACAACATCTGCACGGAGGACACACACAAGCATGGACTCTCAACACACCGCGGGACGCAACCTGCAGAAGCAGGACCGGTCTCCACAGGATGCTCCAGTGCAGGCCTACCACTGATTTAATGATGATCTAAAATTAGCCACAACAACACACACTCACACACACACACACACACACTCACACACCTTGCCCTTGAACTCTTTGGCTACAGGCCTGGCCTCCTCCACCAGGAGTTTCTGACTCTCCACGGTGGAGTTGAAGAAGAGCAGGCTGTGCAGGCGGATGCCGGAGGTGAAGATTTTATCTGCAAACTGGACACAACAACACACAAACACACACAAACACACACAGCATTAGTTCAGTTTAATGGTGTTTTTTGATGAGGCCACATGGGGATGTAGCGGTTTATAGTTTGGAAACACAACAAGGCTGTTTCCAGTGTGAGCCCCGGCCTGTGGGCCGGTCTGAGGAGTCTGCATGGCGCTCTATCAGTGCGCCGACACTCAGGCGTCCGGGTGAAGGACTGGCGTCCGGCCCGAGCTGTTCGTCACAGTCAGCTGAAATGAGCGCTGGCAGCCTGCGACTCCGCGTCAGATGAGGAAAGCAGATTGATGTGTTAACATCCTGTGGAGCGTTACCTCCTGGTTGAAGGGGATGATCAGCTCCAAGCTGTTTGCCTTGATGAAAGATGTCACGTTTGTTCGGTCCAGCTTTCCATCTTCTGGCAGGAGGAAGTCCGCTCTGCCCTCGTCAAACTGTCACACAGGAGAAACAAGAAACAGGGCTTCATTTGATCAATCTGACTATTAATTATCCTCACAAACCAAGTGCTTCTCGAAACAAGACAGTAAAACAAACGTCAGCAGTACCAATGATGACTTCTGCTTTTATAAACAGCACCGTAAATCAAATGTACCTCTTTCCATTCACCCTTGCTTTTCAGAATAATATTTCATGACGTGTTTGAGTCATGCAGTAATTCTTTAAACACATAAAATACCTTGTTACTGGACTGGCACTCATAATTTCTCTTGCTATTGTGATGAATATCATGACTTTGATCTCAGAGGCATTTTCATTCTGTACCAGGATTTAAAGTCTGTGTCCCACATTTCACCCTCTAGATGGCAGCAGACTTCATTAGGACTTGTTGTCATTGACTGAATGTAATTAAAACCCTTCTTCATACCTTCTTAAAGAGCACCACCGAGCTGGCCTTGACCTCGTACTTCTTGAAGACCTCAGGACTCTCTGTGAGGGCGAACTCAGTGTCGGTCACATCCAGAGCGATCTGCTTGAGCTCCTGAGCGGCCTCGCTGTCCAGACTCTGCAGGAGGAAATGAGAGGCCTGTTCAGCACAGAAACGTGAGAGGCATGGCTCAGATGGAGCAGAGACACTCACGTCGAAGAATCCTACAACGGTCAGGTTATGGGCGTCGATGAACTGAGCTGCCGAGTCCACCGAGTCCAGAGTCGGAGCTCCTGGACCGGCGCGACGCTTCATCCACTGGGTGATTCCCACGACCGATCTCTTCCCTGGAGAACACACAAACGAATAGTCAGCTCAGACAGTGACAGAATCAATGCCGCTGTATGCCGTGGATCCTTAAGGATAAGCACTGTGGCGTGTGTGTGTGTGTGTGTGTGTGTGTGTGTGTGTGTACACACCAGTGAATTCGACGGGCTCCTTGCGGTCTCCGTTGGTGAACAGCTTCAGAGTCGGGAAGCTCCCGATGCTGAACTCCTCGCCCAGCTCTTTCTCCTCGATGACGTCCACCTTGGCCAGACGCAGCCCTTCGCCCTCCTTCTTCAGGATCTCAGCAGCCTCGGCGTAAACCGGCTCCAGCTGCTTGCAGTGGCCACACCAGGGAGCATCTACACACACACACACACACACACACACACACACACACACATGCACACACACCGAAACACAGATAATCCATGAGTTTATGCAGCAGGCCCGTTGCTATCAGCGGCTCTCGTCCTGCTCCTCATGGAAATGAGCTGCCGTTTGTCTCGGCTTTCGTCCCCTTCTGCTCGTGTCACTAGTGTGACCTCTGACCCCGTAACGCTGCGCTCGGCTGTGGGAGAGTCGGACCGGGGCGACATCTGGACAGGCCGGGCCACGTGGGAGCGCATTTTGATCCTATCGCCTGAACGCTGGAAGCGCTGGTGTGAAATTCAGAATGTCGTCGCTGTCGTTTTATTTATGAAGAAACATTTTAACCGCTGACATCCATTCAACATGGATCAGGTGATCTAGATAATCGACAAAATGAAATGACCATCTGCTCTCTCTGATGCTATTCGATTTGAAAGACGACAAACTTAAGTGAGAGAATACACTGTGAGGGCTTTGTAGGACAAAAATGACCTCTTGATTTAGAACGACTTACAGAATTCGACCAGTAAAAACTTGTTCTCGCTGAGCGCTCTGTCAAAGTTGATGATGTGGAGAACCATGACATCTTTCTCCTCCTCTATTTCTGTGGTTTTCTCCTTTTTTGGCGCCTCCTCCTCCTCCTCCTCCTCCTCCTCTGCTTCCTCCGCTGCAGGTTCCTCTTCTGGCTGCTTGTCTTCGGGGTCCTGGGCCCGGGCGCAGGCGGCCCACAGCAGGAGGCCCAGCAGGACGGCCGACAGCAGCGTGTGTGTCCTCATGTCTGCGTTTTGGTGTGTCTGCGACACCTGTGTCTACATTTATCCGTCTCAGAGGGAGAGTGTGTGTCGAAATGCTACTGGCCTTCCCTCCGGCCCAATCAGATGCTGAACCTGACACGCTTCCCAGTGTGAACCAATCAGGCCGCGCCGTGTCGATTCGGAGTCGGGGGAAGATGGCAGACGGACGGTTTGGAAACGACCACATGTACAACTTCATACCAATTCAGAGAGAAAGACAACAATAAGACCCCCGTCACCCAGCAGACGACGTTCATCCTAAGGTCAAACGAGGCCCTCAGCTACCTGAACCAGCTCACAGCAGCAGCGACCGTCAGACTCCCGGCCCTCTTTAACTCAGATTCTTTCATCGTACCTACCATTCTGTCACTTCTGTCAGCATTAAAACCATGACATTTTTCATTTACAGCAACAGAAAGGCCTGAATGAACCACCCACCGCCCGCTCTGGTGGTTAAATCATTCCTGATCCAAACTGCACACAAAGGACAAACAGCTCAAAGACATTTATTGCTTTTGAACACTAATATCATTGCTGCACACACAGTTTTAGGGAATTCGAAATAAAGTACACTTAAATCATTTTTGGAACTGCAGCACGGACCTGCAGCAGGTGGTGAGGGTGGCAGAAACCTTCAGAAACCCGGTTCACCCTGGACATGATCCGTTCTCTCTGCTGGTCTTCATGAAACTTATTGAGATCAGTTGAGGAAGTGAAGCTGGGAGTTTGACAACACGGTTTTCAGCTTTATTAAACAGGGATAAGAACAGAAATCATAATACTTGTGTGTGTGCTTGATGCTACAGGTGTGTGTTGTCCGTCAGCGTGTCTGTGAGCTCTGGGTTCGGGTCCCAGTTTGCCAGCAGGTCGCTGAAGTCCGGCTGGGCGCCGTCGATGGCGTGCTCGTCGTGGTGTGCGAGCAGGTCGCAGTGTGTGTCACTGTCCGTGTGTGTGCCGCCGTGGGTGTGCGTGACGCCGGCCGAGGCGCCGAGAGCGTCCAGAGGGCAGCAGGGGACGGGCTCGCTCCAGAAGCTGAGCGGGAGATGGCGCTTGATCATGGGCTGGCCTCGGGTCTGGCTCGGACCCCTGTGGTCGAACAGCTCGGCCAGGGGTCCCAGACCACCGTTGCCCTTGGCAACCACGACCTCCGGGTCGTTGGCGCGGGCCGGTGCCCTGCTCTGCCGCTCCTCTGGACTCCCGGACCTGGCGATTCTCAGCAGGTCGTCGTAGTACCGCAGGCGTCCGCTGGTGGCGACGGCGGCGGAGTCGCTGTAGATGTCGCACCCTTCCCGCTCGCCGGCGCCGCGGCCGAAATACCGCTGGACGTCCCGACTGATCAGGTCGGCGAACCTCAGCAGCTGCCTGGTCACGTCCAGCGCCTGAGGAGGGGCGCTCAGGAAACACTCCTCCTCCTCCTCCTCCTGGACTTCAGACTCTTCATCGTCCTCCTCTTCCTCCTCCTCCTCATCCTCCTCCTCTCTCTCTTCCCTCTCCTCTGACTTTCCCTCCAGGCCTTGCTCTCCGTCTTGCGGGGAGTGTGAGTGCTGGAAGATCATGGGGAGGTAGGCTGGAGGTGGAGCCTGAGTGAAGAAGTTCCTGACGATCCCGGCGGCCATGTTGGCTCAGAACCCTGGGAAGAGAAGAGCGGAAGTGAGAATTTTATGAGAAACGAATGTGAAATCAGAAAAATAACCAAAAAATAAACTACATGGAGATTCTGGATTACCTAAAGAGGTGCAAATGAAGCTTAAACAAGAAGTCGGATGTGTGAATGTCTCTGATGAAACCTGCCTCTGACGGCTGGAGCTCATGACTCTGGTCCGGCAGCAGCGTGACTCTATTTATACCTCAGAATACTCCGCCGAACGAGGCGACTTCCCCCGCAAATATTTGAGTGCCGTGCTGGTCAAACACACTTTATTTACTCTATCACTGGGTAACCAGGGAGGGGGTCTGGGGCTAATGGATCCCCTGCTAGGGGACGATGGAGAGCTGTTAAACACACACACACGCGCGCGCACACACAAACACATCATTGCTTTTTTTTTTTTTTTTTTCCGTGGCTGTTATCAGGCTAGTTAAAGGATAAAAGAGCATGAAATCGAATCACATGCTGTTTTGACTTCTGGAGGGGGAACGCTCTGGACCCAGCCTCACCCAGACACGCCCCACCCTGCTCTCACACACACACACACACACACACACACACACACACACACACACCGCCCTCACACCGGGACGCACTCTGAGGGTTTCTTTAATGGAAAGCATAAAGACTCAAGAACAGGCGCGCTGATTGAACAACAACAACTTTTTAGAAATGATATAATGACTGCATGCTCAGTGGCTCAGTCCTCATTCTATTTGTGGCACTCAGTGAGGAATTATTGTGAAATAATTAAGAGAAATACTATAAAATATATAGTTTCATTAAAAAAAAAAAAAACAAAACGCTAAACTTCCAAGAAAAGCTAAACATTTTTCACCTGTGGATTAATACCGTTAATACTATTATTAATACTATTAATACCAGCCACCTGAAGTTGGTATTGAGATGAATAATTATGTGATACCAATTTAAAGCTTTGTTTTGGCTTTTGCTTCAGGAACATAATAGGAAGCTTTCTTTGTCTTTTCCAACCTTGTCGTTGTTGTTGTTGTCAAATTACAAGTAAGTAATTTGCGAATGGTTTGTTTAATAAATCCTGAGTCAAACTTAAATTCTATTTAAAACTTCAGAGTATTTTCAAAAAAGATGACAGTGGTTAGGATACACTAATGAAATAAACCAATCACAATATCTCTAATCACTGAACAAAATACATACTTTGTCTTTTTTTTTTCTCCACCTTTCTTTAACCAGGCAAGTCAGTTCAGAATGAGTTCTCCTTCACAATACCAACCTGGCCATGAGGTTACAAGGCATGAAGAAAGACAGAAACAAATATGCAGAAACAACCGTAATACAGAATCATCTACTAGAACACTTTGTCTGCGTACATGAGGAGAGGAACACTTCAGCAGCTCCTAATTCCGATAAAGACGAAGTTAAGGTTTAGCTAAAGCATCAGAAAGACTCCTTTAATTAAATGTTTCAACAAAAATAAATAAATAATAAAAGACAAAAAAAAAATCACAACATTACAGTTTGATCACTACAAATTAAGTTAAATGAATAGTAGTTTATTTATTAAAAGAACAAAAAAACACTTTCATGCATTCAACAATTTAATGAAACTTTTCAAATCTCTCATTAACATTTTACTCAGAAAAAAAATCAGTAGAAACTCTGAAGCAGCGATCAAGTGTCAGAAATCATTTCAGCTTCATCATTTGGACAAGAGAAACATTTGATCTCATAACTTCTGGTGCATTAAGAATTATAGAGAAATATTTATATTGAGTGAAAGCTGAATGTTAGGTTATATAAACTCACAGATTGACTTCTGCAAAGATAGATTCAACCGTGTGTGTGTGTGTGTGTGTGTGCGTGTGTGTGTGTTATCAGGACTGCCTGACTCCCCTGGCCTGCCTGTCATCAGTATCCAGGCTTCTGTGTTGGTTTTACGACCAAAGATCAATAGAAACAATATGTCAGCTCTCAAGAGCCTGACAATGAATTACACACGCTTTTAGACACACAAGCACATGGACACACACACACACACACACACACAAAGCTTCACGTCCATCATTCGTTTTAAATTTAGATTTCATGCAGAGTAAAATAGTCTTAAGGAAACCTTTTTTATCTTTTACTGATTTTGTATCTATTTATATGTAAAGATTTTTTGTAGAATATTTGGAATTATTTACTGAGTGAATTTCCCAAATCTTAATATTTGCATTCAGTAATCAACGTTACATTTGTTCCTGTTGATTTTTTTCATGCATTTTTCCATCTTTTTATGTTTTGTTCAAAAATGAAATCACATGAAATTACTTTTACTTCAATCTAAATGAGCTATTTGTGAGGAGATATGCACAGACCAGCCACAACATTATAACCACCTGTCTAATGCAAGTGAAGTCGGCTTTGAACCCTTCACGTCTCGCTTCTTGGGCAATTTTTAATAAAAACTACCACTCAGACCTAATTTAGCCATCAAAATTCAGCCCCTGTTAGATTCATCTGAATCTTTTCACCTATTCTGCTTCATGCAGGTTAACCTTTGATATAAAATGTTTCCTCGCTATGGAGTCCATCTCAGCACTACTAGGTGCAAAAAGAGATCATTTTCCTCATAAGAGGTCATAATTTCAAGCCTGATGGACGTATGTGCAGAAAACATTTACAACACAGAACGTTAAAATGGGTTAGAAAGCAAATGACTGCGTGATTGATCGTCAGTCGTGTCTTTGAATTGCTGCTCTCAGTCTCTTCCAGAAAGCGGCGAGCTGACCGCCGTCCGCTGGCCACTCCAGGTACGTCCTGGAGTTCATGGCTCTCCGCAGCCTGCAGAACTTCTTGGGGATGGTTCTCTTGTCGATGGGCTCCAACAGGATGAGCACCACCGTGTCGTCGTTCTGGTCAAACAGCCTGAAGTGGGTGTAGTCCAGCTCGTACACGCACCATTCGCTCCTCACAAAGTGGCGAGACAGGACGAAGAGCGTCCTGTGGCTCTTCTCGATGGCGTCCATGATGTTGTCAAGGATCCACCCTCCGGGGAGGAAGTCCCTCTTGTGCAGGCAGAGTCGGACCGGGGGGTGGGACTGCTCCAGCTCCGGGACCAGATGCGTCTCCACCCAGGCGGAGTCCATGTCGCTGTAGGACACGAAGGCGTCGTACTGCGGCGGCCCCTTCTTCAACCTGGGCTTCCTCTTGGCTCTCAGCCAGGCGCAGGTCATCCTGATGTACCACCCGACGCTGAACCGGCGCCACGCTGCCGCAGCGAGCAGACACACTCCCAGAATGCCCGAGCAGAGCGCGGCCAGAGCCGAGGCCGTGTGGCACCGGAACGCCGGCAGCCTCACGTCGGACACCCGCCGCCCTCGCTCGGCGTCGGGCGAGCTGCAGACGTAAAAGTCCAACTCTCCTCCGAGCAGCTTCCGATGATTCATTCGGCCGCCCGTCATGAAGGCAACAAACTCGCACGAACAGAAATATGGATTTTCGCCGGCCTTCAGTCTCCTCAGCGCCTTGTAAGCCTGAAGATCTTTGCTGCTGAGTTTCTGTAAGTTGTTGTTCTGAACGGAGAGAACTGTGAGACGAGGGTACAGTCCTCCCGCCGGCAAATTACCGATCTTGTTCCCGGAGACGTCCAAGTGTGTGAGAAACGGTAATTCAGTGTCGAACTCAGTCAGGTGATTGTTCGACAGATCGAGAACTCGCAGACTCGGCGGCAGACACCGAGTGACCGCGGTCAGGTGACACGAAGAGAGGTTGAGGAAGCGGAGGCTGTCCGGCCAGCGGCAGCACTCAGGCATGTCCTTCAACCTGTTTCCGCTCATGTCGATGTTTTGAAGCTTCGGCAGCTCGGCGAAGAGACGGCTGCTGACGGACCGCAGGTGATTCCTGCTGACGTTGAGGGTTCGCAGGCCCAGCAGGACGCCTCCGCCGTAACACATCAGCTCACTGAGGGTCAGATCGCTGAATATGTTGTCGCTGATATCCAAAAACTGCAGCTCTGTGAAATCGATGCTGACTTCGCAAGGAATCGCAAACCAGTTGGAGTTGAGCAGGGACACCCTGCGCGCCAATGTCATCAGAGACTTCAGGAAAACCAGTGATGGAAAGTTGTAGAAACTGGTGACTTCTATGTTTTTCAAGACGATAGCCTCCAAACTGTGCATTTGCAACTGATCCAGAGAGGCCGTCTCGTGAGTTTGGAGCATCTGCACGCCGTCCAAAGTCAACGAAGTTAGATTAGAGCGCGACAGCAAATTCAGGATCTCCTTACAAGCTGCGACTGACATGTTCACATTTCTGAAGACAATGCTTGTGGCGCCGAGATTGGCAGCAAATCCGAACGGGGACACGAGGGTTTTCCTCAGGAAAGACGTGTCTGTGAAAGTCAGAGTTGTGTTTGGATACACAACGTCCGACAGTATGGATCGCACAATCGCCGGGTTCCTCGCAAACACACCGTTCAGATCAAGCGTCACCAGGCCGATTGGCCCGGTTTCCTTCAGACCTCCTTCCTCGTACTCCTGCAGATTCCTCCCATCGAAGAACAGCTGGTCAACGTCAGAGAGGCCCGAGAAGTGTCCTCTCTTGACGGACTGGAGGGACGCCCCTCCCACCTGTAGAATCCTCAGCCTCCTCAGTCCCTGGAAGACGTTGCCGTCACCCACCGTTGTGTATTTGTTCCCTAAGAGATTCAAGTACAGCAGAGAAGAAAGCTTCTGGAACCAAGCGGAAGACAACGTCTCCAGTCTGTTGTGGGACAGGTCCAGTCTCTCCAGACGAATCAGGGGGACGAGCGCTTCGTCCTGGACGCTTCGGATTTCGTTGTTGTTCATGAGCAACGCCTTCAAACTGCCGTATGTCAGGAAGTCGTGCTTCAGTATTTCCTCAAGTCGGTTGAAGGAGAGATCGAGATCAGAGACGAGCGGCGAGGCGGCCGCAGGGACCCTGGTCAGGTTCTGTCTGGAGCAGTCGCAGCTCGTCCCTTCACAGCGGAGACACCGAGGCGGGACGAGCGAGAAGCTCTGAGCGACGAGCAGCAGCACAACACACTTCATCTTCACTTATCTTCAGCTCCTGGAACATAAACACAGAACAGTTTTATTTTATTTTATTTCTCCTCTATTTCTGTAATAATGACTGTCCTGTACACTAGCAGACTGAAAATTGCAGCTAATTCTGCACAAAGACTTGTTGACATAAATCACAGTTGGAAGTTGTTGCTAGTAAACAGGAAGTGAATTATTTTGTTGCAGCTCGGCTTCCTTACTTAAAAAAAAAACGAGGAATCGCAGCCGCTCATGGGAATCCTGAAACAATAAAGTGAAATAAAACAGTTACGACAGTAACTGTTCATTATGTGAGGATCTTAAATGAAAATAAGCCGTCTGCAGTGTTATTATTCCTACTTCTGCTTTCTTTGTGTGGTGACGGGAAAGAGAACCAGAACACCATCAGTTGTAGATTGAAGGATGATTACTAACACGCTGTATTGTTTCAGTGGTGTTTTTCCAGTAAAAGCTGATTCTCACCCTCTAAACTGTGACAATCTGAGGCAAAACACACTTAGAAAGTGGCAGAAAACACTTTTTGTATTTTATATTTTTATATCATTAAAAATGTTCTACTCTCATGTTATTTTGAAAAATTGTTTTTAAAATGTAAAGATGAAAAAACTGCTGTTTGGAAATCAGAACTAACAGTCATTAAGTTTGCAATAAAAAGACTTTGACACTGTGGAATTGAATTTAACTGCAAGTAAAAGCTCTGCTGTTAAAATCGAACAATCAAAATATCATTCTGAACTATTTTCTTGAATGTCGGCTCATTTTAGTCACGCTCGGTATTTAAATGGGAGGACAGAAAGAGGAGTGTGTGGCTGACTGAGAACACACACACTTTAAACTCGCTGGATTCCCACTTAGTTTTTTTTTTTTGTCTTTTCCGCAAATACTCAATGTTAAACAAAATTTTTTTGGAGAGGTCAGTAAAGACTAAATAGTATTAATCAGATTATAGGAGTAACTCAGTAACACCTTTTATTACATGGTGAATATTTTTGTAGTTTGCATGTTCTCTCTGGGTGGGCTTGTGCTTCCTGTCCACATTCTGCCCTCACCTATAGTCAGCTTGGATTGATAATAATCTTGCGCATGATCAAGGATGGATGGATATTTTTTACTCTGGATCAAATTCAAAAGTCACTATTTATTCTGCATCATGTTTTTTTTCCCCATTCAATAATAAAAGCCCCCATAATATTAACAACATTCACATTTCACTTAACTTATATTTACTACATTATCAGAAAACAGAGTAAAAAAAATTGCAAATAGCATTAAAAATCCCTACATGACACAATAAATGATAAAAAGTAAAGGTGGAATACCTCAAAGAGCCTCAGGTGAAACGTCTCTCCTCTCAGTGCGGTTCAGCTCATTAATGATTTCCTCACTTACGGACGTGAAACACAGTGACAACAGGAACAACAGGAGGGTCACTGGTCTGCAGGCACACCACAGACAGAGAACCTAATAAAATACGTTAATGCAATACAGAGTTTTTTTTATGTGAAGTTCAGGAGGATTTTCAACCGATTTCTTTTTTTTTCCACTATCATCCAGAAAATGAAGCGATGAACTATCAGACTCGCCCCGCTTCAGCTTGAATCACTTCCAGCCACCTTCGACTCGAGCTTGGATCAAACAGCCTGGAGAAAGACGGGCCTCCGACGGCTCGTGAAGCCTCTGATGAGCATGTCACATCTGAACACGTCCCAAAAAAAAAATTCTGCCACAGATATCCCATCATCACTGGAGAAAACTCACAGGAAGAACATGCAAACTACACACTGAGGCCTTCATGAACGTTTTGTGATGAAACCAGCTAAAACACCATGATGCTTCTATTCTTCAAACACGTGGAACATCAACCGGATTCAGTGTAGATTTGCGCAGCGTACACACACGCCGCGATGTGGATGTTAATGTGATGCAAATGTTCACTCAGGAAACCAGCCGTGTGAAGTTATTCAAAATAACCTTCACGGTATCATCAGACGTCAGATACTGCAGTGTTTCCTCTTTAGTTTAACCCTGATCAGTGTGTGTGTGGGGCTTTTTTTTTCTGTTCAGTGAGGGGAGGATCAGATGAAGGAGATGAATGGCTGAGGGGGAGGTTATCTGATCAGGCCGGACTGTAAACTCAGTGCCAAGAGTCTTCATGAAGAGATAAAGTGCTGAGAGGACAGAGGAGCCTGTTTCTGATATCAGGAGGGAAAAAGAAGTGATGAGAAAACAGAGCGTAAAGAAGAGAGGCTGCAGGGATTAAAGCAAAGTACTCATGATTCTTTTTTAAACTTAAATCTTATTTTTAGTTTTCAATTTGAACCTTTTCAATGTTGATTTCTCCTGGACTGAATCTACTTGAAGCACTCTGTATTGGGAAGTGTAATAAATATTCATTGATAAAAGGTGAAACCACCTGGAATTACAACAGCTGAAGAGATTTTGGCATTTATAAAGACTCTTCAGTCATTTTGTAGCCGCATTAAAGGGAAAAATTCATATTTGTGGTATAGTTTTAGTTTTTTAAATAATGGATTTTTTTTTAGAAACGTTATATTGCCAGTCCAATTCAGACACAGACAGTGTCCAAACCCCGTCCTCGAGGGCCGGCGTCCTGCAATGACGGACTTGTTAGAGGCTCTTCTACAAGCTGGAGGACGACGTCAACATGAGATCGAGGAGTGCAGGTGGGTGGCTTTCCAGGACCGCAGCTGGATGTCAAAACTACCTTCAGAGGCACGCAGCAGGTGTGAAATGAAGAAACTTCAGATCTTCCTGAGGTGACCGAGGTCAGACTTCATGCTTCTGTAGCAGAGTCACGCGTTCCTCAGTGGAGTGACGAGCTTCATCTCTTTATGTTCGATGGTAAATATTTAGACTGGTGTGTATCCGTCAGTAAGGTGATGATCTTTACGCCTGGAGGGCAGGACGTGGCTTCATGTTTATCCAGAGAAAATACATTTTTTTGTGAAGCGTTTCGCATCTGGAGAGGATGAGACATCTGATGAGGCTCAAATGAAAACATAACCAAAGGAGAAACCGATAAACGAAACTTAAAAGCATTTTGAAAAAAGACTCATTCAAGTAGAAAACCTTTTTTTTTTTAATTTTCTATGTTCAAAACTGCAAAACACCTAGAAAAATATACAACAAATGCTTAACCTGTCACGACATTTAACATCTGAAAATGGGAACATAAAAGAAAAGAAATATTCACATTTTCCCCATAAATGGTAAAAGAACATTCATTTTTATTTCCTTTCTTTTACATATCAATGTTTATATGTTTGCAGTTATTGGTAGGTCTGCCATTTTGCTTTTTATCTTTATCGTTTATTATCTTTTCAAACTCTTAAACGTCTCCGCAGTAGCCGGAGTCGTTGGAAAGCTGCGAGTTGGAGCTGCGGTTGGAGGAGGAGTTCCATATGTCCAGGTTCATGTGGGGGCCGAAGGGGTTGAAGCTGGAGTACTGCAGCGGTCCGCAGGTCCGCTCCGCCTCCCGGGTGAAGGGCGAGTGCGGCGGGGAGACGGGGGAGACGGGCGAGACGGGGGACATGGGGGCCGACCGCTCCGGCTGGAAGTGGCTCTGGTAGGGCTCGCTCTGCGGCGTCCAGATGGAGCCGAACAGGCTGGACATGGGCGACAGGCTGCGGGTCCCCGAGAAGTAAGGCTGTGGAGAAACACCGCATCGTTATCGGGGCGGGGTTAGCCAGGCGCTGACCGTTCGTGACTTTAAAGGATGAAAAAAAAAAAAAAAAAATTAATCTAAGCAAAAAGCAGAAGCAGGAACCGGAAGAGCAGCTAATTAACACACTTCTCGCCAGGCAGTCTGCTCTGGCGGTTCCTCTTTTCTGCTCACGAGCACAAAGCGGCTTGTTGAAACCACAACATCGAGTAAGCAGAGCCGAGTCTGAACGGAGACAATAAAATCCAACAACACGGAGCTTACTACAACTTCCTGCAAACCTGCGCTCGAGGAGAAACGTCTAAAATCTAGTATGAAGAACTTCGGTGATTTGTAATGAGGTAATGGCGGTTATCTCAGTTATGCTGTATCTGTGACGATGAGCTGGTCGCGGCTCGCGATGCTGGCTGATGTGGCCGCATGGCGGTTAGCTCTACTGGACCGGTTACCTTGCTGCCTACGCAGGCCGCTGTGTCCCAGGAGGAGGGAGCTTCCTGAGGCTGCTCCTCACACCAGCCGCCGTGACTGCCGTGCACGCCGTGCACACCGTGACCGTCCTGACTGGGAAAACCACTGGGAAACGTCCCATTGCCTGCAAGACGATGGCAGCAAAACTGTCAGGAGACTTTTTCTCTATTATTAACTATTTTCAATTTTATCCGCTCCATTTGGTAACGTTGTAAAAGCGAGGCGTGTCTCAGAGCTTGTACCGATGTAGTTGCCTTCCTCGCAGTAGCTGTAGGGATTGTTGCACTGGCTGGCACTATTCCATGTAAACCTGCAGGAGAGAAGGAAACACATAACTCTTTGTAGTGAACAGATGGAGAAATAAGCTACATGAAAGGAGATGTTGCCACGTTAACTCCCCAACTTCCCACTCAAAAGCTCTAAAACATCTTAAATTTCTCTTTTTTTAATTGCTCTTGTTAACCACTAGAGGGCAGAATATCTGTCAAAACCTCCTATTGCGGGTGAAGAAAAAGCACTCAGCGGCTCCTACCCGTTGTACGGCCCGGCCGTGGCTGCTTGAGGTATGTAGGGCAGAGCCTCGCTGGTGTTGTATCTGAACTCGTTGGTGAGCGGGATGGACGGCGCCGACCACGTCTCTTCGGGCAGATACTGGCCCGTCAGGTCTTGTAGAGAACACAACAGCTTCGTCAGAAACGGGCAGCGACGCACAAAAGCCTTCAGACTGAGTGTCTGGGCCGTTACCCATGTTCCTGTCCATTCCTGCCGTGACCGCAGCAAAGCTGGGGCTGAAGCTGGCGGCTGTGGCGTCGGGGCTTTGGCACAAGTCTTTGTGGTACAAGCTGTTCATGCTAATACGGAGAAAGGGAACAATTTAAAAAAAAAAAGTCTTTCACATCAAGAATCTCTTGAAGCTGGTTTGAAGTGTCTCGTGGGGCGCTGTGTACCTGAGAGCCTTGTAGTTTGTATTCATGGCCTGGTAACAGTCTCTCTCTGCTGGATAGACGCTGTACTGCATGGAGTCCCCTGGAGAACCAACAGAACCACAGTCAGAACCCGCCTTTCCTCGGCTCTGGCCGGTGACGAACCAGTCGCGTTTCAGGACGCCGTACTTTTTCTGGATGAGGTAGTGTAGGCGTGCGTCCGGGCGCCGGGGTCCTTGTCTCCCTCCATGCTGCTGGCGCTGCTCCAGCTGCCCCAGCTCCCCCTGCTGGCCCGCACGCTGCCCGACGAGCTGCCCGAGTCGGAGCCCGACTCGCACGGCCCGCCGACGCGCCGCTCCGTGGCACACTTTCTGCGAGTGCGAGCCGAACACACACCTGCCAGAAGCCAAAACCAGCTGAGATCAGACCGGAGCGGACCGGAGCGGACCGGAGCGGGCGCTTCCAGACGGCCTGCGTCGGGAGCGGACTCACCGTTCTGCTTGAGGGGGCTCTCCGCGCTCTGTCCAGGCTTTGCCGCCTCCGATTTGGAGCCGCTGCTGCAGCAGCGGTTCCTGCTGCGGGTCCCGTTTAGATTGCGGTCGCCTGTTTTCCAATCGGGTTCTTTCTCCCTCTCTGGCATGACGAGCACGTTGTGCTCAGGAGGGCTGATGAAGCACAGCAACATGTTACCTTTCATTTTCAAGAAAACATCAGAATTCTAAAGCGATGCAAACATCTTCTAAGTTACCTGGAGACACTGTCTGTCTTCCTGCGACTCCTCTTTCCCTTATTATTCCCCGGAGCAGCGCCGGCGCCGGCGTCTGTGGTCTGTGCTTTCTTCTTCTGGCCTTTGCCATCTTCTCTGACCTGAGTCGGTACAAATCAAAACGAGGAACGTGAGAGGCCGAGCCTGAAAGAGCGGACAGGTGTCCACTTGTGGTCTTTCCATTACCTCCGGCTCAGAAGCGTCCCTTTTCTCTGCGGCCGTCTTGTCGGCGAAGCGCTCACTGCAGCTCTTGTCCACGGGGTTGCACGCCAACAGGCCCGGCCGAGGGCCCGGGCCCACCATGACGTCGTCCGGGAACCCAGCAGGCGTTTCCACGGGAAACATAACCGCTGCTGGCGCTCTGTCCTCCACCACGGTGCTGTGGACGTCTTCTTTGAAGTCTGAGGGCGTCTTTTTGTCCATCTCGCTGACGAAAGCCGGCTGGTTGTTGTTGAAGACGTCGGCGTCAGGGGTGAGCGGCGCCTCCGGCGTCAGGTCCTCCGCCTCTTCGTCCATCGCCACCGCGGCGGCCGTGGCGGCGCTGGGCTTGTATTTGGTGTAATAGACGGAGACTTTGTGCTTCTTCTGCTGCTGGGACGGGGCGCTCGAGGAGCCTTTCTTGGCCGACTGAGGACGAGGGGCGGGGCTGTTGGCCAGAGCCGGCGAGCCGCGCCCTTTGCCTTTGTCAGACGTGTGACAGGTGTCCACATAGGTCTTACAGCTGCCCTTGGTTTTGCTGCACAAACAGGACAATCGGAGGAATATTAACACCGTAAACCTGCGATTACAGTCTGCACATCGGTGGAAAGCCGCCGGGACGCACCTCACTCCGTTGGGAGTGACGCTATTGACCGAGCCGTTCTCCCGCGACAGGACAGAGTTGTGGTTGCTCCTGATGCTGGGCGAGGTGAACTCGCTCAAAATGTACTGCGCTTGATGGAACGCCATCAGACACACGCCGAACAAGGAGAAACTGGAGGACAAAAGAGACGGGACATGATGATCTGTGTCTGACTCATCCCTCCGGCCGTCCGGAGTTCCAGCCACTCACCAGGTGAAGACCAGGGTGACCACCCAGAAGGTCTCCTCCCAGCTGGGGCCCGGGACCACCTGGGCGCAGAGGGGCAGCATGTGGTGGGGCAGCGTCACGTTGAGGGTGAAGGGGAAGGACGTCCCGCGGGACGTCACCAGGGTGAGGTCCCGGATCACCCACGACGAGGTGAAGTCCGGAGTGAACCTGACGACGCACACGGGCAGAGGACCGCAGAAATCAACGTACGGCACGGAGACGAGAGAAGGTCTCATCGGGAAAATGGATGAGACGAGGAGAACGAGCGGTGCTCACTGTCGAGTTCTCATAAAAATGCAATCGACTACATATTAAGACACGACTCAGAGGAATCAGGAAGCGCCACTTACGCGATGGTGATCTCAGAGGAGCCGTTGTGCTCCAAGCTGAAGGATCGACACTGCAGCACCTCGAAGCCGAATCCCTGACATTTGTAGCCGTTGATATTCATGGACATGACGGTGAGAGGAAGCTCTCCTGCATTCTCCACCTTGAAGCTCTTCCTGATGGCGAAGAGGGGCTTGTTGGTGCGCAGGCCTGCGGGTGACACGAATCACTCATTAGAGACGTTTCTTTACGCCAAGTCGGCTGAGCGCTATAAAGTGATGAAGAGGAGGAATAAAATTCAGCAGTCACACATCTGTGTGGCGTTTAGGCGTCGCCTCACCGTCTCGACAGTCCATCAGGGTGGACTGAGGCACGTTGAAGCGTAGAGAGGCTCCCGGGCCGGGGAGCTTTCCTCCCACCTTCAGCAGCTCTTTGGCGCCGTGGCCCTTCACCGTCACCATGTCAAACACCGTCAAGTTGTTTCTGAGGCACGGTGGAAAGAAACACACAAAAATGAGCATTTATTAGGATTTTGTTTTCACGAGAAAGTCTGGAAGCGAGTCACATTTTTTACTGCATTTTGTGGTTTGAAGTCAATTCAATTATGTTTCTTTTCTTTTTGTAACCAAAGCACTCAAATTTTGTCAGAACGCCTTTTGGATAAAACATAAATTCTAATTATTAATCTTGTTTAAATGGACACTCAAAAACCCATAAATATGTGATTTCTGGAAGCATTTAATTGATCGTGTAACCAGCATAATGTGATTTGCTTTATCGGATCGCGGCCGGAGCGGAAGCCAAAAGACAACATGATGTCCGACAGCAGAAGGAAAAAAAATCCTCCACACAGCGAACACAAAAGCCATAGGTATCACCGCGTCCCGAGAGACAAAGAAAACTGTTCTGAGACTAACAGAGAGGTTCAGTCTCCAGGCATTAGATTTGTATAGTAAAAGCTATTTTTATCGTCTATAGAGAGCAGAGATGATGCTCTGGGGAATATATCTCACAAATTCACACCGGAACCAGAAGAGAAAATACATGAAGGAGTTTATCCAAACGTGTCCGACAGTCCTGTACCTGATGATCAGGATGGTGGTGGTGGGCTTGTGCTCGGAGGGGGTGAAGACCACAGCGACCTCCCGAGCCTCCCAGGGCTGCAGCAGCAGACGCAGGACACCCTCTCCTGCAATGTCCTCCAGGCTTTCGCCCGCCTGGAACGAGCCACACCGGGAGGAGAGGGATAACAGTTCAGCAATGCATCGAGTGACATGTGACTGCCGGCGCTGGGCGAGGACGAACGCTACCTTGAGAGGAGAAACCAACAGAGAAAACTCCGAGGTGCTGATGTTGACCGAGAGAGGGCTGATGTTAAACCTGCCAAGAAAAGCAAAGAAATCGCTTTCATCAATGAACCTGAAGGATGATGAGTGGAGTCTTTGATCGCCGTTGATCAGTTTCATTAAAACTTTTCTCTTTTTTCTTTTTTAAAGCTACGACCAACCATTTAGTGAGGAGATCCAGAGCCTCCAGCGGAGCTGGGTACAGGGAGAGGATTCTAATCTCAACAGAAACCACTGAAGGTGAAGGATTCTTCAGCATGAAAGTCTTCACCTGCAACCAAAAGGATGTTTTTCATTCGACAAATGCCACAAAAATAAAAATCTGCAAAGAAAGAACCTATTTTGAGAGAAAAAACCTGTTGCTTACTTTGCTCTCGTTGACAGGTGTGGCACCAAAGTCCAGGGGAGAGGCAGTCTCTGCAGGGAGTCTGAGCCACCTGAGGAGCATTCCAGGACGTTAATAAGGCAGAAGAAGGCCGGGCCGTGTGTCAGTGATTGCTGGAAGACAGAAATACCTGCAGGGGAGCTTGTCCTTGTGGTTCTGCCACCGAGAGCAGAGCTCAGCCGCCAGCTTGCTATCAACAGTCCAGGATGAGGAGAAGAAGTCAGGAAGGAGGGAGCGCTGCCACTCTGAACGCCCTGAAGGGACATTTAGGTAAATATATAAAAACTCATTTCCGCTGTCGAGGAAAGTCGTATGCTGCCAAGCTTCACCTGTCTCAGAGAGTCTCAGAGGGCAAGGACGTCCACACTCGCGTTCAGCTTCAAACACCACGTCGCCCTGCAGACGGCCACACAGGCGGTTACAACTCGGAGTTTCTTCTCGGAACAAAGACAGAACTAAATACTAAATCACGGCCGAGGCTGGAGGTTCACCTTGGAAGAAGAAGAAGAATGGAAGTAGAGTGGAATGTGGAGGGTGGAGCCCAGGCTGGTGTCCAGACTCAGGCTGAAGACCTGCTTGACGGGCAGCGTCCTGCTGAGCGACTCCAGGGACAGGACATGCCAGCAGCCCTGGCTCACCGTCAGGGGACGACTGAAGTTCATCACCTGGCAGACAGGGGGCAGCAGAGAGAATCATTTAGTTTATACTCACAATATATGTTCTAAATCTATGTTTTGCTCTCTCCTTTCTTTAATTTGTAAGAATTCGTCACGCCACGCAGTCATGCACACCTTCATGACGCCGTGCAGCTTCTCGGACAGGCTGGCATTCACAACAGTGAAGGGCAGCAGGGACGGGTTCGTGAACCACAAGTCCACCTGGTTGGTGTCTCTTTGCTTTATTTGGAAAAGGCTCAACGAATCGTCCTGGGTCCATCTGCAGAAAGCACCAAGAAGAGATTTACCATGCTCTCTGAGTGCAGCGATGTTCGGTTAATGCTCGTCAGGACACGCAGTAGAAATGATCTGTTAGAGCTGGAGCTACAACGCTTCTGCTTTACCTGTGCATGATGTGAGGTTTAGGGAAGCTGTGGGTCGTCCTGTTTGCCATGATCTTTAAACTGACGTGACTTGAGCATTTTGCTCCGTGACCAGGCAGTGAACCTGGAGCAGGGTAGAAGAAAAAAAACAAGAAAAAAAAAAAAAAAAAAAAAAAAACTCCTGTTACAATAAAGCTGAACAGAAGACAAAAAAAAAAAAAAAAGAGTGAAGTACAAATAATGTTCACCTCTGCACGCTATGGTCGCCACCTCAGTGAAGTTTTTTGCTTCTGGTCTCAGAAGAGCTTGATTGAAATCGAGGCTGGCTTCAACCTTTGACAGCACCTGCATGTCCTGCGAACACGAGACGTCGAGTCAGACTCAAAACAAGTTGACTAGAGAGCTGCGATCGGGGGAAAACAAACACTCACCTTTACGTGGAGCTTCTTCCCTCCTGAATTTATCATATAAACTCCTATTTTTGCTTCCCCTGTGGAGACAGTTGCAGATAAATGAGCTAACAGCATTTAGGTGCAGTTTCAAAATGTACAGGTTTAAATACGGTAACCCAATTTGTTCAAATCTGTCACAGACACATTTAATGGTCTTTCTATAATCTGCAAGTTTAACTTGGCAAAAGTTTTAACTGGATGTAAAACGAATCACAACCGAGGATCCAGTACTGGAAATACTTCACATAATTAAATTCCAACCCCCAAAAATAACTCTATAAACCAGTTTCACAAACTTTTTAAAGATATTAGGGGAACTGTAGATCTTCTTCTCTTGTTATGCTGCACAACAAGCCCTAAAAGCACAACTGATGTACTTATGAGAACAATCTGTCATCGGACAGTTTATTCCAAACAGCAGTGTTCTTAAATCTCCAGATGCAAACTAAACATGGGCCAAACAGAAAGGAAGTGGAGACGCTTTCATCCTATATCAGAATGTAAACACACACTATCTCAAGCTTTTCGGCCTCTGCTTCGCTTTAGCGGCAGATTAAACGTTCAATGAGGTCATTCAACGCTGAGAAATCGGAGACATCTGTGTGTGTGTGTGTGTGTGTGTGTGTGTGTGTGTTTCATGGATGACACATCAGTCATGGTGAAGCTGTGTGTTTTGCTGCACTGCCACGCCGAGACACACTGCAGTCCGTTTGCTTCCAGACCTGAGGACCCACCGATGGCGGCCTGTTGAGCGCTCGGGGCGACCAGCAGGACCAAGATGTGCTCGATGACGTAGGGCTTGAGCTTGTCCAGGTCGGCGGGCCGGTCGCCGCGCGCTGACAGATTAATCTGCAGACTGAGGCGCTCCTCGCTCTGGAGGCAGGACCCCTGGGACGGGACAGGAAAGGCATACCAGCCACGCACAAAAACAGAGACAAACATGGAGGAGCATGAGAATGACGAGGAGCGATGCGACGGCCGAGATAAAGAAGCAAAAACAAGCCGAGACGAGGGATGAGTTTTGGAGGGATGTTAGAAGCTGAAAGAAGGAGATGCAAATGACTGCCGTCTCCTCCTCTCCGCGCTGAGACTAACACTCTCTCAAAGCTGACAGATCTGTGAAAGGAGAGTGCAAATCTCACTGCAAACCCCGGGATTGTCTCAGAGGGTGAATCACCACTTGACAACCTGCAGACAGATGCCCTGGCTCTGTGCCACGGGGGGGTTCAAGGCCTGCGACAGCACATTTAATCCCCTGCAACTCAGGCAACTGCTAACTTCCTGTTAGGCTCATTTAATCTGCGCGCGGTGCAGACGATGACCAGAGGCCATTTCTCAGTTTGGTCAAAGACTTGAAAAAGATCTCAGGCAGCAGGTGTGGATCTTGGAAACGAGCCGAGCGCTGCAGCTGGGACGCTCATGCAACCCAACGCAAGGATGACTTCAGTTCATTTAATAACGGCGTCGTCGCCAGGTTCTCTGCCGCTTCCTGCGTATCGCGCCACACGAGTACCGGGAGCCCTGCGTCAATTAAAAAGTCTCTCGAGAAAGCAATTAAAGGACTGGCAAGAGATGGCGCCCTCCTGAGGGGCTGTGCAGAAGACAGAAGGCGCGTCGATGACGAGGCCAGCTGTCAGCTGAAAGTTTTAGTCTCACTGGCCGCCTGCTCGGCTCGGGCCGCAGCGAACTATCAGCGATGTCAGGTTCCACATCATAAAAATAAAGTCTGTGGTCAACTGTCTTCCTTTAAATTCTATGTTTCCTCCCCATCGTCTGCTTCCCTTCTTGTTCCACATTTAGTTGTTTTGCTGCCGACAATTCAGGCAAAAGCGTTTCTATCAACTACTAAGAGTCAGACAGATTCATGATCACATGGTGTTAGGATTATTCTGAGCTGCAGGTCTTCAAAATGAAAAAAAACAAAAAAAACATCTTCTCAACTTTTGTGGGGGCAAAAAAAAGTGGTTTTTCCAGTTCCTTTGCTTTGAAACTAAAAATGCGACTAGTTACAACAGGACGAACTGAAAGTGTTCCAGTAGTTGAAGCGAGAGGGAAAAGGGATTACCTGAGGACTGTTTAACAAACTCTTCGGCAAGCTGCACTCCAGCAGTAGACCCAGTATCGTGACGTTGGAGGCATCTTCCTGCAAGTTTCAACAGTCTTTTGTCATGTTCTCTCTTTTTTGCATGCGAAACAACTCTTGAAAGACTTTTCAAAATCACTGATTCAGTGCATCAAATAGTAAGAAAGTCTTTGTTGAAACATATCAAAGATTAAAAGAGTGCATGCACGTATTAAGCTGCAGTCAGAGTGATCGGGAGGGTTTCGTCTGCACTCCGCTACGGTAACAATTTTTCAACTGCCATCGCACTTCCTGTTGTGGAGGCGAGGACTCCTTTCACATGAGTCTCACACACACTTTCACTGCCTCAGTTCCATTTCAAAACTCTTCACAAGTTAATCGGTGTTTGCATGACTAGAAAATACAACCGATTGAAATTTATCTTTTTTTAACTTACAAGCAAACAGTGTGTTTGTGATTTGACAAGAAAAAGAAGTGGGAACAAAGATCATTCAATTTGCCTGCCCTCATACGTTCATGATAGCCAGTGTTTGCCAGTGTGTGTGACAAAGCATCTGTGTGTGTACGAACAGAGCCGACTGTTTATCGGGGACAGGAAAGAGGAAAGCGGCTGTTTCCAATGATGAGCTGTTGTTCGCCGCACCAACAGTTAAAACACATACCTGAGTTTGGGTCAGCTTAATGCTCTGGATGTGGGGGAATATTAGCAGGCTGTCCTTTCTCTGGACAGAGATTAATGAACCCTGGTGACCTCCCACACCAAATACCTGGAAAACAAGTAATTACCATTTAGAAACGAGACTCAACTGCCATGCGCATGATATTAGGGCCAGGCAGTCAACAAGCAAACAAAGAGGCAGTGTCAGTTACTTAAGCCTGAAGCCGCGGTACAACACTGACTACTGCGCCTCAGCCTGAGGTTTGTGTTTTACGACCGTGGTAAATACACAAGAAAAGAAAAAAAAAAGTGTAATGATTTTATATGAGGAACGATAGAGAGTCAACATTAATAATGCATGTTTTGTCCATTTTCTGAATTTGCGATGATGAGAAACAAAAGAAGACTTTCATAATAGCTCAAAAAGACTTGCTTTACCACTTCCTGTACCCAAAATATCAAAGAGACTTAAAATGATGTGTGGTGTTGTGGTTGAGCCTTCAAAACATGTTTCTCATAGAACATTAAATAACAAAGTGGGTCTGGTGCTGGTATCAAACTGTACACAGAGGTGATTCTGCACTGCTGAGGTTAAAACTATCAACTGGAAACCAGTCGCCTTTCATGCTTCCAGCCCATGAGAAGCGAGCTGTGGCGGCACATCAGAGCACAGCTATCTTTGAGCCAGATTATATTTGTTTCGACTAATAAGATACATCTCAGGAAACGAGTGCAGATTAAAAAAAAGAATTGAGTTTCGAATCGTGATAAAAAAAAAAAAGACACGACCCATTTGCATTTCAAGTTTTAAAGTGAATTTTGGCATTTCCATTACACATGTTTCAATCCAATTGCTGAACCCTCTGAACTGGCTTGATTTCGTCAGGTGTCTGTGGTTGACAAACTGAAATCCAACATGCCTTTTGAGTTAGAACTGAATGAAGCATGAGCTCCTCTTTAACAGGATAATCCTCTTTTGTTGACATGTGGGATGAAAAGAAAAACACGATGGATGTTGTGAAGTTTTGAAAAGTCAGTCCAACACCTGCAGTCTGATCAATTCCTTCTGTTTCTAGGAAAAACGGCCTCGATGCGGCTGAATCTGTCTGTAAACCTACACTGGGAGCCCATGGGAAGGCAACACAACTGTCATCTGTTCACTGAGCTATTAAAAGAAAAAAATCTGGTCGAACAACACCCAAATTTAAGCATGGTGTGAAGATAAACGCGTCTATTCAAGCAAACTTACTTGGTATGACAGCAGCCCATGGGCCGATGTGTTTATAAATAATGTGTTTTCTACATTGCCCTCCTCAGACGGGAGGAAAATTAGTTTAAAAGATGCCTTCCCTCTGGGTGGGATCACCTGGGAAAGAGAGGGAAACGTGACATTCAGGCAGGGAATTCGAACACAGCTGATCCGGAACGTCACTTCTCGTGTGCATACTCACTCTTCTGTGGAAGGAAGGTATGTAAAAATGCCTGCTGGATGTAAACATTGACAGCAGTGTCACAGGAACTTCCTGGCTGGGGTTGTGTATATATATGGTTTCAGCTCTTGGCAGCCCCAGCGGCCTGGAAAGACGGACAGAAGATCATATATAGATGCATTCCCCACTGTGCTTATATAAACGGGGGGTGAACTCCACACTATTTCTGGACACAAAGTACTTTTGTACAATTCGAACCATACATTAGCTTAATAATGTGGCCTACTTGCTAAACTAGATCCCTCTGCTGCTCATTTAACATATTAGAGCTGTGACAAGTTGTTAGAGTCGATAAAGTCTAATTGAAAATGAACAGCCTTCTTGTCAACTTAAGTGTTCCCCTACAAAGTCATCTGTTTCATTCTTCTTGGGCCCCAATTGTCCATAAACATCTCCTGTTTGTACACACTCTTACAACGACAAAATATGTTTCCATTTTTGACATAATCACTTCTAAACTCCAAGTGGCACCATCATGGTGCATCCTGTGGCGGAGCTACTCCCCAGCTCAGATTACTGTGGAAATATTTCTTCTAAACAGCTTCCAGAGCGTAGAAAACAAAGAGGGATCGTCTAGATTGCACTGTCGGTATCAGCTTTGGAGCTGGAGAGGAAGACAAAGTATCTTTCGGTCTCCTGAGTGTCGTCTGGAGGATCGAGAATGATGGGATTCCACCTTTCACAACCTCAATCGGCAGTCTGGACTATGTTTATTTATTTTTCTGTGGAGCTTATTTGCAAGTAACCTCAGCTGAGATGAAACATCTACGGCCGCTTTGCACCTCTTGATGCACACTTTGGTCTGCGCTGATCCCTCTTTATACCGCAGCCACCCTCACAAGGTCAAACCAATGCTCGGAGCACGGGAGTCGAGTTACTCTCGTGACCCACTCTTTTATGCTCCTGAAAACAGCTGTGAGGACCTAAATCATCCACCTTGTTGCCCTCTGAATGAAGATTACCACCAAAGGCAAGTCAGCGTGGCACTATGTGGCCTATTAATTTTAACCCTCTCTAATAACTAGTAAGTGTTGCAAGAAATTAACAAGTAACTTTATCCACGCCGCAGCTGGAGATCGTGTTTACGGCAGTGTATTTGAGTATGAGAGGACGCGGTCATGCAATAATCTGGGCTCCCTTTTTAAAGGTCACATGTAAACGAGTTAAGACGTACACACATCCGCATGTTAACTTTAATCGTTAGAAGAGATCACAGCTATAATGAGACTGGCCCTTTAGCAACATCACAGCAGAAAATCACTGAAGCATACAGCGAGTTCTTTCAACTTCATAGTCAGGCTGTAAGTTTATAAGAAACTCAGGTAGACAAATCAAGAGGCAGGTTATGAAACAGCTTTAGGAAACATCAGTATGAAGGTTACCTTGGAAGCTCGATCATTGTTACAAGCAATCTATTAATGCCGCCCTCGGCGCGTTTTGCATGGTGACACTTAAACAAAGGCTAAAAATTAATGTCTCGTCTGGAGGCTTTTTGCCAAAGCTTTTTCCTTCATTAATTTCAAAATCTTATTAGACTTCGAGTTTAATTAAAATACACGTCTCCGTTTAAAGCCTTTCATCATGAAGATCACATTTGGTTTGAGAGGGAGTCGTTCATGATGAAATGTGTCTTCAGGGCTGAATGTCTTTAGGGAGTCATAATACCCTGAACCTCCGCTGAGGACTTTACTGCTCAGTCTTGGAATAGTTTGTGCTGAAATGTTATAGTTACATCTAGCTATTAAGGTGTGGCTGGTTGTGTAAATGACAACTTCTTAAAGCGAGGTTTTTGAGGTTTAAATTAGCGCTCTGTGTCGGCTGGAACTTTTGACACGCGTGGCCTTTTCCATCCAGTCGACGCAGACGAGCCGCACATGCGCCGGATCGGGTCGTCGGTTTGCTTGTTTGTGCTTCAACGGAGTTGGAAACAGCGGTCACCAGGCAGCACAGGGAATTTGGAAAAAGGGAAACCCTGATGGAATTAGAGCGGAGTCAATGGCTGTCTATGCACACATGAGCAGCCGACAACCGGAGGAGCCCATGAGCAACATTCCTACTGCGCAGCGCTCGCGCAACAGCAAGGGACTGATTACAAGGGAAAACACGGTTTGTTCTTTACTGCATTTGAAGTTGCAAAGTGCTAATGAAGTACAAGGTATACCAGATCGACACAAGATGATTCACATTTGTATCAAAGAGTGTGGAAGATTAAAAAAAAAAAGGCACAAAAAAAGGCATTAGTACATCGAAAACATATATTAGTTTCAACACTAAAAGCAGTGCAGGCCCAGTATAGTCCAAAATGCTACATATCTACAGTGTGCCATTTATCTGACACCCCACCTTTCACTTCCTGTTTGTCTGTCGGAGTGTGACTTGAACTGCACACCCACAGATGAACTAAGAAGATGGCACGGCAGATTAAAGCATTTCACCTGTTTCTGAGCTGCTGTCAATCTGTTCACACTAAGGATGAATTTCTGTCTCGTGTGAAAAAAAAACAAAAAAAAAAGACAAAACACAGTTTGGATATTTAAAGTTAGGATCATCAATACCACCAGCTGGCAGATTTCTGTGGGCGTTGCATGCATAACATCAAAACTGAACAACCGGGTAAACAGTGCAGCCTTCATGTCGTCGCTCTGTTTGGAGACCTCCATTGGTGATGTTTGATGTTTGAGTGGTTTTTCAATGTACGAAATCATCGTACATTCACCCATAAAAATGAAACTGATGTGTAGATCTCTTTGGCACACGGCCCATTTTCAATCCTAAATACCAAATTGTCTTGGGTTTTTGAATTTCACCTGTACAGTTACAAAGTTTGAGGCTGAAACCAGTTGGTGAATGTTTACTCTCAGTGGGAGCGACGCAGATCGCTGGTCGGCCTCGGTATTGTGTCTGCTCTGGGACGACGGAGGCATGCAGTGACGTTCTTAACCCTGAAGTCTGGGGGTCACCCTTCTCCCATATGTGTCTCGAAGCAGGCTGACTGCCATACTCGGACATCCTGTCTGTAAATGAATGCTAAAACGGCCCTTGCTCTTTCTGCAGCATTTACCGCAGCTGCAGGTCGCTCGGTGTGATGCGCCGGAATATACTTATTCTAAACAAAGACCGAAATACGGCTGAATGAATTACAATTAATCTCTGTGTTACAAGTTTGTAAAAATCTGTATTTGTTAGGATATGCTATGCAAAAACAGAAAGTGATAGCAGCACTTACTGCATCCCAAACTCCAGCGCTGGAGGCTGAAAATGCAGGGGCTTCCCATTCTCCAGGGAAAATGGAGAGGAGCTGTTAAACAGAGGGAAAAAAAAAAACAAAAACATTAGTTCACAATCACAGTGCTCATCTCTACTTTTTAAAAACCTAACATATCAAAAACATCAATGCATATAGATGGAGTTTTTCTGTACGATTCCAATAACTACACTTGTACTGACCCTGACCACGTCACAAATGGCTTACTTCCCTGTTCAACAAAATAAGCAGAACTGTGCATTCACTGGAATAAAGATATAATGGGCACGGGGGGGCACAAGCAATAGCATAATAGGCAAAAATAACCTTTGCACCAGTGAATCATTACACACTCCAGTTGGATGAGTGGGCAGATGAATAACTCTACCCACCCCAGACTGCATGCATGAAAAGGAACAGCCGCATACGCTGAGGGTGGGAAGGAATCGGTACTGTAATATTTTATTTAAACTAAAAAAAAAAAAAAAAAAAAAAAAAAGGCCTATAAAAGCATGAACTCACAAATCCAGAACCTAAAAGCAGCCCAGACTCAGCTCGGACATGATAAAATACATTTACACAACTTGCAACATGTGGATTGTTGGTGGTCACAGCATCTTTCTGGAGTCGCACTGTGTTTTCACTGCTGGCGCTGTGACTTCATGTGCTAATTAGCTCTGGGAGCTGGTGACCCAAAGCCTTGAGCAAACAGCTGATTTGTGGCCGCATGCGCACAGTTCAAAGTTTGGATTCACAGTCTCAATGTTTTTTTTCCTTTATTTACTGCACTGTTTACATTGCAGATTCTCACTGAAGGCATCAACACTATGAATGAAGGCATATTGAGAAAAGTGTGAATTAAATTAAATAAAAGCAGCACCAAGTCCCATCAAAAGACACCTCAGTCCAATTTGTAACCTACAGAGCCCACAGTGGTCACAAATTCATGTAAAACTATTAATTTTTCCCGGTAAAATCATCAAAACGCAGCTACGATAATAACAGGATGGGTTCTAAATGTCCTTTTCCAGGCTGCTATATTTGGGCAAAACAGCACATTAACTACTGAATATTCACATAAGCAACAGTTCTTCACACAAGTCACCATCTGCCCCCACCAACTATAGCGCAGTGGCATTTGCTGGGCAGGCGGGGGTACGGCAGAGGATGTGAGCTGAGCCCACAGCGGGTCCACAGAGGGGGTTTTGAGACAACGTCAAACAAAGTCTGACACAAAAAAAACTTGAGATCCTTGTTCCGAGACGCTCGTCCTGATCAGCACAGTTACAAGAGGTCGACAATCAGTTTGTGAGCTGCACCACTTCACCACACGTTTGATGCAAGTGTGCACACACCCCACTTGCACATCTTGAGCCACCGAACGCACAAACTGCAAGCTTAGTCTTGCAATCTTGCGTAATTTCAAAACACTGCATGAATAATAAATGATTGTGTAGAAAAGCAAAGCTCGCCCCGAGGGCACCCACGTTCTTACGCAACAGCTGTACTGATTGAGACTGCATTTATCCTGGTCAACATAACGCAGTTCCACTTATCGTCTATGCTGTCTGCTTTTTATCTCAACTGTTGCGGCTGAAGATGAACCAATCTGTGTGGAAGTGATCAAACTTCTTCTGCAGCAGTGAAGAAAATAACGTCTTGATGTAAAAAAAATACAGGTCAAACACATTTTACATCTCTAAACATTTGAAAACGATGACGTTATTTTGGTCCACATGTGGGCTGCTCTGATGCGCTGGTGCTATGAAATGATTACAGATACATTTTGTTGGCATGTTGGCATGGAAGGAACAGAAGATCTTGGAAACAGCTTACAGTGGCAACTTTATCAACACCGAGAGCGGAAGTGAGTGATCAAATGTTTTCTTCAAGTTGGACAGACGTCTAAATTGAGAGCTTGTTCTCCAGACTCTGCTGAGTTCACATAATGGAATGTAGAAACAACAGAGGGGGGGGTTACAAAAAGATGTGTTAACTTTGTATTAATAGAAAGTATAAACTACATGTTGACAGCTGTTTACAGTTGGGACATGACACCGATGAGCTTTAACAGGGTACTACTAATAAACAAGTCTTCTCACCAATCCGGGTCACCGTATGAGCAGCAGCGTACTCTTACAATCTTCATAAAAAGCATTAAGAACGATTCGTATAAAACACTTCTCCGCCCATTAACTCCACTGTCGCTGCCGTCCAACGGGTTTCAACATGTAGAAAGTTAAAAAAAGCGTTCGTGTATCAAATTATGCTGAGAATCTTACTTTCACCTTAGAAAAGATGTTTTTCCTTCCAATTTTCCCCAATAACAAAAAAAATTAAAAAAATCTCACAATGTCCTTTAAAACGTGATTGCCTCGGTCAAGTCAAGCCATGCAGGCACCAGTTAGCACACGAACTACTCATTTATTATCAGTGCATGTTTCAGATGAAAAGATCTGTGATTACTGCAAAATTCATCAACAACTTGGATCTCATTGAATTAATGAAATCAAGAGGCGTAACCTCATTAATACATCTGGCCACACAAGCACTTGACAGTGCAGAATACAACATTCTCTGATGTCCTCATTACACGGATGCTAATTCTCCCTGCTGAAACTGAACGCACTTCACTCCGCGTTGCTGCTGGATCAAAGTGACGAATGAATGCAAAATTAACATTAAGCCTGCAAACTGACTGAAGAGAGGGTGTCAGACAGAAAAATAGGCATGAAAACCAAGGAGGCAAAATGGAATTAAGTCCTGTGTTTCTTATATTTAATGACGTACAGACGTGTGTTTTACTTTCACGACACATCTCCTTTATGTTACTTCTCCAGTTTGTAGTGTAGAAAAGAAAAAAAAAGGGAAGCACAAAGAAGTTTAAATAAAGTGGCAGCGGGGCCTCACTTGATGTTTGCCACACTGCTTTCTGCAATTACATAACCGCCGCTTCATCTTCAAGATCCCTCCAACTACTATGGTTGGTTAATTCACAACCTGCCAAACAGCAGAAGTTACGGTCGAATTACTCAAAACAGAAAAGTCTGCATGCGGATGAGTGCAGGAGAGGTCAAATATGGAAGCAGAAATGAGCTAACGCTGTTGCCTGAAGGTCTTCGGGTCACAAAGTGCTACGATTCTGTGGTGCAATGATCTGTTGTGGAAAATGAAATAATGTGTACAAAGAAGAACAGAGATAAATTTACTGGTTTAATCAGCTATGACATTAAAACACAGTGTGAAAACATGTTCACTGATCAGCAAGTGTCACACTCTGAAATGCCTGAGACATTTAAACTGCAGTGTACAGTAGTAACTTTGAATTTGTAGAAAATCCCAGCCGCTCAACGAGCACACCACTGCACTGTAGTCCAAGGATTCTGTCCACCGCCTCAGTACAGAAATAACAAGTTATGCTTGGTGCGATTTGATCCCCTGGATCTAACTCAAATAAAGTCAGTGGAAGCAGCGACCTGAGTCGAGCTTCGGGGGGAGAGGTCAGGAGCAGACGAGACTTCAGGTCAGCCATTGTTCCCAGACGACAGGAAAACAAAAGGACCGTCTGAAATTAAAGCCACATGTTGGACAACTACCTTTTTTCTAAAATGTGGGCTTAGAAAAGACATTCTGAAAGACATACTGACGGTAATAATATCTGCGATGCTGATTAGGCTTACTAATTTAAAAAAGACAACTTTGGACATATTGACCAAAACCTCAACATGATATCGTCGACCTCTGTATCTGCTGCTTGCTCTGCCCTTTAGAGTGCAAGAAAGTGACGGCAGGCCTGGTGAGTGCCTGATAACCCCTGCACGAGAGGCCTCGCAGTCCACAGCTCCGGAGGTCCTGAGGTCAGCCGACACTGCAACGCCTCTTTTGCATCTAACCTCTTGAGGTTTAAAAATAGCGTTATTCCCACACTGTTCAAGCAACTGCTGGTCACACGTAAAGCAAATAAACTCTCCAACCGTGCTCACTTGAACAGAACAGCTCGTTTTTTGAGTGCACAAGGTAGGTAAATATATTGTCAATCATCCAGGTTTACTGGGCAAAGATTAGGTATAGAATAGTACAAAAGAACAGTAAACAGGTGTTTAAATGAAAGAGAATAACCTATAAATAGCGAGTCCACATGTAGCAATCAAATAAACATAAAAATTATCCAGATCTGAATGGTTTGAGGGGCTAGATGGAATTGTTCTGCTAGTCTGAGTCCTACAAAACATGCAATTTGCTGGTTTAACACACATTTTTGTCCCAAAATAAAGAATATTCAAATGTCAGGCTGAAACTGAATCCATCATTAAACCAGGTTCAATAACTTTGTACGATCGGCACAGGTTGCATGAGCTGGACTCATTGGACAACCCACTGCATAGAAACTGAAACTGGCCTCATCTCGCAGAAAGAAGTCAGTGAAACTTGCAAAATGCCGCAGTCCAAACATCTATTCAGGGAGCAGAGTATATGGATCATATCCAGTTTCAATGTACGAGCTTAAAGCTCAGCGTCTTTACATTACTGGCACGGCTGCTGCTCCTTGTTAATCTTCTCAGACATAAACAAGAAGCAGAAGTGAAGCCGACTAGCATGTTGATTTGCGGCTTTAAAAAAAACCCCAGAAAAACTGTCAAAAGGGTTACAACAGCCTCAAGATTGCCGTTTCCGAGCAGGCGAACATGACCGGTGCACTAACAGATAATACCATTAACTTGCAGACCCGCTGACAAAAACTTATTTTCCAGAGTATTTTCTGCAGGAACAAAAGCAGCTGGGAAAGACAGACCACCCCTCTTTTTTCTTTCAAGGAGTTCTAAAATTAGTCAGGAATTCAGCTCTGTGCCTCCGTTAACGCACGCCCCCAAACTCTCTCCGTCACACGCCCCCTCACTCACCAACATAAACACCGGGGCCTGCACGCAGAGGAAAAGGACTCTTTTTTTTTTTTTTTTTTTTTTTAAAAAGGCTTTTCACACTCGGCCCGACGCGCTGAAACTACACGGCGTCGTTTATCTCTGCGAGTCCTGCAACGCGTCGACACGCGGCCACAAACCATTTAGCATAGCTGTCGTCTGACATGCGGGCCGTTAAATATGTACGTTGCAGCACGGCTTTATATAAACAGCAGGTTTTTTTTTTTTTTTTTTCTGTACTGAAGTGGACAATAGTTTTTCCATCTGGGGAGTCGAGAAGGAAAAAAAGAGAAGAAAAACGCCGCCGCAGCTCTGGTTGCAGTCCATCTCGCAGTTAGCGTTCTAATCTACAGCATGGCAGAAAAACATGTCTGCATGATGCAATCTGGGAGTTGGTTTGAGGTCGGATGATAAAAGTGCAGCTTGGGGACAAAACGTGCCACTCATGTCCAGGTGGAAGCTTTTTCAGCTTCGCATCCTTCTGAAATTGTTGAATGCATGTGTGACTTTCTCTGACGCTTCAACTGCAAAACCGAGACAAAGTGCTGGCTTTGCTTGACTGTCGGAAAGGTTTCACTTTCGAGCTAACAGCAGAGAGGGCGGGCTAAAGAAATCGCTCACCTGTCTTCGAGAGGAAGACCGTCTCTTCTTCGCTCCTTTTCAACCTGAAAATGACCAAACAGACATTTCAGTGAGGTGAAACAGAAATCCATTTATTGAACATCACTACTGTAACCTTAAGAAGAAAGATATTCGTGGGATGAGCGTGTGCTGGTATGCCAAACCGCCTTCAGGCTGCGAGCAGCTCGTATTCATGAACAAGAGGCTTAATTCACAATGATAAAACACAAACGGCCCCATTTCATTTGAATCTGCACTTCAGTCCTTTGAATTTAGCTGAAAATATGATTTCACTGTGACTGAAGCAGCAAATCCAAGGAGAAAACTGGAGAGGCTTCAGGAAACTAAAACTGGCATTAAATCCTTTGCATCATGGCTCTAAATTAGACAGCAGGCAGCAAATTGTGCCAGTGTTGGCAGAGAGCGCTGCAGCTCTCAGAACAGCAACCAGCACCTAGTGGTCAGCTCCGTGTTCCCGCAGTACTGCTGAATAAATCCCGACTGGTAGCCGGTCCCCAAAGGCGAACAAACCTGTTATGGGTGTAGGAAAGGCTTAAGGCCCAAAAAAAAGAAAAATAGAGCCATAATAATTGGGAGACTAACTGGTTTTCAAAGCGAGAAAGGGTTGTATTGTCAGGTCTAAGAGACCTGTTTGAGATTAATGAGTTTAGAGCCGTGGTGTCATCACAAGATGGTTCACTCCAGTCATAAAGGAATAAACATGGTGAACGATGCTCAGATCAGCTGTGGTGTCCCAAGATCCTTCACGCCTCACATCTCTAGAATCCTGAACCAGATGCTTCCAAGCTTTAATGCTGTCGACCATCTGAATGTCGCAGAAGAAACTGACACTCATTAGACCATTTAATGTCAAATTTTGCTGAGCTGGTACGAACCGTGTGATCAGACCATGATTAATTCTCACGCTGGAGCACTAATAGGTTAGCTACAGACAGCACAGTTTAGTACCAGATATATTTAGAATCACAACAAATGGGGTTAGCAGCAATCTAGTTACTTCAAAACCATGTGCGTGCTCTCAACTATTACCTGATCACCGCAGTGTGCATCGAGTGTGTTGTTACACGTGGGGAAACTTTAACTGGCTCCACACTTGGTCATAAGTCATGCAGGCATGACACACGCTAACCCTTGAACATTTGCACAGTAGCCAGACTTTATTCGCTGAGCAGGTAAGACTCACCGGCGGCCATATAAACACTGTTAACGACTGAGTTGTAGTTGTGCGTGCAACACATGGCCAACAGAGATAAGCTCTGAGACTCGCAGAAATACAGTTTGCTCAAGAACAATCGCGCACATTATAGCAGCTCTGTGACTTCAGAAAAAAAAAAGTGCCACAAAACTAGACCAGTGGAAAACATTTAGAATGCAGTCGGTCTTTTTTTTATGCAGCACTATGCCAAAGAAGTCAAAATGTGACAGTGAAGTAATTCTTTGTAGTTTGTGCAGGAATCACGACAGCTTGAGAACAATCCTGCTTTTGTAGGACTCACCAAAGGGCCTTTTTATTTGATCATAATTTATCAATGTGTTACAAGTGCTGAAGAAGCAGATTTACTAAAATTCATCCAGGAGAAAGTCTGATTCAAGCAACACACTTCCTCTCTGCACGTGGTAGAAGCTACATGTTGCAACTTGAAATGTTCCAGTTCCGCTCTGACTGGGATCCTACAATACCCCGAGCCCGTTTTAAAGAGTGACACATTAACAAGGAGACGGGCAGAGACTAAGGACAACAATACGACAGGCTAACACTGCTCGCTGCAGCGGGTGTAAATGAACTTGATTCCACTAGATAGGGATTTAAACATTTATGATTCCAGTCTCTGTGCGAAATTCAAATAGGTGCCCAGAACAACTCATCTTTAATAACAAGGAAATAAGCGCAGTCAGACGAGAGGCCAATCTAATCAGATAATTCTCTGGCAAATGCACAACACAAGACAATGAGAACAAAAACCCCAGGAGGAAGTGAAAGAAGGCAGCAATTACGACTCCAGTAATTCACACAGAAGCTTTTATGATCTCAGAAATGGCAAACCAACACGAACTGTAGCACTTCACGTACATGAAAAGGCAGGCAGGCACTTCCAGCTCGAGTGCATCTCACATTCAGACGGTTTCTTTCACTCTTTTCAGACTCAGTCACACCTGTCTTGGTTGCATGTGCTGCACTTCCTGAGTGAGCACAACACTTCTGTGAGAGCAGTCTTTGTGACTACCTCCAAGTGAAACGTTTAAAGGACATCGGTAAATCATGGTTACATGGAGAAAAAAAAAACTAGGAGAAAATCTATGTATCAGGAAAGTGTGACAAACAGCCACCTGTACACTAGTACATTCTCAAGCTGTGGGAAACACCACACTATCTAACCAGATGACCATCTGCACCCTCACAGTAAAAAGGAAAGACATCCCCGTCATGCTCTGACACATAGTCCGTGTAACTGAGACAGTGCCTCCATTCACTGTTAAACATGACACCCGACAATGTCAACGACGCTGGCATCTGCCGTTTCATCTGCAAGTTAGCGATGCATGAAAAAAAAATAGTGATGTGCTTCTGCACTCATTTATATACATCAGTTTCCATCAGTTCATCCAATAAATTATTACATTATAATGCATTATCTTTAGTCATAGTATTATCATCTCTAGCTGCAATTAGTAAGCAGTATTATTAAAGACCCTGCTTCAGTTATATGGTGTTAAAACCCCACAAAAGACTAATTTCACCAACAGAAAGTAGCACGCTCTCCTCAGGTAGGACAGGGCCTCAGCTGGTGACCGACCTCATGACAGCCTACAGGTAAACACTGAACCTCCTTCTGTTTGCACTCTCTTTGCTCTACAATTACGCAATCCCCACAGACGTCTACCCTGTGATAAAAATGTAAAGCACTTCCTAGATTTCTTAGAATATGGCTCAACCAAACACACAAGGAGTGAATGATTGTAAAGTAGTGTGCAGGAGTGGACAGCCTCGCTCCTGGCATGCTCTCATTGTGAACTATACAGATCCAACTCCATAATGGACACTATGTACAAAAGAAAAATAAGGAGGAGCCACATGGCAGGTGGCCTCATGCTCTGGCTTCATTTCGGAGTTGTTGTGTGTATAAACGAGACTTATAGCTGGATAATATCACGGCAGACAATCACAGCCAAGATCATAAAGTAAAATGACGAACAATCCACAACATCACTGGATACAAACTGCAAACACAACAATAACGATGCTCCAGACCTCCCACACGTGTTCATTCATTTCTCCGAGCTTTCGGCTGCAGTGCTGTGGTGATCGCTGTTTTTTTTTTTTAATTTGTTTTATATTATGTTTTTGCTTGTGCATATTCACAAATTCAGCTTCATGTCGTCCAAGAAGCTGAAAGTCAAGGCAGGAATGTGGTTACCTGGAGCGGGACTAAAGGCTCTGCCTCCTCCGGCTGCCAGACCTCGACCACGCTGGTGGACATCTGACTCAGAGCTTGAAGAGAGGGCAAGAAATTAGCAGTTAGCGGCGAGAGAACGCACCGGGCTCAATAGACGTGTGCGTTATTATCAAGTTAATGGAGCAAAAATAGCGTGGATCGCGAACAGAAGTGAGGAAATGAGTTCTCCTCGGCAGCCTGACAAAGGGCTGTTCGCTAGCTGCCTGTAGCTTAGCGCGGAGGCTAACCAACTTGGAAAACACACTGCAGTAAACACACCAGTGTTCCAGCCCTAAATACACATCTTACATAAATGTGTAGATTTATTACTCTGGCAGATGTAGGTCAGTCATTTCACAGTCTAAATAATTTCCTACTTTCATCTATGGGTGAGTTATATTTTATGAGCGAGAATAGGGGAACTGGAAGCTAGCGAGAACTAGCAGGCTTGATAAAACACTGGTTCAAACCGAGGCTGAAATTTAAAGAAAATACTCCGGAATAACTTTATTCTGATTATTTTTCATCCGCTGTAACATGTTCGACTGTTTATTTCAAATTGTATCCAGCGTTACTGCCAAGTCAGTCAAGCTAACTTACGGTTTTTTTTTCCTTTTTCTTTTTTTTTTCCCCCTACAACGGTGGTGTCACCGTCCAGAAAAGGGAAATAAATGAGAGCACAAACCTTGCAGCTGCGCTCCTCCGTGCTGTACGCAGGGTAAAAGTAGCTGAAGTATTCCCAGTAGTATATTGATCCACGTTTTCCTGTGACAGTGGCTGCCTTGGTGGAAGTCGTGTAGCCCCGCCATGCTGCCCTCTCAGCTAGCAGCCTGCCGTGTGTTCAGCTGGGTCGCGGTGTGTCTTTCTCCCAGCGAGCAGCAGCAGCTCCCTCCCTCTCCGTCCCTCCCAGCCTGCTCAAACACAAACACACACACACACACTGCTGCTGCTATCTCCTGCAGAATACACAGTTTCTGATGTCTTCTTGCACAAGCTGAATTCTACCAATGCGATAAAGTCAGTCTCATGCACAGATGTGCATGCATGGCGCTGGATACAAAACATTACACTTTTGCTTGTCAGCTGAACAGCAATCTTATTCCTATGTTTTGTTTTTCTTTAACCCAGTTGTGTTTATTATTATCAGTTTATCTTGCTTTGCTATCTTTCTGCATGTCTTATCCTCTGAACTCACTTGGATTATACTCATTTCATTTGTGTTGCACTTCCTGTTTCGTTATTGTGTGTTATAGTGTGTCAGTGCACTGAGTTACATGCAAAAAGGTGTCATATAATGACAAAGCTAATCAAACTTCATTAATATCCTTGGGGAAATGATTTTTTTTCTGCAGTCACTCACCTGGAGTGGTGGCAGTAACACTGGGAGCTGATGGGGGGGTCAAAGGTCTTGTTTGAGGAGCCACAGTGGCAAAATGTTTCAAAGTGCTTCCGATCTCAAGTCCACTTCTCTTGCCTCTACGCCGCCACTGCTGATGGCTTCCCTTCTTCTGAACTACTATCAGGAAGTTGCTGACACTCACCGAATATAGTCGTGGAGCAAAAGCAGCGTTTATGGTTTCCTCTGCTCAGAACCATTCCTACAAATGCAGCGTCGTCACACTCATGCAGGTATCTTTGCATTGTGAAGCATGCATGAGGCTGGACACTAAACAACATCACACTTTGATGTCCTTTGAGCAACAATTTTATTTCAATATATTGATATTTTTTTCAGCCATAACTTTTCCTTTCTGTATTAAAGCTTTGTCTTTTATTTAGATTTTGTTTTGAATTCTACCTGGGTTTTGGCCTCAATTTTAATTTGCTTACTTTCTTGTTTTATTATCTTTTTTTACACACTTGATAATCCAGATCTCTTCCTCTGACTTCACCCTTATTGTACTTTTCCACTTGTGTTTGGATTTTATTGTTGTGAAAGTCCTTCTGCACTTCGAGCTACTCCGACCTGTGTCGTCTAGTAAAGTTTGATTGGTTCATTTGAGGTGAATAATCAACGTGAATTACTATCTTTACACCTTCAGTGTTATCTTCATTCCTTCTTAACTGACATCGGAACAATGCAGACAGTCACTGAATGTACATTCAATTAGTCCTGGTGCTGCTTCGGTAAGATATTTTCGGTGGAAATAACAACGGGTGGAAAGAGCAGTTCAAATCTGCCATTAAGAACAACTCCTGTTACATTTCTTAAGTAAAATGACAGTTGTAAAAATGTCTGGTTTATGATGTCTGCTGCAGAGATTGTACATGTTTGCCTGGAGGGACCGAACACGACACGTCAGCTATTGTTTTGACGTTCTGTGTTTGATCTGGATTTTCAACTTCATTTTTACAATAGTATAATACATTTAACCAAGGCAGAAATTAAATACATTTCTTAATAAAAGCGTACATATGGCTAATTTGAGTTTTTAGCTTGTGATCCTTTACATTAGAAATGAAGAATTGAAATCCTCATTAGAACCAGACATATCTATCTCACTCTTATTAAGGACAAAGTCATGCTGCCATGTTTTCGGCATCTGTCTAACCTTCCAATTTCAAAGTAAAAGTGTTCCTCATTCGACAGGAGAGCCCATCAGGAAGGCCTGTGGTTGACTTCAAATACTTTTAGTAACAGCGTTCGCACCAAACATCCACTCTGATCCGGAGCTATATCTTCACGCTAAAGAAGAATTAAAGAGCCACAGAGGGTTTATCTCGACAGGGTGGAGTTTGTCTGGGATTACAGGAAGAGTCGGGATCGAAGGGGGGGCATCTGTGGTCTGATTTACTGATAACAATCTGTGTCGAGTCCCTTAAATAAAAACAAAAAACTGCACGTTAGAGCACCGAGAAAAACAAACATGTCATCTGGCAAAGATCGGTCGCCTCATACCGAGTGAGTCTTCAGCCAGCTGTAGATGCGCTATGAGGGCCGGGCACGTTCAACAAAAGAAACCACAATTAAAAGCTACTTATGTTGGCAAGGAAAGACCGAGCTGGCCTCCTAATAAAGCTTTGATATTCAGCATGTCACGCTGATGAATCACAGTCGTGACAGGTTGAACAGGGACACACACACACAAACACACACAGTCAGGCAACTCGGCAGTGGGTGTGTCGGCCACGTCCCACAAACTGCAGTTTACATTTTGATCTATCAAAGCTCTTCCAACTATGAGCTTAGGTTTGACACAACAAAAGCTAAACATGTTGACATGTAATTTTCGCACGGATTTGTGACAACAAAGCCGCAGCATGAGGTGTTCGAGATTGTCAGTTTTTAATTGGGAAGCAGCACAATTATCGCCTCGAACAACGGAAACAGAAATACGTAGGAACAAGAGGAAGTAGCAGTAACTGGCATTTTATTCATTTCCAGTGAAGAACCTAAACCTGGGGCTCAACAAATCTGCATTTCAAATAAAAAATAATAAAGCCGGGTTAATTGGTTTGGTCAGCATGGATGTAGTTCCAACTAAGAATGCACACCTACCTGTTTAGCATCGGACTGACAGAAAACAGCAAGGCGTGGGAAAAAGCTAAGCTAAAGTCATTCTGGAAATGTCATTTCGTTCATGCAGAGAGACAAAAAAACAACAACAAAACAGAACAGAAAAAGCAGCTTTTGTGTAAAAATTCACTGCATTCCAGCAGCGATTTCAAAAGAAATGCAAACACAAAAGAGAGAGGGGGGAAGCTGGAGTAAATACATGCATATGAATAAATAAGAATGCAGAATAATTCAACAGTCAAGAAGGCCTCTTCAAGAGAAAAGAGATGCCACGGGAAGTTAAAGGCCTTGTAGACAGTGTAGACAAAACACATCCTTTGCTTCTGCCATCAATCCAGCTCTGGGAATAAAGACAAGAGGATGTTGACAAAGTAAAGACGGACAAATGCAGATGAAACTTGCTCAAGTATTGAATTCCGAACCATCTGTTTTAACTATATAAATTCGGTCACTCGCAACACAGATGCCGTAAGTGTGGATTCCCCTCTATCATCAGCTCCCAGCTCTCAGTTTTCAAACTAACAGGTGTCCCAGAAGTCAGGCTGCTAAGTTGTGTTTATGGCTGAGCCCCCACCAGCGCTCAGCCCAGGCTCTTCTCTGGTTGCACCCAAGCAGTATATCTGCAGGGGGAAAAAAAAAAAAATAAAAGAAAAAGAGAGAAGACCAACTGCTCCAGCAAAAATCAGATATCGTGCTTATTCCGCTTGAATCCGTCCAAAACGAAGCTGGAACCCAAGTGAGAAATAAAGCTAGTCCATGTAGTCAAAGTCCTCAGGGATACCGAAGGCTTTATTAATGCGGCTGTCATCAAAGGCAAACTTCTTCTTTGTCCAGGACTTGATGGCAAAAACATTGTCTGAAATAGAAATGAACAATCAAGTAAAAAAAAAACAAAAAAAAAACAGAGGTATCTGGTTGCTCATTGTGACAGAATAACAGCAGTATTTTTGATATTGCTGGACGAGACGACATGATCCATCTGCTCTAACGTCCCCAAACACAAGCTCGAGACCATTTTGGAGAAAGTTGAGTTCTTCTGGCGTTAGATCTAATCATTACTTCCTGAGCACAGCGATCATTTCATACCGGAGAAGATCAGCAGCACCTGGAAACAATTTGGACGATAAGGGAGTAATCTGATGCGTCCTAATGAGGACATTAGCGGCGATGGGAGCGTGTGCTGTATGTTCTCCGGAGCAGGCGACGGCTTGTGATGCGGCGCGTATTTACGTTCTGGGAGTCTGTTGAATCTGCTCAGTAAACCGGTGACCCTATACGCAGGTCGCTCACCAGAGCCAACATGGTGACGGTGGCGTGGAAGATGTATAAAGGGGTGGGAGCGCTCGCCTCGAGACGCCGCTAACATCCTCCATCTAAACCGAGTGTCTGGGAATGTACAGGGTCAGTGTGAAGGGGCTGCTGTGCCTTCGCCGATCCGTCTGAAACATCAACAGGAGGCAAATCTGGAAAACCATAATGAAGATTCCAGGTGTCGCCGAAGATTTTGGTACCCAGTGTGACCCAAGAGAGCAAACACACACTGATTTAAGCTTTACTGTTCAATACAGAATTCATAATGAAACAAAACATCAGCAGGCTTTAACGTTTAGACTGCACTGTCTCCAAACTCTTTCAGTGGAAATAAATGTCAGAATATAAGGACGGAGGTTTGAAAGTGATTTGAGCCACAAAATCCAGACGCACATCTGTTCCCTGAAGACGTTTCATCAGCTTCCTCTGAATCACGCCGTTCATGGTGCACGTCACCTGCGTGCCGCACCATCGCTCTGCACGCCGCTGTCGACACGACAGGCGATCAGAATGTGTCAGGACTTGTGTGGGTGTGTCTCGCTGTAGCGTGGCAACGGTGAAAGCTGCACGTTATTTTTGAAACGCAAAGAGCTCGGCGACGGCTTCGGGCGTTGAATCGTCTCGCAGCTTCGGTTAGTTCTGCGGAGGGTTCGAGTGAAACGGCAACATATGATGACCAAGACAACATCACGGCCGTCCGGTCCAGGAGAAAGCAGAACTCGCTGCAGGGCCAAAGATGACTCACAACTGCCTCAAACGGCTTCAGTTCTGTGAAATCAAACCAAACGAGTGTCCGCCGGAGCAGCCGGCACCGCTGTGTGGAAAGTGGAAATACCGCGGGCTCTGCCGGTTACCATGACGGCCAAAGGTCGGCGGTGTCCAGGGTTACCGCTCAGGTCAACAAACGCACACAGTGAGCCTGAGTTCTAACAGCTTCCACTGGTGGATGGTAATCAATGAAATGTGTCCCGACACCTTTAGGGTTATTTTTGAACACAGAGAGGAGGAAGAAACTAGTGATTCGCTCTCAAACGTTCAAACTGTAAAATGTTAAACACTATAAAATGCAAAATATACATTCTGTGCGTTATTCTGTGACGTGTGCTGGTTTGTTTACCTTTTGTTTTGTGCCAAATGAGAAGAAAATAACCAGATAAGCCTCAAGATAGATTTGAATGTGTGTGTAAACATTTGAGAAGACTCACCCGTCCACCTGGAAACTGCTTCTTTGGCCACAACGTTCGACTTTCCTGCAAAACAAACATTGCGATGTTGCGGTTTGTCGTACAAACAGCCAACAACGGCTCTTTACTAGTGAGAGAATAGTTTAAGCAAAAATGTAATATAAAAGGACCAAACATAAGAAATGTGTGTTTTATGTGGGCTGCAGCTTCTTAGTTTTAATACTTCAGTGTTATTTACTGTTCAAAATGTAAGCCTGACAGCGGATGCTTTCTACACTGGTGAATTAAAACAGGAGAGAAACGGACCCAGCTCACACTCTTTGAGGCTTATCAGAGCTCCAGTGAACAAGTGGTTTATTATTAAAGAAAAGTGGACACTTCAGCCCACTCTTCCCCTGCAGCTACACCTCCAAACAGCCCATCCACTGCAAAAACCCAAAATAGAGTCCAACGACGTGCTGAGAGAAATCTCAGGTGACCTATAAAAGCCGATCCTTAAATCAAACTCGGATAACACCGCCAGGCATCCGAGCACCTGGAAGAGCCGCATTACTTCCCATTAGAGGTGAAATGTTGTAAATCCAGTTCAGTTAAAAGATTACAGATCAGTGCAGGATGCGTCTGTAATTTATTCTTCATGGAAACTGGAGATGTTCAAGCGGGGGTGTCGTGCTCTGCAGCAGCCACTGCAACACACCGGCACATTCATAAATGTAAGTTTTATGAAGATTTACAAGACAGGAGAGGTGTGTTCTGTTTAGTTTGAAGACAATAAGAGGCTGGAGGTGACTGCTGCGTGAAATAAACAGGATTGAAATAAAGATATCGGATGAAACAGGTTAATATAGTTCAGACATTTTCTGAGTTGAGATGGTGGATATACTGACGGTCATCGGCGGTCGAGAGTCGGAATGCAAAAACATTCAGGACCGATGTTTGTGTGGCGCGAACTGTTAACTAATCCAGGTCGCTTCACTGTTTCATAACTGGGTCACGGATTTACTGTTGTCTGAGAGGAGAATGATTTAAACAATGGATTGAATCCTTAAACAACAATGCACACCGTGGGTGTGGAGAATGTTTATTTTGGACTGAGTTTACATGAAGGAATTCGTTTCATAAGTTCACCCTGTCATTCCAAAGGGAAGTTTCGGCTCCACTACCGAAAAAAAAAACCAAACAAAAAAAAAACACACACACATCTGATTCATGTTTTCACTTCGAAGCAAAGAGAATATGTCAACACGCATATTTTAAAAGTCAGCAAGTGAACCCAAAGACGACGTATAATCTCAAGGACGCTTCAGCTGAAGGAATTTGGCTTTAACAGATACTGAGTGAGGTACGATGGAGGAACGCACCTGCCTCACCTTGAAAAACTTATGGTATATTTTGACTTCAATACAATCAGCTCTGAAAATGCATTTCTGTCCTTTTTCAAATTGATACCTTCAGAAATGTTCGAGGAATTATGCAGTGAAGTTGCTTTATTTCAGTCTAATCTATACATAAAGGTCAACACAAAAAGCCTTTTCTCTCTAAATGGAGCTTCAATCTTTTTGTTTCTCGTTTATTATTTGCTCCTCTGTGCGCTGCGGTTTGAAACCCTTGCTCCTAAACCAGCCTAACTCAGGGTGCGGCAACTATTGTCAAACTTTTTAACAAGGATGAGTTCATCTACAACCAGAGCAGGGTGTCTGCTGTGTCGGACGCTACAACAAAATGTTTACAGGTAAAGGGATTTTTCAGCAGTTTGTGTCCAAGGTGATAACAAAAACACAAAGAAGACCAGTAATGAATATAACAAGTGATGCGTATTGGATCATCTGTAAGTATGGAAGGGTGTGGTAATCAGGTCAGGCATGCACAGGTGTAGAGAGCAGAGCATTGTTTGTCTTTACTGTAATCCAGTTCATCAACTCTTCAACACAACACTGTTTTGTTTGTTGCATTGTTTATTGACTCTGACCTTTAATCTTCGTGTCAACACACCGAGAGACACGGCTAAAGTCAAGTCAGGCTGAGGCGCCACTGCCTGATCGCCTGAAGACAACTTCAGGCCCCAACAGCACATATTTATCGTTTCCAATTCCCCTTCGTCTTGAATGGTTCCTATTATTCTCACGCAGACGCTTTTAGGAGGATTAACACCGTGAGCGACGTCGTCGTCAGTGGCAACATTTGAACAGAGCTCGGATGTCAAAATGAACTCCGGAGCCTCCTTGTTTACGTCTCTCCTATATGCAGGAACAGGTCTGAGCCCATTCTGCACGCTCGGCCTCAAGCCTGCAGCGCAAGACACAACATACAGCCATGTTCTCAGTCAGCGCTGCGCAGCCCTCACTGAGCTCTGATGCTTATCTGCAGTGTGTGTGTGTGTGTGTGTGTGTGTGTGTGTGTGTGTGTGTGTGTGTGTGTGTGTGTGTCAGTTGAGCAGAAGTTCTGTAGGCATTTGCAGATAGTGGTAAAAAAAAACAACAACCAAAGACTGAAATGTAACAGACGTCCCTGACTTGTGAATTTGTCAGAGTAGAGTGTATTTATGATCTGAATCGGTGATTCCAGGGACCAAAAACATGTTTTACCTGCTACAAAAGGGCCAAATTATAACCAAGCACGTGTCTACAAGGATGTACGGCAATTATTTCTTCTATATCCGTGAAATAATTTAAGAAAAATCAAACTTATTGCTGTAATAATGGAGTATATCAGGTTCAAATGAGGTTTAAATTAAAAAAAAAAGAAATTCCCTCCAATCCAACCTGAGAAACCAATAATGTATTTAAACTTTCGGAAGTGGCTCATATTATGTATAATAGATAGATATAATTAAAAATGATTAAAGATTATCTGTATTGTGGCAACAGCTAATATAATTTATGTTAAATGAAAAAATGCTCTCGCCTGTCAAAAGACCAGTAATTATACACCTGTAAGAACTGACGATATCACTCCTAATCTCTTCATTGATTTGCCAATATGTTTAAGTAACAGAACGATGTAAAGTAAGAGGATTTAAAATGCGTAGAGGTAATTAGTGAAATATGCTCAGCTGCTGCCTGAACAGGAGCGCACAGGGGAAGGTGGGCGTTATTTTCTATTTTGATTATATAGCCTTGATTAGTCATAAGTTATTTTAAAAAGTAGGTCAGTTGGATAACAGTTTTCAGCTCAGTGAACGCATTTTTATGTTTAATATGGTCTCAGTTTCGGCATTAATGTGAGCTGTGCTGTCCTTTCTCTTTAGGTTATGATCTAAAATCATGAGAACACAGTTTGATGTCTCCAGTTATGATCTTGATGTTTTGTTCGTGAATTGTTGCTTCATGTTTGCAGTTTTTTTTGAACGTTTGTGGATCAGTGCGAACTGATTAAAATGTTCTGTCCTGTACTTAGCTCGCTATACATATCAGCGAGACAAAATAGAGGAAAAAAGTCTGTGAGACAACATGAACCTAAAGAACTCCTCTCCAAAAAACACTGTTAAACAAAATACATCTGTTACTAACAATTCTATTAATAAGACAGCCAAGGTCACTGTAAAATATGCACGAATAGGTAACCTTCAAAAATACTGAATTAGATAAAAAAAAATAATTTGGTTGAAAATATTAAACCACCCTTTCACCCTTTATAGTGCATTCGATAAAATACTGAATACGGTAAAAAAGGATGTGTTACATATACAAGAATAAATCTGACAGCAGAAACTGATGTAAATGACACAGTAGCTAAAAAACTCTGAATTCTGTCACTGGATTTCTGGAAAAGATGGTTGACGTGTTACTCAAAGCTACTGCGCCACACTGTGTCGTGCTTTCGATGATAAAATTTACCTAAATATCATTCAACAGAAGCACTGGGACGACATACTACTAGAGCATGGTCATGCCTTCGGTTTAATGTCCTGAGTGTCAAGTTTTCATTAGAATTTTAAGCAGTATTTACTTCTTATCAATTTACTGCATTTGATACAATCAAGAAGAAATGTTACTAAATATAGTCACTTAAAAGAATAACGCCTCTCTCTGAATTATATTACAAATACTAACAAAGCCCATTAGGAAAGACTAAAAACTCATTTTTAGATCCTGCGTTACAGTGAACACATTAAGAGGTTATCACTGGGTGGAAAATGCGCACCACACAGAAACGGTTTGCTGCATGTGTGCATGTTCCAGTTGCCTGGAGACGTGCACGTTGTTCCGGGGAAGTGGAAGAACCCGTTTGTGGACTAAAAGTTTGGGAGGCGCGGGTAAACAGACCACATATTTTTTTGACACCACACTTGTCACCTGGCCACGTGAAGCAGCAGCAGCAGCAGCAGCAGCAGCAGCAGCAGCACCCCCCCCCCCCCCCATAACGTCGTTCTGCTGTAACTTCAACACAATGGGGGACAGGATTCTTCAGATGCCGCCGATGCCTGCGTCGATTGCTCGGCCTGATCGAGGAAGAGGCGTGTGACAGACGGTAGCGCTGAGGACAAGCTCCGAATCTTTAAAAATGTCAGCCAAGTGACCCGAAAGGTCAGATGTTACAAGATTCGGATTTAAAACATCAAAAGCTATTTCTATTTGAATTTCAACAGGAAGCTGCACGCTTCCTGTCACGTCTCGATATTTAACCCGTTTGTGGTCGGCGCTCAGGCTTTAAAGGTTCAGTTTTCACTTCCTGACTCGTGCAGGACTGGAACTGTGTGAATCAGCAGCGCTGCTGTGACGGCCGTCCCTCCACAGGCCTGCGATGCCTTTGCATCCCCACAGAAAGCACGTTTACATTCAGGAAATGGATTATAATTGGTAATTGCTGGATTTCCTTCCTGCTGAGCGAACGCAGTGAAGTGGTCGTGTTGAACATCGAGATAAATGTTTGTGCTGGATTTATTCAGAACGAGTGATAACAGTCCTGGCACAGGACAGTTTTGCTTCATAATTGTCACAATAACCAAAACAGCATTGAGGTATCTTACTCTCTTCTGTTTTGGCTAAGATTCTCTTTCTCCCGGTGCGTGCACCTGTTTGATAGCTTTCATAAAAATGCCTGAAAAAAACACCAAGAACCAACATACACATGCTGTACAAACTGTCATTTTTCAAAGGAATCCAAAAGGAATTCCTTTTTTATTGATACACGAACCACAGATAACACGAACAACAAGCTCCTTGTGTGAGTGAGAACTGGAACTGTCTCATTTCCAGATACATTTCATGAAGAGGAACAACATTTTTGACTGTAAAATGTGTTTAGAAACGTCTCGTTTCTGCTGGACGGCACTTCAACTTCTCACGCGTTTTCAGTTCGTCATGATCCATTTCTGTGGTCGACCAAACGTGAAGTTATGGCATTAGGTGTGACTTGAAATGGACTGTATGTGAGTGGAGAAGGTGTACAGAGCCGCCGGCTTCTCCAGAAGCCTTCCAGAAGTACTGTACGTCTCTTTGAACGGCTTAAAAAAGGACGAACAGAAAACTGGGAGAAGCTACCGAAGACTGCCAGCAGCATGAGAGTCTTTCTTGTTCTGCGCCCTGTCTGACAACGAGTGGGAGGCTCAGCCGAGCTAATCCGGCTCCTGCTGCACACGAGCGTGTTCATTATTTGGTGTGAAACCACTTCTCCGTGTTTGGCCGAACACCGAACGCTCTGCTTCTTGGATATTGCCAAACTGTTTGCTCTGCTTCTCCTTTTCATCAGAGACCCTCAGCGGAGGCTAAACAGCATCGTCTGTCAGCGCCCGCCACCTTTTGTGGAAACTGCAAAGTCTCACACCTCAACGTGTTCTCAAGTCTAGAGAAAGGAGTCATTTCAGCCGTCTTTAATCAATTACTGGTTAGCAGTTCACACCAAGTCACAATGAATCTGCTGTGATGCAAGAAAAATTCCGACCAGAGAGAGAGAGAGAGAGAGATAACATCGGTGCGTACGGTCCCAGCCTGCAGGGAACGCCTCGGCTGTAACGTACAGTACAGCACCGCAGGGACCGGAGGTGTGTTAACGACCGTCACGTTGAACGCGGCCGAGACGAACATGTGTGTGTGAGACGGCTGGTGTGGCGCAGCTCTGCGGAGGTTTCAGCGCTGCCACGTGGAGCCCCGACGCGCAACAGCCGAGTCTGAGCGAACGGCACGTCTCTGTGTTTCAACGTTCCAGGGCTCGACCTGCTCAGGTGAGTTCGGCTGATCTGAACGTCGGGGCCTGCCTGGCTCAGTCTCAGGAAGCACAATGGAAGTGTGAAAGCAGCTTCGAGAAATAATAAACTGAAAAACACTGCGAAAGAAAATCTATTTCATCCTTATTGCCTCTATGTACTGATTTATTTTATCTCACTGAATCATGACCCGGGAGTTGAGTTTCGTTCTCGTCATTTGTGGATTAAATGACGATAAAATGAGTATCGGGACCTGCACTTACTCATCTCTTGAATGACCTCGGGGTCACACTCTCGGTACTTCTCCAGCTCGTCCGTCAGCTGCGTTCGCTCGGCCCTCAGATCCTGCAGCTCCTTCAGCAAAGCGCTTCGTTCTTTCTGCACATATGAACGTTATTTATGCACGTTAATTACATCGATAACGTATACTTAAATGTTCGTATTCTTCAGAATAACTTCGAACGTCTCCTTACTGTATCCTGACGTCCCACTTTAGCTTTTTCGACGGCTTTGTGGAGAGACTCTTTCCGCTGTTTGGCCTCCGAGATCTAGAAACACGACAGGGAGATGCCATAATTCAACAAAATAGATGGTTCCAAAACGACCTGGGGGGAATCTTTCCACCCATTCGTTGTGGGTTTTAGTTGTAAAATCAAACTGTATGAAACGACTGCAGAGTGATTTAATGATCTGTGCCGTCACACACATCACACAAAACAAACGCCTTTCCCTGTGAGACGACCGCGCTTCATAACATTTAGCTTCTGTCCCAGAAATCTGGTGGCGAGCGTTCTTGGGGGAGTCGCCACCCTCACACCATCTGTCCGCCACGCACCGGCAGAGGGAAGTGGGTCACCGCAGAGGAAGAGCGAACGTTTCACGAACATGCAACGGGATGAGCTCATATACCTCTAAACAAAACAGGTTTTTTTTTTTTTTTTTTCATTTACCTAAGACGTTTTTGTTTTTAGATATTTAAGAAAGCAGAAAATTAAAAGACCAGACAGAGAAATCCTTCCCACAGTCTCCCACAGTAATTAGCACCATTTGTATTTTCTTCCCATTTCTTTATTTTTGTCTTCTATGAGCCGAAATCGTTTCTGGGTCGTGTTTGTCACGTCGACCTCGTTACTGTAAACTACAGCGAGCTGGAAACCTCTTTTGAGACTGCTGCTGGAAACACGAACAGAAAAGGATGGACGCTTGTTCCTGAAGCGGCGACGGGGCCGCTGCTTCCTGACCTGCTGCTGCAGCTCCTCCAGCTTGCGCTTGCGGGCGTGCAAGGCCTTGCTGGGGAAGGCCCAGTAATAGTTGGAGGTACCGACTCGCTCACAGTCCACCATGTTGTCGTCCACCAGGCTCTGCAGCACTTCCTTCACAGTCATGGGAGCTGAAGGCAACAGAGAGACGGAAGACAGCAATACAGCCTTATGTTTTCTAACAAAATACTGCTTCCTGTGGGAGTTGAACGGTTTTTATGTAATCGTGATTTGGTGACTGAAACGCGGCGGAGTTACAAGCTATTTGTGAATGTGACATTTGCTAATGCGAGCAAATTAAAAAAAGACATCCGATCCGACCGAAGCTTTAAAAAGTGCAAGTCATTATAAAGGCTCGAATATCCTCAAACCTAAACCCACACATCTGCAGCCCCTCTCTCTCTCTCTCTCTCTCTCTCTCCGTTTTCTACTTCAACGCTGCAGAAGAGGATGTAACAGAGCGCCAGCTCCATCTTCAATAGTGTCAGCGGTGAAATGCGATCCTCCCACATGCTTTCCTGAGCCGGTCCACGGCAAAACTGAAAGAGCTTATCTGCTGCGTTAGGAGCTGGGAGGATGCTGGACAGGAGCGAAAAATAGGACTGGCAGCAAGGATCGAAAATGTGACACACTCTGTTTGGATTAACCGTACAAGCATTTTTTTTTTTTCTGCTTGAAACTATGCTGCTTTTTCTCAGAGGCTGCCAGGATATTATAACCACTCCTGTAATTTTTCCCAACATAGTTGAGATCATTTCCTTTGGCTTCTATTCTCATATTTTCTTTCTTTCTGCAGGGAAATGTGCCCAAAATGCAACGGTGCCCCCTTCCCCCCCAAATCACTCAGTAACGACTCTGTGTCCATGTATGGGGGTTAAAAACATATGCTTTTAATCACAGCAACAAGATCCACTCTCCAGATTGATGTTTTGTCCACTTTACAACAAAACCCCCTCGTCGGCTTCCTTTTAAACACGCTCAACGCAGCTTTGTTTGTTTGGGCAGGGCTGCGCTTGAAAGCCTACTTTGTATTTTTTCCTAAAAACTTCCTGCGTACAGATAATGTCAGACGGCGGGGCCCGACGTCGAGGGAACGCGTTCACCGTGAGTGCCGAGGGCTTTCGGCAGTCCTCTGCACGCGCAGATTACTGCTATTGATAGACCTGGTTCTGCTTATGCAGTCTAAATACAGTTATGATGGCAGGAGCAAGTCCCGGTTGCCATGGCAATGCTGTCGGCACGTCACCACAGTGTTTTCAAGAATGCATGAGGCTGCAGTGCTGGTAGCAGTCCGCACGCCTGCAGGGTCCCTGGACACAAACTAATGGAGTCTTAGAATTTAAAAAAAAGCAATAAAGGAAGCACTGATGTATTTATGCGTGCTATGTCCAAATTCTCGCGGGTTTTAATATACTCCGCCATTCAACATCAAGAACTTCATTTTTAAACCTTTAGGCTGTTAAAGAACCACCTAAATTCATGCTGTCCCACTGCATAAAGCATGAGTGCGTTCAGAAAGCAGATTTTATGAAAAAGGAAAAAAAAAATGACATTCATAAAGGCAGGGTGATTGGAACGCCAGTCACACACCGCCGGCGGCGAAACATTCAGAGGTAATGAACACGTGTCATTACTCACATATGCCTTTTGTCTTGGGGGCAATCTTCTCAATGTCTTTCAGCTGGAACACGTCTTTCTGTGAAAGTACATTCTTCTCAATTAGTGAATCAAAGGACGACTTATTAACCACATAGATCGGCTCATAAATCAGATTGTTGTTTTAATTTCTCATCCATTTCTGAAATGTCGTGCAGCTCAAACATTTGCAGACTGCAGCTGAGGGGTGATGGGCAGAGTCCACCGGCCCGGACGGGCTCTGAGTCAATCACAGAGAGACAGACACTCACACTCACTCACGGTGTAGGAGGAAGCTGGAGGACTTACACACAAGGAGAACTTGTAAACTCAGACTTAAACCTGGGAACTTTCTTGTGACACAACTATGGAGCCTGTAATAAGGCGCATTAAGAGAAAGAAAGTCATGATGCTGCTTTTCTAAGTATTTTTTCAGTTTGTTCTCTGTTGTGTGTTGTTAAAGTCAAAATTTTTTTTAATTGTATTTATTATATTAAACGGTCTGTCGGTTTATCTACATTATAATGAAAGAATCCAACACTGCTTGTAAGTAAACATATAAGACCACATCTATTTTTCTTTGAATGTGTTCTGCTCCCCGCAACAAATAAACAATCAGCTGACATGATCTTGGAAAAACTATCACACAGCGCTCAAAAGCATCTGTAAACGTGTGTGTGAATGCAACAGATGTCTCCATAAACAACTCAATAAATTGAAATTTTCAACCTTCTGAGAGCATTTTCCGAAATTCTTTTGGGAACAGCTTTGTAATTTATGATTATTTGCGATCCAGTGGGATTGTCACTGCTGATACTCGAGCAACAAAAACATTGCATTGTTTATCATCAACCCGTTTTTCATTTTTATTAAAATCTTAAAACGCTGCAGCCTAAATCAATACCAGCAGCTTTATTTCAGTTCTGGGTCACTTCACGACCATCCTGAACTTGTTTCAGTCGAACAGTTGGCTCATAGGTCGAGAGATGATTATTGATGCTTTATTATGGGCCAGTGTGAAAACACTGAACACTCAGCTGGTTCACATGCAGGGAGAGGAAACAAAATCCCTGAATACTTTTGCAGTTTAGCATGAATAGCTTGAAATACTTAGGAAAATATTATTTTTCTTTTGAACCTTGCAGCATCTGATTGTAAACATGAATGCCCTAAAAGTCAAATACACCATGATTGATTGTCCACTTTACTATGACTTGACATTGGATTTATTAAGCAAATCCAAAGTAAAACCTATTGGTATTCATTAGACTGAATTATTCAATACTGACAAATCATAGGCATCCTGAGCAGTAATCACCTTTTAAAGCATGAAATAACTGAGTAATGCAAGCAATATTATCACCTAAATCACAGACAAAGCGCCGCACGGTGCAGCAGTGGTCAGTGCTCTCATCTCAAAGTGAGAATTGCTGGGTTCAAATACTGGCCGGTCTTTTCTGTGTGGAGTTCACATGTTATGGTACTCTGGTTTACCCCAAAAAAAACATGGTTGTTAGGCTAACTGGTGACTCTGGATGAAGGTGAGTGTGTGTGGTTGTCTGTCTCTCTGCGTTTGCCCAGCGATGGACCGGTGAACTGTTCAGGGTGTATCCTACCCTCGCCCACGGTAAACTGGGATTGGCTCTAGAACCCAACAGCCCTGGCATAGAAGATGGATTATAGTTTCCTTCTGAAAACTCACTGATTCGAAGAAAATCTCCATCATGCGTGTCCTCTTCTCCTCCAAACTCAGCCCTTTCTTCTTTGACTGAAACAAAAAGTTGATTGTGTTTACTGGATTACATACAATGAAGTGGCAATTAGACAAAATGAATTTAAGCTAAAGGCATAAGCATTTAAAGTAAAGAAAATTACAGCATTTCAAGATATAACTGCATGCTGTGGGTGAGGTATTTCATCAGTGATGTCCATATTGCAGAGTCAGCATAATACATCTGTATTATTGCGATACGGCGTGCAGCCACTAGGGGCAGCACTGAGCAGTTAAAATAAAAAAGATTGACAACATTACATGACATTTCTTTATGGAAATGAGGGAATGAGGCGACCTACCGAAACAATGTGGCATTTCTTAAATAGTTATTAGTCTCACATAACTTAAAACACATGCGCAGCTTTACCCAGAGCTTTTATTTGACGAAGTTTTCACGTGACTCACAAAAACTAGAGAGCACACGTGTACACGTGTTACACTGCACTTACTGGACTAAGAAAAGCATTTTGTGCAAACAACGCGACATATAACCAGTTAGTTTACTGCTGGTTGATTTAAGGTTGTTGATCGCTATAAGCTAACAGCTAGCTAGCCATGACAGCCGGTGGCTACATGCACTCGGTAGACTGTACTGCACTCTCAAACGTAACAGCTCTTCACACTGAGGATCTACTCACCATTTTGCGATGCGAACTGCTCCAGCAACACCCTGCGGCATTGACTATTTAGGTGCTGTATTGTAATCCCTCGGTTTTGTTGCGTTAACAGTGCAAACGAGCAGTTTACGCTGAATGTTCACGATGGCACAGAATTTCCCGCGAAAGGATGACGTAGTGCTGCATTCAATGTTCCTCGGAAAAAAAATTCTAAAACATGGAGCCTGGACATTATTGTTGTAGTATTTTTATTATGGCATGTGTAAAGTAAGACGAAAGTTATAGCATAAAAGGCTATATTTAATTGGTATATATTCACAACATCTGCGATTTGTCATAATCTACTTCCATGTGGTAAAATCAGTTCAATATTTTGAACGATTTGGCAGAAATACGCATTCAGCAGAGTGTCAGTGAACGTAGCACCAGTCAATCCCAAAAACTTGAAAAAAGTAGTGTACACAGTATTTGGGGTAATTGATGTCTTTTTTTTTTTTTTTTTTTTTGTTATTTGAATATTTTGTCAACCATTTTTGTTACTTCTGGTTGCTATTTAGAACACAAGTCCTTCGATAAGTGATTATCTTGATCTTGTGGTGTTGTGTCGCCCCCTGCTGATTAAAATGTATAACAGCAATATTTATTTCGTTATAGACGCATAACAGTGCACAAAAGTCTGATAGAGAACAACAACACACGCTTTTTTACTATGGGCACTTTAATTCCATTTGGCATTACAAATATAAACAAGACAATGGAAAACAAATACCTTTACAGGACTGTGTAGAAAATGGAAATCCAGAAAAAGAAATAAAATGTGTGCTTGACAAGACAATGTCTGAGCAAGGCTTTCTAAAAGGAGCACAGTGCATCTTCACATCACACACCTCAACTGTTTAACTACATATTGCATTTTATTTATCTTCTTTAAAGAGACAAATTGGTTTTGCTAAATTACAACCTGTTAATTCTATATTTGTGAAGACGTAAGGGCACATGGGGAGGATGAAAGGAAATCACAGATGTGCAGTTCTGCCTCTGGTCTTGTTAAATGAAACCTTTCAGCTTGGAGGACAAATCTCGCAAAATGAAGACGGATGCAACCAACTGAGTTTATTTTCAGCTTTTTTAGCAACAGTTTTTTAGATGTTTGCACATCATCACAGCAGATTGTTAAGTTGAAATGTCAAGAGGAGGAAACAGCAGAAAGTCAGCTTATCAGGTGGCAGATGTTTGGTACCTTTAATTTACACACACGCGCACACACCCGCACACACCCGCACACACACGCACACACACGCACACACTTTTAAAGTGTTCACACAGATTACACTGAATATTTATTATCACATATGAGTGGTATTGGAATTTGAACGGCGCCGCCACTGAATTTTTTTTCGTGATGTTAATATTTGACAGCGTGTCACTGGATCCTACTTTGTGCACAGGTGCTTTTGTGTTCATTAGTAAAACATGCAGAGATGCCTAATCATGCTTTAAAATGCTCTGCTACCTACAGCAGGTGGAACACTTTTCTTTTATCTAAACAGGCAAATGTGAGCTCTCCTCAGAGCTTTCATCATAGGAAGCTGCAGGGTCTTTTATTATCGATAGTATTCCCGATTACCTCTCAGGTAAGTTACTTTTTAACTTGAAATTCTCCAAACACAGTAGTCTACCAGTATTTCTATGAACAAGTGCAATAACGTTATTTCCCAGTTTCCTCCCATGTGACGAGGAATCGACATTATTTACATTATTAAAGCTTCAGGTTTTTTTTCAAATCCGTTAACATGGAATGTGATCAAGGTCATGAGAAGCAGCAATCTGTGCATGAGGGAGAAAGTCTCAATTCACACACAGCACAAGTAATTCCGTCATGGAGGGTCGAAACATGTGGGCAACAGTCACACAGATGGCACGACGGCGGTGCTATTGGAGGATGGAAACGGGTCGGCGAAGGAGAAGAAAACGTCTTCCAGTTGATCCTCCACACTGGCAAACGTGTGTCTGGTATTTACAGTCTGTCGAGGTTGTGCGTTGAGAGGAGACGGGCTACTGCAGGTAGCGGTAGACTTTGAAGCAGTGGTTGCCAGAGTCGGCGACCACAACGTGTCCGTCAGAGGTGAGAGCGAGTCCCTGCGGGCCGTACAGCGGGTCTGCTGATGTGTTGATGTAAGACAGGAAGGAACCGCTGCCGTCGAACACCTGAGAGAGAGAGAGAGAGAGAGAGAGAGAGAGAGAGAGAGAGAGAGAGAGAGAGAGGTGTGCATTTTTTGGATACTAACAGACATATGCCACAAAAATTAATACAAAAACCTAAATTTTCCTGTTATTTATTGGAATTCTAGACATTCAAGTGTAATGGAGAGCTCGATATGGATATGGTACTCTATAAGCGGTGAACCGGCTTTCGAGTTGTTTTGGTGACAGCTCTGCTCTGACCTGTATCCGGCTGTTGCCCCAGTCGGCTACGATGATGTTTCCGTTGACGCTCCCGTGGGAGCGTTGAACTGGCCATTGCCTTCACCGTTGGACCCGAACTTCAGCAGGAATTCTCCTTCTGTGTTGAAGACCTCGCGAAGGCAAAAAGAGAAGAGAGATAATGCAATAGAACGACTGAGGGAAAACTGAAAGCATGCAAGTGTGGGATGCTTCACATTCACATCGATTTCTTTCAAAAAAGTTCCGTATTGTCTACTTCAGAGCAAGATTTGAAATTCATCAGGAGCTCTGTTTTCCTTCATTTCAGCTCACAGTGGCCTGTTAAATGACTCATTACTGCCAGAAAAGCATGTTTTCAGTCCAGTAGAGTTAAATCTGGAAGCGTTTTAGCTCAGGCAGTCGTCTGGACTCCTTCAGATAAGCTCTCTCAGTAAAGTCACAGTAAATTCCAAATTGGTCACACAAGTTATTTTATCTTCAGCAGAGGATTAAACTACGCTTATATTACGCATTTATTCATGATAATGTCAGACCAGGCAGCACATTCAGAAGATATAGGTTGTAAAACAGACACATTTACATCCACAAAAGGGACTCAGCATTGTAAAATACTTCAAAGTAACAAAAATGATTTCCATCTAAAAGTGAGCCTACATTTTGAGACATCTATAAAACAAACTGTTGAAGCTTTTATCCATGTCACAGTTTCACAGACTGTTTTCTAGAGATGGATGAGTACGAATAAAACTCCCTGCAGCGTGGATCTGCGCCTACCTTCACTGAGTGGTTGTGGAAATCAGTCACAATGATCTCATTGTTGTTGTTGACGGCAGCAAAGTGAGGGCCTGGAGTAAATAAAAAACAAAAACAGGGGAGGTTTCAGGAAAGTATTTCAACAGGCTTTGGATGTTTTCTGAAAGCTTGCGGACGACGGGTGTTTGTGAAAAACATGCAACTTAGCAGTTTGATGAAATGATTAAAAAAAAAGAAAAAAAAAAGCTCTTTTCAGATTCTTTGGAGCTCCCATCTTTTCCATGGATCTTATAGACAACTGTTTATTAATTGGGTAATTGGGGGGGGGTACAGTATTACCATTGAGTGTACCTGCAAACTGCCTGTCGCCGTTGCCGCGGTTACCGAACTTGGTGACCAGCTTGCCGTTGACCTGAAAGATGAAGACGCAGCAGGCCTTGTTGTCGACCACGATGATGTGGCCGTTCCTGTCCACCGACACGCCTTTCGGGCCCATCAGCTTCCCCGAGCCGATCTTATTCTGGAGAGGAGAGCGAGAACGCTTCTTAGCTTCACAGACAAGTATTTTCTCTCATATATAAACCCTAACTGAAGAGACACACACTTAGAGTGTTAAGGACAAGATAACATCCTATAGTATTTATTGCAGCAGTCAACATAATGTTCTGTTAGGACTGTTTTCAGTTAAGTCAAAATGATTTTGTTTTTTGTTCAGATTTTAGATACAAAGAGAAGCTTGACTTACCTTAAACTTGCCTTCGCTTGAAAAGATGCTAACCCATTTGTTGTCGTAGTCTGCGATGATGATGTCCCCGTTGGGGTGGACGGCCACGCCCGTCGGTCTCTGCAGCTGACCCGGAGTCCTGCCCCGGACGCCAAAACGACTCTTAAACTGTCCGTCATTGGAAAAGACCTGGGTTGCAGAAAAAAACATGACAGCTTCAGAGTATGCTGCATAATGTTATTAGATATCTGCAGCCGCTCCGTTGCATGCACTTGTGATTTCCACCATCAGAAATCTGGAATTCCTGCAGCATCTGACCAGAAGACATCTTTACCTGCACACACTGGTTGTTGCTGTCTGCTATGAGCACCTTCCCCAGAGAGGAGGCAGCGACTCCCTGCAGATTAGTAAACTCCCCTTTGTTTCTTCCTTTTGTGCCTGCACGAGATGAAATTTCTGGTTTTTAAGTGATCAGGTTACTTTCACAATAACACTGAATGTATGCAGAAGGATAGAAACAGAAAAAAGTGAAATGATTTGAAATTCAAAGTCTTGTCTCAAATAGAAAAGCAGGGAGAGAAGAGATTTACGTCGATTCTCACCGATTCTGAAGATCAGATCGTCCTCGATGGGGTTCTCTTTCCTCCTCCCCGTGCTGTACATACTGGCCGGCCTCTTGATGGCCTTCTGCTTGATGTGCCCGCTGCACGGGGACTTCAGCCTCTTCTTCATGCCGTCCGAAGTGGGCGACACGTCTATGGATTTGGTGGCTTTTATTTTGAAGGGGCTGCCTTTGATGTGCTGGTCGTACAGACGCAGGGACAGATTCAGGGTGCCCTCTTTGGGAGCCGTGAACAGGAACTCGTAAGTGCCGTTCTTGTTGTCCAGTATGTCCCCGTCCCCTTTGATGCCGTCGGGCGAGGAGATCTCCGCCGTGATGACGGCGTTGCCCATCTTGCACAGCCCTCCGTCCTTGTCCTTGGTGGTGATGGTGACGGAGGTGGGCACGCCCACCACGCAGTGCCGCAGACCTTCGCCCGTCGCCACGGTCTCGGAGGCCACCGCATTGGTGGTGACCACGATGCCCAGGTTGTGGATGGACTTCTTCAGCCCGTCCGTCTCCACCAGGAAGTCCAGCTGGTCGTTCTCGCCGGGCTGCAGGGGGAGGTCCTGGCTGGCCAGCTCCACCAGGCGCTCGCCCATCTGCTTCTTCACCAGCAGCACCTCGGCCTCCGTGCCGTGGCTCAGGGCCTGCTCGGTGAAGTTGCAGCTGCTGATGATCCCCTCCTGACCCTGCAGCAGGGTGTCCAGCTGCGCCTGGAGCACCTGCACATGGAGACACCAGGGGGCAGCAGGGAGACGCTCAGTCCAGACCAGGTTTTACACTCACTACTGTCAATACAGCTTCTGACACACATTCAACTCAGATTTTAAAAGTATTGAAGTTCCCTAAACGTCATTGAAACCCATTTGGTACAATGAAACAAAGTAATTTCATCAAGCTTAATAATGTTTAAAATTTGAGGAAAACATTGAGGAAATCTTAATTCGTTAAAGGACAGGCTTGTGTGTCCAGTGTTCTCAACAGAAGGTTTACACTGGACTCATTTTTGTCTTGAACTGCAATCCTATAAATTTACAAAGACTTAAACTTGAAGCACACATTAATAATTAGCCGAGTTATTTTTGGCAGAAACCAAAAATAAAAAGCAAGCAGTTGCTGTTATATTGCTTAAAACAATCCTTTTAGCTGTTATTTCAATATAAAACTGGAAATTTGACACTGTGTATAAAAACAAACAACTGTCCATCATTATCGAGCCTGTCTTATCAATGTGTAAATTGCAGTATTGTCTGAGAGTCGATGTGACACATTCAATGAGCTTTCAGCGCAGTGTGGGTAAATCTGCTGCTAATGCGGACAGAGAATACGCTTAGTGTCACAGCAGTGAGACGGCGTTCATGCTGCTGTAAGGAGGACCGAGATGTTTGAGGAAAAATAAACAAGAGTCGAAGGGGAAAAAGTAACAGTTTCTCTGGGCTCCAGACCACGGCTGTGGAAAATGATAAGGCTGAAGCCAACGGTCAGTCGGGGAAGCTCAGCTGAGAGAAAAAAAACAGCAAAAGACTCTCTGAAAACCAGCCCGACATGAAACGATACCAATAAAACAATTTGGTATTAAAACTAGCTCAAATATGGAAAAGGAAATCCAGAAAACCCACAGACATGAAACCTTGCGGTCAGTGGAATGTGCAGGATATAGAGAGACAGCAGCTCTGCAGCTCGAAAACTGACTTCATGCAGGAAAGAGTAAAGAGTGATTTTTAGAAACTGCCAGCGCATTTCGAATTCCAAGAAGACATTCGCAGCATATTCTCCACATTCTAAAACATTATTCATGGTTTCAGGATGTTGTGACTGCTGCCCCGGAGCAACCACCTGTCGCAGTGAGATGAGCTCAAGTCTTCCTCTGCTGACCTCAAAGCTCACAAAACACAACTCCCAAAAAATCTTCAGCAGTTATGAGTGATTTTAGTTTTATCGTGTACAACGACATCAAATTAATTTCAGCTGCAATAGTTTTAATGTAAAAACACAGTTCTCAAGTTCATTCATGTTATTGTTACAGCTGTGCTTTAAAGCAATGAGGAAAAAATAAATCTATCACGTTGTCTTGAGTTGTAGTGCTGAATCCAGTTTTTCTAGTTTTTCCATCAAGACGGTACCGGTCTGTCCAATCCGCACCAATCTGACACCTGCTTTTGATTCGACTTGAGGGGTGTGTGGTACGTGGAAGTGCTACATGGAGAAGTTACTCCATCATGTGGGAGAACACACTGTAGATACTTTCCTCTGAATGATTATCAGAATTCCAAAAGTTGTCTTGCTGTGTGATGGTTTTCCTTTTTACTTAAGTTACCATGAAGTGACTTGTAGGAATTTGTGATACACCATAAACTTCTACGATGATCCTAATGAATCCATATGTTTGAACAGTTTGAGTTGTGCATTATGTGAATATGACACAAGTAAATAGGAAATCCTACCTTATTTCACGGAGCCTCTTACTGTATCATAACGTTTAAGAATCAAGACTTATGAAAGTTTTGAGGCAACAAATCATTCACCAACTCACCCTCATCTGGCGATGCAACTCTTCTTCTTTCTCTAAAAGAGACGCCATTGAGCTGTTCTGAATTAGTCCTCCGAACCCCTGCTCTGGCTTCTCACAGTGCAGCTCTGAAAACCTTGGTCTCTTCTCTCCATAGAGACATTAGACTGGAGATCGAGTGTTTTGACGCATGCAGAGAGAAAGCTGGACTGTATTCTCCTCCTCTGCACATGACACACCCAGATCAGCCCGGCGGTACACACAGTACAGTGGCTCCATCTAGCTACAGGAACAGTGACGCATCAGTCTCCATTCTCTCCTCCCTCCCTCCCGTCTCGCCCCTCCCCGGGGGGAGACGCTGTTGTGACTGCACACCAGCCACTGGATGGTAAATTATTAGCCGCTCATGTGATGTAACTGCCCCGAGGGAGCGGCAGCAGGCTCTCAACTCAACCCATGATTGGTTGTCTAGTTGGGGTGGTTCACCAGGACCCCCCCCACCACCACCACCACCACCACCACCCCTCCCTCCCACAACTCCCCCCGCTGAGCCTCACACGCACAGATCAGCAAAAACGACCTTAGAGCAGCATGTCATAAGTTTAAAAAGCAGTCACAGCAGATCATCCTGAGGTCAGCGTGGAACTAATTATAATGCGTCGTGACAGCAAGTCCTCTGTCATCCAAACAATGTTGTATTTCCAGTTAACACGGATCCTTTGTACATGTTGTAGCTCTTCCTGGTTCTTCAGAACTAATAATTGTACGCTGACGACAATAACATGTCACATGATTACGCTTGCTTGCTGTTGCTAGAATGTTTTTTGCCCCATTGCTATTGTAAAGCAATATTCCTTCAAGGTGGTTCAGATGACTGATGCTTCAAAATACGGTCCTGAGCAACTGTGCACACAAAACTAGTGCAAGTTTTCAATATACACAATACATTTAGTAGTTCTATTCAGTCTACTTATTCTATTATTTGTTTTATGAAACAGTACAGTACATAGAGAGTAGTTTTTAAGAGATCCTGTGAGAAATGTATTCTAACTAAAGGTTTTTAAACTGAGAAATGGTAAAATATGTGTCATTTTTGCTAAATTGGTAAGTAAATGTGACATAAAGTTGTTTTATGACGAGCCTAAATGATTTAAATGTTCCTCAGTAGCAGTCTTGGATGTTGTTATTTCAGTGAATAAAGGGTTAGCCTCTAGCTGAAAGGACTTCAAAATTTAAGCACAGAGCATGATATAAAATCCCAGCGTAGCTTTTACTTCACCTTCTGCTTGAGGCCGTAGTTGACCTCCAGCTCCATGAGTAAGACGCTCTTGCGCACGTTGAGCGTCTTCTGCAGCTCGTCAAAGGTGGTGTGGATGTCGTCCTCGATGGAGCTCTTCTGATTGGTGAGCTGCTGCAGGATCTCCGACAGCGTCTGCAGCGCCGAGTCGATCTCAGGTAACCTGGGAGAGCGGACACGATCATATCACTGATCACCAGGGCATAGAGGAAAGCTGTGCGTGCTCGATTCGTATCATCGAAAGCCGTCAACGGGGACTAACACGCGTCGGACAGCACCGCGTCCGCACAATGCTCCTGCTGTACCTCTTTTTCACGGCGTCCAGCTGGTTCTGTAACGACGCCTTGTGTTGTTCCACCACGTCTTTGAGAGGCACTGTTGGGTGTTCTCCGTGTTCGCCGCTCGTGCACTCCTGACACATGGCCGTCTCGCACGGAGGACAGTAGAACTCCATGACCTGGGAAACAGGAGAAGTAAAGGTTTGGATAATTGAAAACCACTGATTTGATTAAAAAAAGAAGGGAACAAAGATTCTGAAAGTTCAGCCTGCAGCTTGGCGTGATCAGACGTGTGTGTGGCGCTGCAGCCTGAGGTCAGACTCAAGCTGCCAGTCCTGACAGAACCAATACGTGTACGTGTGTGAAACAGAAGACGAGGGTAAAACGCTGCGTGGGGCTCTTACGCTGCCTCCATGGTTGGGGCAGGACAGCAGTTGGCCCGTGGCCACGGCGGTGATGTTGTTGAGGGCGGCGGCCTCCTGGCTGCAGCTGTCCGGCGCCCGCTGCAGCACGTCCATCAGGTTGGTGATGAAGAAGTTGTTCTGCAGCGCCGCCACACCCTTCTCCGGCAGGATGGAGGTCTGGCGGCACACGGGGCACGACAGGGTGAGGCTGTGGGCCGGGATGTAGTTCTGCAGGCACCTGGACGACACGCAGGGAGACGTTCACTCTTTTCTTCACACAAACTAAAACCAACAACGAAAAACTTTAAAACCTTGAATTTTGTCTTTGAGGACACCTAGTGGTGGTGGAGGTGGGGGTTTGACTGAGATCTGGATAGAAACGCACTGGTTTGTTTCTGCATGGTGGTGCAGTGGTTAGCATTTATTCTCACTTGCATGTTCTTCCTGTGCATGCATGAATTTTGTCCAGCTTCACCTCCTCAATAAAAAAAACATACATTTCAGTTTAACGCTGACTAAAATTGCCTGTGGTGTGAATGACAGTGTGTGTGTTATTGTTCGTTTTTCTGTATTTGCTCTCATATTGGACTAATTAGAATCAAACCTCTACTACAATAACATTGATTTCAGCGTGCTGCAACCCTCAGTTAGATTTAAAAAAAAAAAAAAAAAGAACAATGCATGTGGATTCCAGATCAACCATCAATCAGCATCCCCTCTGGCCGATTGACCAATCAATAAAGTTTCATTTGGATAAAATCTGCCATTTACGTCCGTACGACTCAAAGTGCTTCATGTCATCGACTAAACTATCACACAGCAAAACCCGGGAGACTGGATATTAAAATGAGTGAAGTGAGCGACTGAGACGTTTAAGAAAACAACGTGAATGTTAAACTGATAAAAAGCAAAAAAAAAAAACTCAAGAAAATACATGAAAAATTCTGAATAAATAAAAATCAAAGCCAAAAAAACAAAAAAAAAAACATAACTACTATTTTTTTTAATGCAAATTTAAGTAAAATATATTGGTTTTAATCCATTCTTTAAAGAACAGGTGCACTGTTCCAGTGAGCACTGAGGCAGAAATATGTCTTTTATTTATTTATTTATTTGTATGTTTATTTGATAGGGACAGTGCATATTAATGAACAACATGTGTAAATATGCCGGAATGTAGCCATGGGCTACTTTCCATCTGTAGTCCCTGAACAGGTGAATGTGACGTAAACAAAATGTCACGTAAACAACAAAAAAAAAAAAAAAAAAAAAAAAAGACAGGGAATCAGTAACAGGGCAGAATACGGGGGTCACAATGCACGACAATAAACAATCACAGAAATAGACAAAAACAAGGACGCCACACAGAGACAATTCACAACCACAAACCCAGACGAGAGGACCTGAACAAAGATTGCCAAACCAATAAATTCATCATAGTTACAGTAAATAAAATTATAGTTACAAGTTAGTTATTCCAATCTTTAAAAATCATAACACAGTATATTCACTAAAATTACTTCTCTTTAAAGTGCTCTGTTGCATTGCACACATCCCTAAACTGCTGATTTATTTTTATTGTACATTGCCCTAAAGTGTTGTGTTGCATTACGCATATCTCTAAAATGCATATTGTTTTGTATTACTTTGTATTTTGTATTATTTTGTATTACTCATGTTCACAAATTTGTGTTGATCTGAGCCATTCTTTTAGCTTAGTTTTAAAACTTTTAAAGCCTGTGGCCTCCCTCACTGTTACTGTCCTGACTAAAGTCTTGATTCTGCATTTTGGCAAACTCACTGAATCATGTTTTATGGTTCAGCGATTCAAGTTTGAGGTTTCAAAAGCTTAAAAAACAAAAGAAGGAAAAAATCTTTTTTAAAATCAGTCCTGAAACAGTAACAGTTTGTGCACGGAGTGTTAAACATCAGTAACGTGCTCTGACCTGGTGATCCTGTTTTCAGCTGGCTTTCCTGAGTGTTTCAGGAAGTGTAGGGATGAATGTAGTCTGGACATTTTTACTGACAGCACTTAACCACTTATCAAATGTGGTCTGAAAGATGTGACAGAGTATTAAGCATCCAGCATGTGTGTATGAGTTTTCACAGATGGGCACAGGTCCAGGAGCCCAGCGTTTCAGGGAGACCGTGTTAATGTCCAATAAATGAAGCACATTATACCTTAGAGACACACAACTTAAATGAAAAATAACTACAAAGACACGAAATTACAACAAAAACATGGAAAAAGAAGCCCAAAAATGTAGCATATAATTATGCGAATGCAAACCAACACGACCTTTTAATGTCCAATGAGATATAAAATATGAGCAAAAAACAGCAATGAAGAGATGTAAAAAGCCCACAGAGTGATGAAAAGCATCTGCAGGGATCAAAGCAGCCATAATTGCTCTTGTTTTGTGCCTCTTCGCTCAGATCTTCGTGGTTCTCGTAGGAATATGTGGGAATGTTTCACATTTTGCCAGCTGTGTCGTAATTCACCAGTGAGTAAATCCGCGAAAGATCATTTAATGAGGATTCATTTTCACTTCTCATGATTCATTTAGCTGATCTGTGTTTCCTTTTAAGATGGCGATGGTTGAATACAGTACGGAAAGTCAACATAAACCTGAGCAGATTCGTAATGATTCATTGTGATCCGATCAGATCAATCATCTAAACACTTGATCGTAGATATATTGAAAGGAAACAACAGTCTAATGTAACAGCACAAAGACTCTCCACAAGAATCCAGAGCGAAGAGACAGCCTGACACGGGCCACAATTTATCTTTTGTGTCACAAACAAAGGCCGATTAAGAGAGACGAGTCAACAGCAGCAACACAAAACCATCTCAAATTTACAGAAACAGCTCTCAAGTGCTATTTTCGCATCTTTCTTGAGACGTCATCCAGAAAAAAGCAGTCCCAGCGACTCACCTCTCACAGAAGGTGTGCAGGCAGGGGAGCACTTTGGGGTTCTCGTAGCGGTCCAGACATATGCTGCAGATCAGGAACTGCTTGTCGATTTGTCGGACAACAGGACTGGGAATGGTGGAAGCTTCACTGGCCATCCTGAAGCTGTGACACCGGAGTCCCACTCCCTCTCAGCCTGCGCCCTGCCGAGAGAAGAAAAGCCAGTGAGGAGGGCGAAGCGGCGATCAAACACGCAGCGAAGCCGTCCCAGCGGTGAGAGGAAATCTGTCCGGCTGTAAAAATCAGAGTGGAAACAAAACGCCTCCTTCTGTCTGTCCTCATACTGACAGAGGAAATGGACCAGAGAGACACAGAGTTCACTTCTTGACCGAGAACCGCTGATGTATGAAGATTAGAAACAGTGACGGTGAACGTCTTCTTAATCAACAGAACAAAACCAAGAAGCGAATACAGTCACCAGCACCCTCTCATCATTATGTCTGTGAAAACAAACCGAGGAAGGGTGAGAGGTCGAAGTGAGGTCAACGTAACGTCCCAGCTGATCACATCACTCACTGTTTTGATTTAAGGAGAAAGCATCATAAGAATACCTTGATTTAAAGATTCACGCCTCCTCACCACATGAACAATACTGTCAAACTGAGGAAATTCCACTTCTCTTTCAACTGATTCATGCATTTCATCCACGCATTTAATCATTTGATACAACAGTTGCGTGTCTTGTGATAAAAGCAAAATATAAATACCGTGAAGGCTAGTGCATCAAGAGCTAATAGTATGCCTGAAAGAAGTCCAATAAATAATGATCAAACAACATAAAAATCAGCTCCATAATCACACAAATCAAACATTAACAGGGTGACATGTAACACTGTAGTTCTGTGTAAATTAAAAACAACATAATATATCATGCAGAACGACACAACAGTCATGTTTTCTTAACCCAGTGAGATCTAAAACTGAATAAATCTGCAACATTTTGAAAATATATAAATGCTATGTATTTTTTCCACATTTTCAGAATACAAGCCTCAGTCTCAAAGGGTTGAGACAGTTTAGCTTTAAACAATCTTTTCAATCTGTAGCTGAGAAAGACTTTGGCATTGTTTATCCAACAACAGCACTCAGAATCCCTCGGAGAAGCTGGTTCAGTGTTGAAACCTGAGGACTGTTCCTGGTTGAACCAGAGTTCGAATGTTTTCCCTCAGCTCTGCTGGTCTTCTTTCCTTCCAAACAGACTCATTAGGCTGATCGGTGACTTTACTTTGGACGAAGTAGCAGACTGTCTGGGGTGAACGCTGCTTTGAGCACAACGATGGATAAGATCAACTCCAGCATCCTCGACTTTAATCTGGATGAAGCTGTCGTATAAACTGAAGGATGGCTTTAAAAGCACAGATGACAAAAGGGAAACTAAATTAATGTTCTGATGTAGTGATTTCATTAGATTAAAGGACATTTTTTTCCATTAAAAATACATAAAATCAACCATTTAGTACCAGCCTTTGCTTTGCTTAGATTGAGTTTCTTCAGAGTAAAGTACAGTGTTTACTTGCGAGTAAAGTACAGTGTTAACCGAGTACGTCTGTGAGTTCAAGCTAACCAACTTTCTCCAGAGAAATAATGGACATCCAGCCTCATATGGAACGGTTCACAGGGATATCCTGTTACGATCCACCCTGCTGGCATCAGCACAGATCCTGGTTTTATCGGTGGATCGGGTTTCTGCTCACTTTCTTTGTGGACATTATTTTTAAATTAGGAGTTGGAGCCATCTGTTGTATTCATGCAGTAATAAATGAGAAAAATCCAGGTTTGAGGCTTTAAATCTGTGGCACAGTGATGTGGAGGTCACACTCTCACCAGTTCATTGCCAGTTTGCACGTTCTCCATGAGCATGCTTGAGTTGTGTACAAGCGCTTCAGTTTGATCCCTCAGTTACAAAACATATGCCTATGATAGAAAGATTGCATTTTGACTGTCTGTAGAAAACATCACTTTTGGAAAATGGCTTCCAGGCTGCGAGGTTGTTGAAATCCAGTGATCATCCCAGTGTAAACAGAGAAAAGACAAAGTTTCTGAAATGCACAGTCCTGCGTGTTTTCATTCTGTTACGACCAGTAGTTTTTCTGCACATCTGTGAGTCGATTCCCAACAACAGATTAATCTAATATCAAATAAACTGTGCTTCAAATTAAATTGAACAGATTTAAAGTGTACACTGCACTTTAAACATTCGTCCATGCTTGGTTTTATTATAAAAACAGAAGTGATTTGTGGCCTGATGTTTTCGATGCAGTGAATATGAAACCTTCCTGAAATTCAAACACATGAATAATGCCGTTTCCTGTCAGTCGTTATTATGTAAACATGGCTTGAAATTTCCCATCCTTGTGAATGTGAGCGTGCGCCGGTGTACCCTGTCTTCACCCAGAGTCTGCCGGGGTATGATCAGTGCCCTGCGACTCTCGGTTGGGAAAAGCAGCATAGAAAGTGTTTGAAGATGAAGAAAATTACAGCACTCCTCTTCAGTCAGACTGTTCTCGTGTGCTGATATAAACTCAGTTCTAGAATGTTCACAGACCTCTCTAGCTACAGAAGTCAAAACATAGCTCCTTGTACGTTATTTGATAAGTTAGGAAAACCTTCTTTACCGCTGTGTGGAAGACATTTGTTTCCTGGTGTATTCATCTTGCCGCCCTCTGAAAGATCGGCGGCAGCAGGGCAGAGGTTGTGTAACTGCTGGAGCTGAGAGTTTGTGATAAGAGGCACTTTAAGTGATAAATATTTCATAATGAAGGAGAAAAGCGAGGCACTCTGAGTTCAGCACACATCAGCGATAAAGTGAACTCCAAGACAGCTTGAAATGAAACACCAGTAACGGAGGAAAACGGAACATTTCCGACATCTTCTCTTGGAGCGATCCCCGCAGTAACACAATCCGGCAGCTAACTTAGACACAGAAAGTGTGTCAGTGCTTTTATTGTCTCCTCTCATTCAAGACAGGCACAGAAACAGGCCACCTCTGCTGCTGAGAGGAAGCCCTCAGGGAACATGCTTCTTTCTCCTCTACTTTATCTTAATCCATCTTTTATGCCGGTGTCCTCCTCTCCTCTCTCGCCCTGAAAGCATGGATGACTTCAATTCCAAAGAGACCGATACAATCACTGTTTTTGTGGCGCCGTTATTCCATCAATGGTTAGTGTGTGATGCGTGATGCACTGAGCAGCTTAATCTAATGTTGCAGAAGCAGAAACACACCTTAGCAGCTGGTCTAACAGCTGACCTGTCCGGCACCCGATGTTTTCCTCACTCATGTGAGCACGATCTGTCCTCACAAGCATGCATCCAGACAGGACAGAGAAACAACCATTCACATCTCGATGACAATCTGCACAAAACACAGCGAAGCTCAGATCCGGTGAGGCTGCATGTTAATACCTTACCGGCTCCACGGCCCGGATTAAGCAGATGAGCGGAGCAATCAAATATGGCACTGATTATGAAAGTAAAAAAAAAAAAAAAACAATCCCAAATCCTGCCGGCAGACACAACAGAAGCAGCTCTGCGCCGTGCCTCCGGTGCACAAGGTCGCAGCAGCCACACAGCGCTCCTCTCTTACATAATCTGATCTGCGCCAGCTAAGCGGAATAATTCCTGTAGGATTGAGCCGTCGTTGAGTCTGCGGACGAGGAGACGCATGGCACCGTCAAACATTACTTCCAGCCACTCCATTACACTGTTTCTGATGAACGGCTCCACAAAATGCCAAAATGGGAGCTCGGATCAAAACTATTCATTTCATTTTAAAAATCATTTTAGATGAAGAGACTTACAGAGCTGCATTTATGAAGGGATCAACAGGCGTCATCAGTCAGCGGACCGAAGTCAGGTTTCAGATTCCTCCCATCCTGCCCTCAACTCGCACGACACCCTGCTTCCCATCCCGAGATGTGTGTGAGCAGGACCGCGTCACTGTGTGTTTAAGAGTGTGTGTGTGCACACACACGTAAGTAAAGTTGAGGAGGGGCAATCCAGCCAGCTTCGTTCTGTTTTGACATCATCTTTTTTCTCTCCCCTCCCTCCACTTCCCCACATGCAGTCCCTCTCACCATTCACCCCCCCCCCACCTTCCTCTCTGATTCAAGTAAATGCTGCCTCACTGCAGCGCGGCGAGCGTGTGCAGCATCAGGAGTGTGTGGGCGAGCACTGGCTGACGGCCGGCGATCCAACCGGCGGTGGGGAGAGAGAGGAGGGGGGGAGCGGCGAAGGGCCTCCCGCTCGGCCAATCAGGACGCAGCCAAAAGGATGCTTCAGCGTGCGCAGGCTGCTGACTCACTGTGCACGAGCACAGCGCGAGCAGAGAAACAACACCGTGCAATACCACGACCGAGATGAATGGAGGCCGGAGACAGACGCACTCCGTTCGAAAACGCGCATTCACAAAGAAACACACACAGATGCTGTTCAGCATGTTACTGCAGGAGACGCTCTGTCCTTTTAAATCTCATTCAGAAATAAGACCGTAAAAAAAAAATCCACTGCTTCCACTGTGTGAAAATGTTGATTCAAAAAAGTATTTTTTATAATATTTTTTATAGGACTCATTTTTCTTCAGACACTAGTTTAATCTTGTCATTCTTATGTTGTTTATTTATCTTTTTAAACCTATTTGTAATCCAGCTTTATTTACTTTAATTTTATCAGTTATACACTGAATGGTTCATTTTTCATTCTTCTCTTGTATTCAGTCTTTTTTCCTTGCTTGTTCTGTTATTGCCCCCATGTCAGTTATCGATAAAGCCCAAAAAACTGGAACTTAAGATCTGCAAAAGGACTCCGTCAACTGCCTGAATGAAAATACATCAAACATTAAGACGCATCTTTTTGAATGAGCCCATTACGCAATAACTTAATAACAAAATGGGTCTTTGGAAGGTTTGCAACCAATAAGAAGTAGGATCTACTCCTGGTTTGGTTGAGATTGAATAAATAATCTCTTGGTTCATGACTCCAGTCAGTCTGTTCTGGTTCTTGTTGACCGTCTGCTACCGTTGTTTACAAAATGGGCAACAAATAAAAGCACAGTGCAACAATAGTCCACAACGCCGTCCTCACATATGCGTCCAATCATGAATTAAACTGTGGATTGAACTAACAGAGTTGTGCTGTTTGTAAGTACGGTAGGCACAGTAATAAATCCTCAGTCAAACGTATCAGTAAAACATTGCTGGTCACCTGTAAGAAGAATACAAAACATCTATTTAGCACAATGAGACGCCGAATGAATGATTAACAATCAATTCTCAGCTGATCTGAACAGATTTTGATCAAATGGCCACAGCGTTGTTTTGGATTATTATGAAAGAAATGAAGATAAAAGGGCCTAAATGCACCGACTGAAGCAATAAGGTTAGACTGATGGCACCTCTAGTGGATGTGATGTATGTGCCAGAAGGCATGAATCAAATTAAAGAAGCAGAAATCTATAATGGAGGCGTGGATTTCGGTGCAGGATGGGACTTTGGAGCAGGACTTTCACGCTGGAGGTAATGATTAGCGCTCTGGCCTCGCAGTACGGGACTGGAAACCTTTCTGTGGAGTTTCCCTGTTCATCGAAACATGCATGTAGAGACCTCTGCACGCATGTGTGCACTCAGCTGAGATCAGATCCAAACATACAATAATAAAAACAACTAAATGAACCCAGAACAAACTGGAGATGCGGTCAGCTGAGTGGGTGTGGCATTACTGTGCCGGCGAATGGAAGCGATCATCAATCTCTGGAGGATTCTGCATTTCATCGAGTAAAATACAAGTTACATTACATAAGCCTGTTTTTCAACAACTGTCTGGCTGGTCAAACTAAAAAGTGCAGTTACTGTTTCTCTAAATTCTCAAAAAGGAAAATAACTTTTCAACATTTCAGTGTTCGCACTGGATTTGTGGTTGAGAAATAAGCATCTTAGTTCAAAAAGCAGCAGCAGTAGACTCAATACCTGCAGAGATGTTTCTGAGGCTGATTGATGGGGGTACAGTATAATAAAAATTAAATTCAAACACACATTCTGACAGCCAATAGCTTCCCTTTTAAACACAGATCTTCAGTACAGTAGATTGAAGAAAAGATGTGAGTTATTATTCACCAGTGATTTTTTTTTTTTTTTTTTTACTTTAAAGAGGCAGCCTTCTAGTTTCAGAGCAGCTGACATGAATCTATGTCACTTCAAGACTGGAAGGAAATATATACTAACAGCTCTAGGCAAAAACAACACAGTTACACTGAGGAATAAACATGTTGCTAAACCTGTTTTCATCCCCCAGAAGCATAATGACTTTTCACTGAGAACCACAAACAGCAAACGACACCGTTTCTGAAACATGTTGCATTGTTCTGGGATTTGAACACCGAAAACAATCTTCTGTTCTTTCAAATGACCTGAAAAGCACCTTTCACCAAATGTGAAGGCCAAACTGTGATTTTAAGCCTTTCCCACTCACCGATAAGACATAAAAACAAGTCCGTTTACATGTGTGTATCCCAGGTTCGGCCTGCAGAGTGACTTGTTCGTCACCCTGGTTTCCCTCCACCGTCCATCCCGCAGCTCTTTCCAGAGCACTGACCTCAGCGCTTTTTATCATCTCTCACACAAACTACAGTGTTACGCTGCAGCGACACGGCACGGCTCACCAGAGGGACCGTGTTCACCGAGCAAACAAAGAGTGCAGACAAACAGCGGAAAGCCTTCAGGTTACATAAACACACACGCGTGAAGCCAAACGGCTGCTTCTGTAAAACAGCACGGACTGTGGCCCAGTGGCCGATTTCATTCAGTAGTTTATAATGTTTTATGATGTACGGATAATTATTTTATTAGGTTAAAAATTTAAAGTGGACACAACACTGAGACCCTGAGATCATCGCAGGCATTTTAGAAGGTGGGAGGACAAAGCAACCCACCTGCTTTATTTCACGGCCAGCAATACGTTTTGGTTGATCGTAAGGCTGCTTAATGTTTTCCAATTTCTGAAATGACTTTTAATGGCTGTTGGGATCCACGTGTAATAAACACAGAGCGATTTTCCTGCTTTTCAGAGACATTTAAGCTGAAATGTCTCAAAATCTGACAGGGAATTTTCTCATTTACTATGCATTCTCTTCTAAAATTTTGTGTTTTCATAAATTAAATAACCGATTTATACTCTACTCATCTTTTTTTTTTTTTTTTTTTTACGATGAAGAAAAGTCACACTAGAAAAAAGCCTTCCATTGATCCCAAAACCCACTGAGGTTTTCTGGAGATCTGCTCCACACTTAACACCGCTGGTCAAAAGCCTTCGTGCAGGTCTTGAATCCCAAACCATTAAAGAGATGTATGAAGCCATAAAGACACCAGTGAGGAGTGACCAGAGTAATTAGGATTCATCTTCTGGGAAACATGAATGTCTGAATAAAAGTTCCCTTCCAACAGCCACAGTTAAAGGTAGATTATAGTTTATTTTGCTTGGGTTTTGAGGAGGGTGAAGTGCTCTCTCCCCTCCAGCTGAGGAAGGCTAATTGCTTCCTCCATCCGGCTCCATTCTGTATTTCATCGATCTGCTTGTCTGTCTGAATATCTTGATTGAATTTTACACTCTGTGGAGAAAGACGGCACCCGTTTCAGGAAAAATCTGATATCTGAAGACTGGGGGAAGAAAGACTGCGATGGCGCTTTATGTCATTTGCATGACAGTTGGATTGCCTGCACAATCACATCATCCCATTCATCACTGACCCACAAGACCATAATGACTGCTGCTGCTGGAAAAAGCCACAAACGACCCGCCACTTAGCGCTTAAGCGACTGCTCTCAGGCGTCATTACGGCTGAAAATCACCATCATGGAGAGCCGTCAGCGACGACTGAGGACTCCACTGACTGGGCTGTGGATTGGACGCTTTCAATAATGCTGTTTAAAACGTGAGTAACATCAACACCCAAAGCAACACTGCGCTGATGTAAATCCCATTTCATCAACAGACAAGATGAAAAACACGTGTATCAAATCTAAAACAGCAAACCTCCCCGGCTTCATGTTTCAGTGGAATCAGAGGGTTTACGTATCTGCGTCGCTGGAGCGGATGACATGTGGCCCATCCCCGAATCATAAGAAGACTCTCATGCTAATCTAGAACGGCCACTGGGGACCGGATGATGAGAGATTACAGCGGTAGAGCACGCCTTGAACCAGAACATCCCCCCGGTGAACTCTCTGCCCATCATCCCCCTTAAAAATGTCTCACGGCCGCAGATGACAGGCGGGACTCAGCCCTGCTGTCCGGGCAGATCTGGAACGAGATACTCCAGGATAAACGACCGCATTTCTGTCTGATGCAGACAGTTGTGTACTTTTCCTGTTTACAATGCCTGCGAGTGAATAAAGAAAGCAGACATCACTGCGTCACTTGGATATATATCCGCCAACCGTGCACTTCTGGTGACGCGAGATAAGACAGCACTGTGTGTGTGTGAGTGTGTGTGTGTGTTTCCGTGGCATCAAAATTAGGGCTTACAGATGTGTAAGCATAAGGTCACTGGAAACTGACCACACTGCTCGTCTGTCACATTGAATTCAGTGAGGCACACACACTGGGGCTCAAACTCCAGACAAAATGCTCTTCCTCCGTGAAACATTAACAACTTTAATGTTTCTAGATTTTGATTTAGTTGATCTTTAATCGTCACGAGGAACACAGCGATCCGGACCGAAATGCATCCATCAGTGACCGAGGGTGTGTTGTGTAGATCTGATTCTTTTGAGGTTTTTACCTTTGGAAAACCATTAGATATTTAGGGAAAAACAAAAAGTTACATCACAACATCAATACTGCTCAAACGTCAAATGCTTCTCTAATCTTGTTCTTGCATGTTTGAGCTTCAGTGAGCGGATGAATCTGTATATTCTGGAAGCTGATCACTACTAAGCTTATGCAAAACTGAAACATCCATTCTTCTAAAACTGAGTCTGAGACGAGTCAATCCAGCAGGAGAGACTTTCACACCCACCTGTCAGTGCAAAAGCTTCAGAAATAACATCACATCAGTTCACTCCATTCAAAAGCCAGAACTTAAAACCCCCAAAAAAACAAGCTGTTTATGCAAGAAGAGATTACAGAAAGCTAAATCTCACAACAAAGTCAGTGTAGTAGACTTGTATGGGTACGTGAAGGGCATCAGAATACACCAATCACATGGAGTCTGACCATATTCTAAACCATTTCTACATATAAACAAAGCACCACCTAATAATGAACAAAACTTCCCATATGTTGACATCATGAAGCCTTTGAGCCAGAAAATCCTCGACTCTCCTCGGCTCTCACACTGTAAACACGTCGTACAGCGCACCTGCTGCTTTTCAAACAGAAACAGGAAATGAAAGAGTGCAGAAATACAGTCGGAGCATATAAACCAGATGTCTGGGAGCATCTGATCTGCAGCTGGAAGCTGTGCGTTTCAGCAGCATCTTTCGCCGGCTTTGTCCTGGAACACGCCGACACACACAAACATCTTGAAAAGCTGGATTCTGTTCAAGGACTTTCCAAACGCAGCAGCATCACCCTTCCTTTAATTATAAGCCCTTCCTGTTTCCTCTCTCCTGCTGTACCCAGTGTACACATCTTCCAAAATCCCCCAAATCCCACTTACTTCAACTCCATGGCTGCCCTCCTCTCGCTCCTCTTTTGGGGGGGGAAACAAAAGCTGTGCTCTGTCACCTAATCCCTCTCATCGCTGGTCCACTGTGGTGAGCAGTGGGCAGAGAGGAGAATGCATGAGAGAGGCCTGAGCCGTTACAATAATCCAAACAGACTGACAGGGAACCACTGGGCGAGCGTGCACACCGCGGCGGGGGGAGGGAACGGCAGCGGCGGCGTGGAGGAAAAGCCAGGACCAATCAGAGGTCGGCGGAGAGGCCGGAGGAGGCCGAGCTTAAAGCGTGTGCTGCTCTTTAACCCCGCTGAGGGCAGGGGCTGCACTGAGACGCTGATAAAGAGCAACAGCGTACAGGAAGAGGGGAAACATGCTGGGTAAAACCTCGAGTCTGGTTTCACGAGGACGCATTTCCTCCAAGTCTCCTCAAACAACCTGGGGTCATATTTCAAAAAGTGAAAACAATCCTTAAACAATCTACCTGAAAAAAAAAACACCACAGATTGAAGGTTTTAAGAGCAACAGCTGGTCAGAGTCACATCTGAAGCGAGACCCTTACAGAAACAACCACCGAAAGTCGAAATAGAATATTTTTCATAATTTTATTTTATAGAATTTGTTTTTTTTTTGTTTTTTCCGTTCCACACCCCACTCCACCCCTCCAACTCCTTGCTTTTTTTTGTTTTTTTTTTCCTGCCACACCCCAACCCAACCCACCTCTGCAACACCTTGCTTTTTTTTTTTTTTTTTTTTTTGTGTTTTTCCCCCCACACCCCCAACTCCATTGTTCTGGATCACTCCACAGCCAGAGTAAAATGTCTTTTTCTCAGTAAGATGATTTCCATTTGGATGCCTGTGTAGTTTTCTCATGTAGACTCCTCCCAGATCCATGACTTCCAGATTAATTCCTAATAACTTCCAGATTGATAATCACTGAAGAACGGGAAGGTGCTGCTCCATGTCCGGGCTATCTTCTTTGTCTCAACCTCTTCACTTCCTTCTCTCCGCCCTCTCGCTCTTCTCTCGGGACTTGGCGGCTTTTTTTTGCGCTTTCTGCTTTTCTTTTTCCATCTTGGCCTTTTCCCTGTCGCTCATGGAGGCAAGGCTGTGCAGCTTGACAACCTGGTCGATGAGAACCTGCGTGTCCAGTTTCGTTCTGGCCTTGCTTTCTGTCCAGTCTCGCTCTTTGGAGATCCAGGTCTTTTCTGCCTCTTCAGTCTGGGTCAGCAGCTCCTTTGTCTGATGAATGGCTTCCTCCTTTGCCTTGATCTCACGACGGAGCTGCTCTTCTAGATTATTATATTTCTTGGTCCAGTCAGCGTTCATGGCACGCATCTGAGACTCCATCTCTGTCAGCTTGGAATGAAAGTCCAGGTTTTGATCCAGCAGCACCGTCTTCTCAGAATTGAGACGATTGAATTCTTCTTCTCTCTTGTTTTGGAGACGCCTCACTTCGTCCTGGTGTTCCTGATTGAGACGTGACATTTTTTCAGCCACCTCTGCATCTCGTGCTGCCCAGTTCTTCGCCCACTCCAGCGTGGCGTCTTCCGCTGATTTTTTCAGAGCCGAGATTTCAGCTGTTACCTTCTTCTCTCGGTCTGCCCAGCATTTTTCCCACCACTGGACGGTCTCTTGGTTAATTTTCTTCAGGCTTGTGATTTCCCGCCTGAGCTTATTCACCGTGACCTCATGTTTTTTACGGAGCTTGCCGTTCTCCTCCTGTTGACAGACCATCGTTTTTGCCATGTTGGCCTTGGTCTCCTCAGAGCTGTCCTGTTCCTGGAGACTTTTCTGTAAGGACTGCACCTCCTCCAGCGTCTGTCTCAGGAGTCGCTCTTTCTCCTGGAGGTCAGAGTCCAGTTGCTGTTGTTTGGACTTTAGAGTTTTGACCAAGCTGGTCAGCCCCTGCTTTTCCTCCACAAAACTGCTGACCTGGTTGGTCAGAACCTTCTTCTCCTCCACCAAAATGCTCACCTGGTTTGTCAGCGCCTGCTTTTCCTTTTTCAAAGTTCTGACCTGGTTGGTCAGAACTTTCCCCTCCTTCACCAAAGTGCTTACCTGTTTGACCAGCTTGCCGTTCTCCTCCTGTTGACAGACCATCGTTTTTGCCATGTTGGCCTTGGTCTCCTCAGAGCTGTCCTTCTGTTCCTGGAGACTTTTCTCTAAGGACTGCACCTCCTCCAGCGTCTGTCTCAGCAGTCGGTCTTTCTCCTGGAGGTCAGAGTCCAGTTGCCGTTGTTTGGACTCTAAAGTTTTGACCAAGCTGTTCAGCCCCTTTTTTTCATTCACCAAACTGCTGACCTGGTTGGTCGACACCTCCCTCGCCTCTTCCAAGGTGCTGACCTGTTTGACCAGCCCCTCATTCTGCTCCTCTAGTTTTTTCTTTTCCGCCTCCAAACTATCAAGGCGATGTTGGAGTTCATTGCACCGCATAGTCTCCTGCATGCTCAATTTACGATAGTAACGCAGTGCTTCACGCGGCTCATGAACAGAGGGTTTCATTGCGCTCTCCATCACGTCAATACAATGTTCTGTGCTGTTGAACCTATAACTTGTCATGTTGATGCTCTGACTTGCTGTGCTTTCTCTCTGTACTAAACTCTGTCTAGACTCTGTCTAAACTCTGTCTAAACTCTGTCTAAACTCTGTCTAAACTCTGTCTAAACTCTGGTTAAACTCTGGTTAAACTCTGGTTAAACTCTGGTTAAACTCTGGTTAAACTCTGTCTAAACTCTGTCTAAACTCTGCCTAAACTCTGCCTAAACTCTGCCTAAACTCTGCCTAAACTCTGGTTAAACTCTGGTTAAACGCTGTCTAAACTCTCTCTGCGCCGTCTCCTCTCTCGTGTCTCACGGTTCAGTGAACTGAGTGTGAAATGATATCGAGTTATTAGGAGGACACTGCCTTTGATCTCTAACCCCTTGTGACATCATTGTGATGTCATCACCTAGAGAACACTGTTGCTAGGCAACCATAGCTTCATTTAAATAGAAAAAAATTGATGATATTTCATGGAATTATCATGACATTTTCATGTCTGTAGGATCTTCCATAGAGCAGGAATGCATTTCTAAAAATGTGTGAACTTTTGGGCTTTAGTAAAAAAAAAAATCTCACTCCAAAATGCACTGGAGCAGATGGGAGAAAATTCTGCGCTCTCCTCAAACAAATGCATCTCAAGAGAAAACTGCTTGTCATAGAGAAAAAATAAAAACATTGTGAGAATCACAAGGATTGTAGCTACATTTTGATGTATACCCTGTTAAGACTGTGCCAGAAATGTGGCTTTTCCTTGCACTCCTGCGCTGTCGCTTGACTTCTCAGACATGTCTATGAATCAGAATATTTCTGATGTGATACACAATGAAGACATTTGATAAGTCTTGGATGGATTAAATGCATGTGTGTGTGTGTAATATATATATATATATATATATATATATAAAAAGCCCTCTTTCGCTGGGCTGAGTTACCTCCTACTGCAAAATGGAAAAGTCAACTGAAAACCAGCTTTGTGAAATAGTCCAGTGAACTGAGAGAACACACACACACACACACACACACACACACACACACACACACACACACACACACACACACACACACACACACACACACACACACACACACACACACACACACACACACACACACACGTTTGTACAGCTATATGTTGTGAGGACATTTATTGACATAATGTATTTCCTCGCCCCTTACCCTAACCCTAACCATCAAAACTGAATGCCTAACCCTAACCCATACCCTAAACCTAACCTAAACCTAATTGTAACCCTAAACTAAAAATGAAGTCTTAACCCTCAAAAAGGCCAAAAAAGGTCTCTCAAATAGTGAGGACCGGCAAAAATGTCCTCACTTTGCAACAATTGTCCTCACTTGTAAGGTTAAAAACCCAATGTCCTCACAAAAGGTCCTCACAACATATAGCTGTACAAGTACACACACACACACACACACACACACACACACACACACACACACACGCACAGTCTTGTATTTCTATCCTTGTGGGGACCGTCCATTGACTCCCATTCATGTCTAGCCCCTAACCCTGACCCTTACCCTAACCCTAACCCACACCACAACAAAGCCTAACCCTAAAGAAATGTTTTTGCACTTTTACTTTTTTCAGTAACAACAACATGGTCAAGAAAACACTGTTTCTCCTACTTAGGACCGGAAAAAGGTCCCCACAAGGCACGTCGTTCCACGTTTTGCTATCCTTGTGGGACATTTGGCCCCAACAAGGATAGAAATACGAGAACACACACACACACACACACACACACACACACACACACACACACACACACACACACACACACACACACACACACACACACACACACACACACACACACACACACACACACACACACACACACACACACACACACACACACACAAAATGCAGGTAAACAAGTCTGACACGATGCAATCCAATTCAAGAGAAACCAGGAGGGAATGCACAAGAAGTTTAAACACCAAGAAACAGGAAGTAAATAACACTACAATGAAGACCTGATGTTATCTGTCAGCTCGTAAAATAAACAACCAGAGAGCAGCTGCATGTGTCAGTGAAAATCTGGAAGAAACTGAATGTTGCCTTGAAGAGGAAATAGCCTCGTTTTGATATTTCCTTTGTTGATTTTCCCATTACAGTGTATTCTGGGATATTTGTTGAAAATGAGGTGATAAGATCAGAGCAGGTGTTGGAAGCAGCAGATGTCATTTGAAAGAAGCTCCACAGGTAAGAGGATGATGAGCCTGAACTTTACAGAGGAGCTCACGAGAAGCTTTATTGATGTAGCGTCCACATGATCAAACATCAGGACGATTGTCACGTTAACCCGGGAGAGTTTGACAGAGAGGGTGAAAGATGAGAGTGACATTTTAAGATTAAGGTCCGAGTGTCATCCAAACAGATATACATGGATTTTCTTATACAGAAACCTGCTCTGGAGCCGTCTATTAGCGATGTAAGGGTAGGAACTGTTTAAAAAATATCTTAAATGTATGGAAACAGCAGTGTTTATCTCAGGATTACATAACAGCGCCATAAAGGCTCCTGTTTCCAGACCAGGAGGGCAGGATTTCCTTCACTGCCGCCACATTTTTATCTTGGCAGAAAAACATTAGGTGCTCAAAAACACTCAAATCCTTCACTCTGTCATTGCAGGCAGACAGGAAAACACGCTGACGCTACAGAGAGTGTGTCTGCCCCCGGAGGCTTTCCCCCTTTCTCCACTGCTTTAATCTTATTAGCAGGCCACAAACGTTGTTTGTCGTAATTATCCAAATGGATCCGTTTTCTCCGCTGCATGTCCACCCCCACTTAACCAGATTACTGAGCAGTGAAAATGGCTCCATATGGAAACAGGAATACTATGATTTCATTCTTTTGTAAGTTATATTTATGTCATTTGACTGAGTTTATAACTAGTAAAGACAGATAAGCCAAAAACGCCACAGAAAGTTCCAGAAATTGAATCAAGATCTGCACGAGGTTTATGCAGTGGTCAGAATAGAAAGTATTTAATTGGATACAATGACTGAATCACTACTGAACCACGTATTTATCTACCCACTTCAGCTTTTTTCCTCAAGTTATTCACATCATCTGGAGTCTGACAAAATGTAAATCACACATTAACATGAGATATAAAGTTATCTGTTATTATAAACATGTGTGTCTTTGTTTTATGGGGTAAAACTGCAGCTCTTGCACTGAAACATACAAACACAATGTGAAACTTAAGGGACAGTTCCACTAAATAACCAGCGTGTGAAACTAACACTCCACCACTCAGTGCAGAGTTTGGATGAACTGTCCCAACTACAAAATAACACAGTTGCGTTTTCATAATATTGATAAAACTTACAAGTCAGACATTCTTCAGCAGCACTGGAGGCTCACAAGCGCCGAGGTGAAGATAATTAAAGTGAGGCCAGTGAGAAACTGCTGAAAACTATGTGGGAAAATGATGCATTCAGCTCAAAAATGTTGCTGAAGTTATTTCTTCCTCTCCGCTTGAGTGCAAACTAAGCGAATGCGCCAAGAAATAGAAGGACAGCATGAAAAAATTAAAAAGAAAAAGCACAATTTGCACAAATACCCTTCTGTTTATCATAAAAAGTCAGATAAACCAAATTACGTGATTACAAAGATAAGATATAGAATTATGGGAACTCTTGATGGCCTCTTCCTCGGTTTTTTAGTTCATTTGTAAAGTGATGAAGCAGAACTGGTAACTAGTGATTCAGGAGGAACATTCTCATTCATCACGACTGTAATTATTTGCATTAGGCTACAAATATAGATGACTGACAACGAGTAAAAAATAAACAGAAAACTGTCAAAGATACTATTAAAGTTGACTTCATGATCAGGTTAACATGCATATTAAAGTCAAATGCAATTTGTTGTTTTAGGAATCATGCAAACATAGCCGGTGCATGGCATTCTGCCCCCTGCTGCTTCTGCTATGCACGAACAATTCCCGGCCTTCACTCAGTCGATGCCACAACTCAGTTAGGAGTAGCTCAGCCGTCTGAAGCCCAGAGTTAATCCATCTGCTCTAATGAGGCAGACGTGGCTGCTGAAGAGCCCCGGCTGAGCTGGGAGCAGCAGCTCCATTGATCCCGAGAGGTGAAACAGTCACACGGCGACGGTTCAGAGCGGCGAGCCTGCAGCCAGCGAGCAGGACAGCCATCAATACCACCAGCAGCCAGTGGAAAAACGTGTCCACACAATCACAACGTGCTGCACGGAAAAATCGCTTCACTCACACACTTTTTATCTTGCCTGTGACAAGTTTACATTTGGATTTTTGAAATTCTTCTCCATTACATGTCAATATTTTACACAGTTTGAATCCTGAAGGTTAAATTGTGGTTTAGAATCTGCTCATTAAAACTCTGTCCCAATAAACTACACGTGCAATGGAGACATTAAGCAACCACACTGGGCTCTTATTTCAGTTTACTCTTCTAAGCAATAAATATTGATCGTTTTCTCTTGTTTTCCAATGTGTAGCTATCATCCATCCATTCTAATCAGTGTTTCCTGTTCTCATTCTATTTAATTCCATCCAAATAACATCCATGTCACTATGTTTTATCCTCTGACCTTGGTCCTGAGAGTCGTCTCTTCTTGTGTTCACTGCTGTCTTTCTGTAATGCACCTACAGACTTCAGTAAACACCCTGGATGTGGTTCGACAAGTCAACCAGCCGCTGTGCGTTCGTGTGTGCGTGAACGCAGAGCGCCGGCCGAGCCGGAGTATTTCTCCATCAGCAGGAGGACGCTCTCGGTCCGGCTGCAGCACGGCTCACTGCAGTGGAGCCAGAGTTCACCGCATCACTCCCTGCTTCCTGTTCCCATGCAGGAGCACCGACTGCATCACAGTCCCAGCAGCCAGAGACAAACCACCCGCCACACATCAAAGAGCCCGGAGCAGACGGACCAGGGCAGGATCCACTCGGCGTGTCTCCGAAGAAGAATGGAGCTGTCTCATGAAATGAATGTGACTGATGAAACAGCGTCATGTGAATTAAATAAATACTCCTTTGTGCAATGAAGGGATGCCTAAGTGTGATGGCTGCTCATCTCTTCACTTGAAGAGAAGCTTACGCTCAATATTACAGTTTTACATTTCATCTGTTTCCCTGAGAGTTGATGTGAAATTTGATATTTACAACTGAAATGTGTCCTTTCATCAAACTTAAAACAAAACAGCATTCCTCAAAATGCGAAGCATGCAATTAGAGATTGTTTCACAGACATAGACAAAATGTACAAAAATATGAAATAAGTGCACGTTTTTAAGAGGAAAAAAAATCTGCCTTTGCATATCATCAAGTTAATAAAGTCAAACTTAAACAATCTACCCAGCTTTAACAGATCTTGTATTTCACAGAAATGTTTTTAATCAGAAACTCTGCAGCCTGATTTCTACTGGGGGAAAGACGTTTAGGCTGTGCAGCTCCTCTACCTCACATGCACTTTGCAGAATTAAAGTCTGGACTTGAAATGCATCCAAAATTATGTATATCTAGACTTAAAACCACCAATCATGTGGCATTAGAGAGCCCAACTGCACATTCAGTGGCGCGTCGACGGATTCACACTTAATTATACATTTTCACACACGTGCAGATCTGCTTTCAGGATTGATTGATTGATTGATTGATTGATTGATTGATTGACTGAAGTGATCCTCATTCAGAAAGCGAACGATTAAATACATTTTAAAGTTAATTCATGCGAGAGTCTCCTAAAGCCCGCGGCCGGTGCGTCCACTCACCCAGAGGTCGTTTTATCTGCGTAAAAACGCGGATGACGCACGGTGACGCACGGTGATCCCGGACTGGGATTTTCCCTCTTTAACCGGTGGCGACTCCGCTCCCGGTCTGCTCATCCGCAACGGAGCGACTGCAACTCGCTTCCACTTCACTTATTAAAGGGATCCGCGGACAATAAAAGGGGAAAGGCAGCCGGATGCAGCCTGAGCCAGCCCAGTCCACGATCAAAAAAAAAAAAAACAAAAAAAAAAAACCCTCATCAATATTGTATTCATGTGTAAAAATACTCTGGGTAACCATGCATTATTTCTATTTTTTGCAAGCACCTTTGTCACGGGTGATCCACTGGGGAGGGGAAACGGAAAAGGTTTTTTTCCCCCCATAATTTTAAATATTTCCTTTTTTTTTTTTGTCTTTAACTCTACTCTGCACAGATCCAACATATTTATCACAAAATGTTGAGAAACAGCACACTTTAGGGCAGATAATTAAATTATATTTAAAAAAAAGACATTAACATGTAACGTAAAAACATAATAAAAGTGAGTGAATTTTCTCTGCTTGTGGAAGTGCAGCTCCTGATGGGACATCCCAGCTCTTGTAACTGTGGTTTCCAGTCTAACCCCTCCCTTCTTATGAAGGGAGGCTGTTGCTGTGGCAACTCTGCATTATGCAGCAGCCCATGAAAGACTCCTTTCACATTAAAAAAGAAAGAAAGAAAGAAAGAAAGAATCGAGTTATTTGCATTCCTCTTCCATTAATGATTTTGTGTGGCACAAACAAAGGCAGCGTGAGGTTTATTGTCTGATGTGTATCAGAGGCAGAGGACTTTCTATGCCGCTGCACAACTATTTTCTGAGTGTGTGGGTCCGTGTGCACGTGGGTGCGTGCGTGTGCCACAGTGAATGGGCACCTGCTTAGCATGCTGTGCACAATCACAAGCTCGGTGCAACGATTTCAGTTAGCTCCAGCATCTCATTTCTGTTTTTCTGATGTCTGACAGGTACAGTAAGAGCCTGTAATCTAACATGAATAACTCCCAATGTGTTGAACAATGCATTAAACAGTTAATTAAATATCTAACTTTTGTGTACGTGTACGATTTAATGCAACCACAACATATATAAACAGCAATTCAATACAGTTCTTAAACTAATTTTTTCACAGAAATCTACATGATCTGAACCGAAGCAGCCCAGGTTTGACCGTCTGATGATAGTTTGTTGCGGTTTACATCTTTCTGCACCTGCTGCTGCCATTAGTTCAGTGGAGCATGCTGGGATTAGCTGAGGCCTCCGCTGCTGAATAATTGACCAACTTCTTTTGTCTGGTTCGAGCTTTCTCCAGTGTCACACATGTTTCCAACCAATCTCCACTCAGAGACTGATGCATAATTGTGATTTTAAGATTTTTGTCATCGCTTTAACACTCAATACAGTAGCTGTTTGCTAATCCACAATCCCAATCCCAGGGTAGCTACATGCATTGAGATCATAAATTGAAAAATAAGCCAAAAAAGTACAGAAAACAGCGAGAGTACAGTTATTTTTGTTACGTTGTGTAAAAGATGCTGCATTTATGAAAAGAAGAGTTAGTTCAGTTTATTTGCTGAAAGACGTACAGATGGGAGGAAAGTGAATTCCTCCAGAGAAAAAGCACGTGTTTACAAATTATTGATTAAGTGATGGATGGGGTTGAGTCTGTCAGGGCTTTTTATGACAGCTGTGTCAAAAAAGGAGGAATTGATCAGATGCTTCAACATAAAATCCTTTGGAGAAATGAGGTAAAGAAAACAAGGAAGTAGACTGAGTCGCTGAACGGGGAGGAACCATTTAACCAAATCACATTGCAGCAGGTGCACTGGATGACAATAAATCCATCCTCAGCGATCGCTTTCTCCACTCACAGGCGCAAAATGTCAAACAGAACAAAACACAACAGCTCAGGTGCGACAGTAGCGACAGTGGCGACAGTAGCTCAGTTGGTAGAGCGGGTCGTCTCATAACCGGAAGGTTGGCGGTTCGATCCCCGCTCCCGCAGGCGTAAAACTGGCGTTGTGTCCTTGGGCAAGACACTTCACCCACCTTGCCTAGTATGAAAGTTGTGAGAGTGAATGGTTGGTGGTGGTCGGAGGGGCCGATGGCGCAGATTGGCAGCCTCGCTTCCGTCAGTCTGCCCCAGGGCAGCTGTGGCTACAATAGTAGCTTACCACCACCCAGTATGGAGTGAAAGGGTGATGTGATATTGCAGTGTGAAGCGCTTTGGGCTCTGTCAAGCAGGGTAAAAAGCGCTATACAAGTGTAGTCCATTTACCAGGTGAAAGAGGCGCAGCACGGTCTGAACATTAATCAATTCATCCATCAATACATTTTCTGAGCTGCTTTATTCAGCTCATGGCCACAGATCCAGGAGGCATCTGGACCGGCCACATGTTTCAGCTTTTTAAAGGATTCAGTTTTGGGTTGAACGTGGGAAACTCGGGTTCGGATCCCGGTCGGAGCGAAGAGGAGAACAGATGCAAAACAAGCCAACTCAGTGTGAGTTAGAACTTCCTGTGACTGCCTGTAAACAGAGAGCAGCAGCAGAACAGACACATCTCGCCTGTCTGACTGCAGCAGAAAGTTACCCATCAGTCCCAGCAAAGTCACACGAGCGCCGGAACGCCGGGGCTACAAGCAACAAGTATGTTTTTCTTGATTACTAGATTTAGGCGTGAAATAGTGAAAAACTGCTGTCTGAACCAATATATAACCAACAATATGCAGCAGAGATTTACATTCATCCAGAAACTAACTGTAATTCTGCTCAAAAAGTAAAACAATCCAAAGAGAAAAGGTATTTCTTCTCATCAAAACATCAAATGCAGAGACCGAAACAACGGAGACACCTTTTACCAGCCATCCACTGCACATCAAATCAGTCCTTACTCCATGTTTCTGTGCTCCAGGTTTCTCTCCAGCCCGCTCTCCTCTGCGTCTTCCAGGTCAGTCCTGCAGTCGGACTCCACTAAGGACTGACGTGGAGCAGATCTGAGGACAGGAGGGAGAGGAGAGCGTCAGCATCGCTCACGTCAGATGGCCTGTCGCCCCGAAGCTTTTCACTCTGATGAGATCTGACGTTGTGTTAGTGACTGACCGGTACGTACAGTATATATTGTTTTGCTTGTTTTTTGTTCACACACACACACATTCACATTTACATTTACAGTTACAGCCAATTGAGAGTCACCAATATGCCTGAGAAGTATGTTTTGAGACTGCGGCAGTAATCCAGACAGAGATCCAAACCCAGACCTGCACTGGGGATGTTCTCACTACGCTCCAAAACAGACGATGAAGCAGGTCAGTATGAGGTAACGTGAGCGGAGTCAGTGTGTGTGTGTGAACCGGCTGCTAATCCCAGCGGCTGGCTGTTGATCTCTCTCTGATAATCCCTCAGGCTGCATCTGAATGAGAGCATGAATTTCGGGCATGCTGTTAAAGTGTGATCTGAGATGTGACACATTCACATGCATGAATCAGCCGAAGGTCAGGGGGCGATGCGGGGAGGGGGGGGCGGCAGTGACATTATGTCCTTTACAGAGACAGGAAGTGAGGCCATTACCAGGGCAGCGGAGAGCAACTCTGAGCAGACTGTCAGATGATATTATAAGGACACTTATTTGTTAAAAAAAAAAGCACAAAGCTGCTCTAATATGAAATAACAGTAAAACGTTGCAGCATATCTTTACTTAACACTTTTTGTTTTGTGGTTGCTGCTGCTCAGAAACCAGGAAACCCCCCAAAAAAACATCTGTTTGACTTTTCTCTCTCCCAAAAAATACTGGCTGCAGTAAATATGCAGCCGAATGTTTTCTTGAAAGAGGCAGAAGTGACTCACTCGTTCTCAGGGTGCTGCTGCTGTGGCCTCCTCCCTGTACGGGAACATTGCTGTGGTTGTCTCTGATCCTGGACGACTGCTTCATGATGCTGCCGTCCAGCAGGAGAACATCCCAGAGCCGGTCTGAAGTCCTGCAGACTGACAGAGACGAGGAGATTCTCCACCCTTCCCTCCGGACGTGCAGCAGTGGTCTGAGAGAAAGTGGAGCTCCTGCCCTGCAGGTGTCGGGTTGAGCTGCAGGATAAGGAGGGATTGGGAGGCACGTAATCCCTCGCACATGGCTAAAAGCAACTTTGATCTAGAGTTAAACGTGCCAAGTCACGAGCTGTTTGAGGACTCTCACTCCTCGGCAGCGTCGTCTGCTCCTGATGCTGGAGAACCACTGGCACAGAGCAGCTGAGGCCTGATGGGCCTGTCGATGAGGATCAGGTCCTCATCAGGGCCACAACAACAAGATCATGTTGTTTACTACCTGCACATGGACTCAAACCAGTGCTTGATACAATAATCAGAACAAAGAGTTGACTTTAAGAGGCCTGATACACTGTTTCATTAGAATTAATCATCTAAATAACACAATTATGAAAGAATTCAAACTGGATTCAGTGGTAATTCAGCTGTAATTTGGATTAAGATGAAAGTTTATGACACTGCACATTAGATGAAGAAAATATTTTTCTTTTAAAGAAGTCTAGTAATATTATCAAATTTACATGAAATCTACTGACCTTATGTAGAGATGTAATAAATTATCTCAGACATCTAACTTGAGAAATGTCCAAAAAAATCACACCTTTCTTCTTTAATCCTTCATTTTTGGCATGCAGAATTGTGGAAGAGAATTCATGTTGGTGCTGTTCTTTGAGGATCAGAGTTTGTGTATTTAAACTATAAATGACTTTTAAACATTTTCAATTCAAACATTCTGTGAAACACGGCCTTGTCACAATTTACCTGAAGTAATAAAGCAAACTGATTCTAATGTCGACGCGTTTGTGAAAGAGCTCAAACAGAAGCCTCTGCTGCCCTCCAGTGGTGGGAGCAGAGCGTTACATTCACCCGCTGTCTGTACCCGATTCATCCAGCAGGGGGCCAAACTCACAAGCTGGAGTTTGGAGAACTGCCCATGTGTTAGTTCACGTGGTTCACAGCAAGGATAACCTCAGTCTGAGTCTGTGGGGCCTTCTGGTGTGGAGTTTGCATGTTCTCCCTGTGCGTGCAAGGGTCCCCCCCCCACCCTCCATAACACATGTATTTTGACTCTTGGGTTTTAATGCGAGTGTTATTTCCCAGTGACGGCCTGGCGGCCTGCTGTGTGCACCTTGAATTCCCCATTAATTAGATGCCATCTGTTCCTTTACTCTGCAGCTGAGCTGGACTTTACAGATAAAATCTATCATGAATAAACTTTCGTGTTGGCAGTGACAAAAATGATACACAAGTTAAGTCAGTTTTCCAGTTTTATTACTTCTTGGCCAATAAATGTGTTCCTGTGGCTTATGTAAATAAAATATCACACATGATGTTGAGCTGTTGTCCTAAATACCAGTCCAGCTGTGAGTGTCAGTGACCAGATCACATAAGTATTGTTATTCAGTACATAAATATTAACAGTTACTGCTTTAAAGTCAATATTTTCCATGATCGATGTTCGCAGGAATAAATCTAGTTTGACTCATATCACATCAAACTGCAGTCTATAAAATGGGAATAACTTTGATTTTGTAAAGTAAAAGAGATTTAATCTTAATGCAAGAGTGCACACAAACTGCAGAGTTTGCATGTTCCCCCTGTGGATGCATTGGTTTTGTCTAGCCACTACAGCTTCCACCCATAATTCAGAAACATGTTATTCAGGTTGAGCAATGCGTCTCTGTATCTCCTGCTGACCTTCAGCATCATTTTCACAACAAATCACACTCAGTGATCCACCGCTGCGCCCTTCTGTCAAACACACACCGAGATCAGGCGTCCAGTTTACACAGCAACATGTGATTTTATTTATTTCCTCCATGTCATCACCAGAAATAGAAATTGCAACAGAGCAACGACGACGATCGGCGGTGATTGGAGATGATCATTTTGCTCCAGTTTTCTTTAGTATTTTCCATCGTGGGGCTTAAAGATTTGCGACGACCAAGCGGAGCTCCTACTCGCTTCAGCTAGGAAAGCAAGAAACCAGTTTGCATCACAAAGAATCACAGCAGAGTTTTCAAAGAAAACCCAAATGTATATCATCGAGTCGGCTCTGCCCAGAGCGCAGAAGACGTCTTGAGGGACGTGACGGAGATCGTCCCACCGCCGCTGGACAGGACTCACTCTAAATCATGAAACAAACGCCTTTCAAACTTTTACTGGAGGTCGTAACGTGACAGAGATTTGTGGGCCGTATTGACCTTTCGGGTTTATACGGCCCTCGGTTCACAAGGGGTAACTGATGTTTGGGCTGTTGCCGCGGTAACCACCCCCGAATAAGGAAGCGGTGGTGAAAAGGGCAGAGTGAGTATTCAAATTCCACAAGCCGGTCACATGTAATGTAAAGGGCAGCCATTGTGGTGTGGAGGGCTGTGAATGGAGCGGCAGCAGGGGGCATTATGGGATATACAAAGAATGGAGCTCAGTGTGCAGAAAAAAAAAAAACATTCTGGTGGAAACAGAGAAGATCGTCTTTACAGCTGATGAAGTCTCAACTTCGACTTTTAACAGACGAACAAGAGAAATTTCACTTGATCCAGAAGAGCTGATTGATGGTCATACAAAGAATTTATTTATTTAGACATAACATCTATTGATTTGTGTTCCTGAATGTATGAATTGAATCAGTCTTTGTGGTTTAAGAGATCCCAATGGGAAGAAATCTTCATTTTTCCAACATTTAAAACTTGAAAAATCACAGTGAAGTGTTAAGAGCCATTATTTCAAAGCTAAACTGATTACCTAAATACAGGAAAAGGGTATTCAGCAAGAGTTTTGATATTTTGGACGTCTGGTTTGGGGGAGAAAATGTTTAAAATGACCTAAAATTGTTTCTACACTGATTCTTGTTTGGTGGGTCTCATCCTCCAACACTTTGAAAAGCACTGATTTGCCAGAGAATACAAATGAAAATTGAATTTTCTAATCAAAGGTATACAGTAAATTTCTCTTTTTTTTAATTCAGTTCTAGCTTTTATTATTTACTTTTGTCAGAAAAAGTGATTTACTTGTAGACGGTTGTGTCAAAGCCTCAAATATGGTTATTTAATAAATAACTATTTGGCTCCTGAGCAGAATTCTATGCTTTGAGCTTGGAAGTGTGTTTCAACGTGGTGCGAGCGTCTCGTGTGCCTTTATCTGACGCTCTGATTGGGGATATAAAGTGTCGGAGGGGAGCGGACCACACACACGGCGGCTCGTCACAGTGGACCTTTTGTCTCGCTGCTTCATCGGCCTCATTTGCATCACAGGGAACAGGAAGACGCTCTCCATCACCTGACGCAGATATGGGAGCTGCGACTGCGTTCAAAGATCTGTGGCGACTCTCGCTGCGACGCTTTGATATGTCGAAGTGACGTGAACGCACTGAGAGTCAGAAAATACTATGTCTTCTTTACATTATGTACAAAGTGGAGTCGCTGTCTCAGTTCAATGAGATGGAATGTATAAAAGGTTTTCACTCTCCTTTTAAAATCAAGGAGGTTTATTGTTTTCAATTTTTTTCCTCATACTGGTGATGGATCGGCTACATTAGGCTTTAAGGCGATGCACTGGTGCGAGTGTTGTTACCGTCGCGGTAATGGCACAATGCAGTTTGAAAGGCAAGTGGTATGACGTGGTCTGAAGCTGTGTCTCTTTATGGTTTGCCGTTACACCGAACTCACAAAGCTGCAAACACACGGCTCTAAAAAAAGAGGCAACTAAAAAGCTTGGAAGCCCAATCGCTCTGTCTGTTTTGTAGACTTATTCTTTTTCCCCAGAATCCTCAGAAGCTTTGAACACTGCAGATATTCGGATCGTTGTCAGATTGTGACCTGTTGGGTTTTTCTCTGTTAAAAGTGCCATGTTTATCCTATGAACGTGTTCAACCAGTCTTTGTGAGTTCAAGAAATAATGTGGAGCATTTCTTTTTCTTTTGTTTAGGAAACCACTTGTGCTCTTGTGACAGTAAGGGTCAAGAAAAGCCAAATTATTAACCATCGAACCAGATCTGATAAGGCGCAACACCAGAAAATAACCTTCACAGAAGAAAGACTTGATTTTAACGTCAAAATAACCCCATGAAAGTTGAGATTTCGGTGTTATTTCATACACGTTTGATGGTCTTTTTTTCACAGTATTAACATTTATATTGTTTTGTCCTAAACAGGAAACATCTCCTACCTGCACGCCTACTCCATAATATGATGGAGGAGTTCTAACACACCCACTAACTACTGACACACAAAATAAAGGTACAGGAAGTACCACAGTTGTTGCACGCTGGCGTAATATCTGTGACTTTACATATCGTGATTGCTCGAACGTATCGGGTGTTTGTGGAAAAAAGTGACGTTGCAGTTCTTTTAAAACTGGCCTGATTCTACATTCTCATCATGCAGAACCAAAGGAGCAATTCTACATTTTCAGCTGGAACAAGGCCACTGCGATTTTTTACTGAGGTATCAAGCAAAGGGAACCACAAAAGCCAACTAAGCTTAGTTAGTCTAGAGCAAGGGAAGAGCAAAAAAAAACCAAACAAAACCACTAACAGACACTAAAACAGCAGCAAGGTAAGATACGACCAATCTCGTAACCCTGAATGGAACAGACACTGAAACTCAGTCTCAAATTGTCGAGAGCTAATTAGCAGCATTATATAGTAGTGTTGGACATCGACAGCAGACATACGGCTTATAGACAGCTAAGCAGGCAAAAAGGCATCTGTTAAAAAAAAAAAAAAAAAAAGCCAGTTTGCCATTTGTCAGTTTACTTAATGCCCCCCTTTAAGAAAAAAAAGGAAGTTGTGAATTGTTTCTTCTTTTTTGTGTGTGTTTTGTTTTTGCACAAACAAAATGCAGACGTGTTGAAAAGTTCATTGCATCTTGCTCTGAGCGAACCTGATAGGGAACCTTACAGGGCGAGACAGCGTCAGGTGTGACTGAGACTCTTGTACTTTGCATGATATGACAGGATGAAGCGCTCAGATCTGGATTTACTCCCTCAGTCACTGCCTGCTCGTGGCGTCCGCCGTCACTTCCAGCTGGGCTTGGCGTTCCTGCCGGAAGCCGCCGAGTCTCTGGGCTGCGCCGACTTCTCCGAAAAGACGCTGCCCTTGCGGGCGTCCTCGCGCGCCGGCGGCGGGGGCGGCGTCTCGCTGCGGTAGCTGCTGCGGCTCGCCGCCCGCACGCTTTGCACCCGGCGCAGGCTCGTCCCCGGCGGCCGCTCCTCGCCGCCGTGCGCCGTGGGCAAAACCCGATTCTGCTTCACGGACGCGTTCCGGCCCATGAGCGAGGGGCTGCGGGACGGCGTGGAGGGGACGGACACGGGGCCCAGCTCCCTCTTGGTTCTGGAGGACGAGGCCACGGTGTTGCGGGCGAAGCTGGGGATGTCGGAGGACGTGTTCCTGGCGGCGCTGTGCGTCAGCGAGGCGGTGTTCTCAGAGGAGGCCCCGGCCTGGGCCTGGGCGAGGGCTCGCATCGTGGAGCGGCACATCTTCTCCTCGGGCGCCGGCTTGGGGATGTTGCGCAGCGGTTTGGCGCTCGGCTTGCTGAGGGAGGCTTTCCGGGGCATCGCGTCTCGCGCCCATCTGGTGATGATGCCCGTGGCGCCGCTCGCCCTCTGGGACTTCGACTCCTCGGGGGGCAGACTGGAGTGGCGAGGCGGCCTGGTCGTCTTCTCGCTCCTTCCTCTCGCCGGGGTGCTCTGGTCTCGGAAGGGCCTGCGGCCGTCCCCGCCCTCGGGCGCCGGCGGCCGCTCCGTCCGCTTGCTGCTGCCCGTCCTGGCGAGCTTGGTGATGGGGACGACCTTCCGCATGCCCTGGTTCTCGCTGCTGGTCAGCGTTCGCACCGCCCGGCCGCTGCCGCTCTTCGTCACTTTGTTGGCTTTGCTCTTTGCGTTTGCTGGTTTCCTGCCGACTCCCTGGGCGTCCTTCTCCGCCGCCTGCTGCTTCCCCTCTGCGGTGTCGCAGCTCTCCGTGTCCCACTCCTCCGTGGTGGCGGACGGCGTCATGGACGCCGCGTCTGCCGATTTTGGCGCCGAGAGGTCGCTGGTGGAGACCGACTGGTCGTTGGGGGACATGGACTCCAGATTGGAGGACAGGGAGCTGGGGTCCTGCTGGCTGCCCTGATCTCTGCTGCAGTCTGTTGTTCTGAAGTGAAGTCCGGAGTCCGCCTCGGAGTAATCCAGGGTGACGGAGCAGTCCGTCTCTGTGCAGTCCAGGATGTAAAACACCGGCTTCTTATTGGACGCGGAGGTGTCTAGCGGTAGGGGAATATCACAAGTGGTTGATGAAACTGTGCTGTAGTCCTCTTCTTTCTCTCTCTCAGCAGGGGGCCCGGCCTGGGCGGGGGGTTCCCCTTTACCTTCCCATGATGCCTCTTGATCTGCTCCCTGTCGAAGATCGTCCAGATTCTTCGGAGAGGCTGGTCTCTCCTCGTCTAAATCCGTCACCGCAGCGTCGCCTTGGTTGACAAAGTGCAGATGATTACTGTTGTTGTTCGGGCTGGGCAGCTCGAAAGCCTGCGGGCCTCGGACTAAAGTATGCTTCTCCACGCTAACGTTCATGTGGTTGGTAATGGTCGGGTTGGGAAGGTGGGCAGACTTCTGAAAGACGCAGAAGGGACGAGGCAGCGCACTGCTCTCCGACACCGATGAGTAATTGTTGTTGTTGTTATACGGGTCCTCATTATCGTTCATCCCGGAGGAGGAGAACCTGGCCAGGGGGCTGATGGGCTCAGTCTCTGCGTGCGGCGACGTGACCGGTCTGTCGCAGCCCAGCTCCCGGTTGTTGTCCTGGGCTAGGATCCAGGGCGTCGTCCTCCGCTGGACGGGGCGGCCCGACCGAGGCAGGCTGTTGAACTTGGAATAGTCGGCGGGATTCCCGTTCCCGAACAGCTCCAGGTATCCGCGGAGCTCCCGGTCGGCGATGGAGGTCATGGTGTGGCGGTGGCGGCGGGCGCTGGCGGAACGCCCCAGCGGGCTGTGGGGACTCTGAGACCTGGCCTGGAAGAAGTCCAGAAGACCCTCCTTGGTGAGCATCTCCACGTCGTTCTCGCTGCTGCTGCGACCGAACCCTCCGGTCTGATCGGCCTCCGACCAGGCGAAGCGCTTCTCCTCCAGCTCTCTCAGACGGCGCTGTCTGGCCGCTTCCTTCAACTCACGATCCATGTTATCCTGGGAGAAAAGGAAAAGCACCGTGAGAAAAAACTGCTGCATTCAGTCATTTACTACAACTACTGTATGTTTCCAAAAAAAAAAACTAAAGGTGCCTTCAGAGTCTTCAAAGATATTTCACTTTGTTTACATCTTATTTCCTACCATCCTTTCCCTAGTTTGATTCTGCACTTTATTAATCTTATAAATGGGGAATCACATAATGTTCATACGAGCTGATGAACCTATTGATAACCTAGTCAGGTGTGGCAGCTGCTGGCAAGATGATGAATCTGGTGTCAAATAACAGCGCTCTATCTGGCGTGGCGAGGGGCTCGGTGACTTTGACGGAGACGCTTCATGATAGCTGGAAAATCAGATTTATCGTCACTTTTCTTGAGGAGGACATTAGGAGATAAAAGCTAATGCAGCCGGTTTGACACAAGATTAACTGACGGGTCTGTAATGGACCATGGAGCATGAAGAGTGCTATTCCTGGTGCCTTTACTGTTCACATAAAACTGCACTGAACAAAAATGAAGCATGATTTTATTATCGCTGTTCAATTTCTTTTTGATTGTTTTAAAAAAAGAGTCCTCACCTTCTGTTTATCTTCATGTCTCACAGTGACGATAAAGCTGCACCATTGGTCTGTTTTGTCTGATAAATGCTTATATTCTTACAATGTTCCTTTGGCAAAACTGACCTTAACAGCTTTCTTGAACTTGATGCAAAAGTCCTGAAAGATCCTGAAGCACTCGTCCAGCTTGAAAGTGTCCTTGTCTTCGCAGAAGAAGTCAATCAGAGCGTTCCCCTCTTTGCGCAGGTCCAGCCTGCGTCGCTTCAAGTCCTGGAGCGTCTGTGCCGAACTCTGAGACAAGACATCAGGCACACGGGGGCATTTTCTTTATTCATAAGGCGTTAGCCACTTTTATAGATGTCGTCATGTATAGCACAAGAGTCAGCAGCTTCAGAAATGTACAGTGGCTCAGGTCCAGCCGGTGTCTGGGTGCATAAAGCATTACATAACCGCTGCTTCACCTGCAGGAAGGGCTGCAGCTGCTGCTGCAGCTCCTGGTCTCCTTGAACTTTCTCCTCCAGGGATTTGATTCGGACGTACAGCGAGGAGAACTCCGCCTCGATGCTCTCCACAGAAATCCTCCAAGAAAAAAAGCACAAACACAAAACAATCTTTAATACAAGGCTGACAGACAAACTTGGCTATCGCTTCCTGCTAACGGCGCAGCAGACCGCGAACTCCCCGCAGATCACAGCTTGGTGCGACAATACAGTACATGTCAGCGTTCTGCTGAGACGCTCTGCCGGGCTGTTACCGATGAATGCAGGGCCGCTGCTTCCCACACTGAGAGGAGGGGGCCGAGCCGGGGAGGGAGGGAGGGAGGGGCGGTCTGGGCTCCGCACCGACGCCACACGGCGATGACCTTGTGAAGCTGACGGAGCCTGACAGTCGCCGCGGCAACACCGAGGCCGCGAGCGTCATTCTCAAAGCGCCGCACTTAGGTTGGATGTCAGCTTGGGGTAACGAGGCCTGACTCGATTGTATCGATGAAGACGTAACACCTGGGCACTCTCTCTCCGAAAACACAACTTCGTTTAATCCCGCCGCCGGCGGGCTCTCGGCTATTTGGGAGGATGTCGCATTAACTTTCATCTGGAGCCGCGCTGAAGCCGGCGCAGCGTCTCTGACAGCTGCTGGCTCCAGAAAAATCCAATTAACTCCTATTAGGAAAACATCAGCCTCTCTGAAAACCTTATAACTCGATGATATAGCCGCAACTGCTGAAGTAATGCGCTTTATTAAGTGCACTGGTGCTGGATTCTTCTTCCAGAGTATGTAGATGTCTGCGCTCCGATGCTGCTCAACTCTTCACACATTTTTCGACATATAACTCTCCAAGCATAATGTTGATAAATGGACTGAAATCGCTTTACGTGCTGAAAGCTTCACTCTGTCCACCACCAGTTTTGTCCGCCTCCCCTTTGTTGCCGGGCTGGCAGCGTTCAGTGAGTACCTCAGAGCTGCCTGCGGTGCTCATAAATAACGCCAGGAGAGCAATGAAACCAGTTCAACAAAGCTCAAAACGCCAAACAATGGGCGGAGCGCTGAATAGCCTCCTCCCTGTAAACACATTCGTAGGTACGGGCCTGAATATGTGTGGAAATTAAAGTCGATTCTCTGAACAGAAATGCAGCCACATATTGTTCTTTCATGCTGCAGAACCTCGGTACTGCAACACGGCAAGTGAGTGAAATAAATCCAGCTGTACCGAGCGACCCTGACACCGTTTGGAGTTTGTGGCCCTCGCTGTGAAAAGCGTGGCGTTGATCTCCGGTTACCTGGCCGCGCTCTGGACATCCTGAAGTTTCTCTGGAAACTTGAGCAGCTTCTCGTCTTTCTTCTTCGCTTCCTGTTTGAAGAGAAAATTCACACTGAAATTCTTCCCCCCCCACTTCATTTCACGCCTGCGACTCACCTTCACGTCCCCGTCCTCTGTGCATCTGATTGCTTTTCGTGTTCCAGAAAACAAACTTTGCATGCGAAGCAGGTGCTTTAGCGTCTCCATATGGTGCGGCCTCGGGCTCACTTTCACTACTTTTATTTAGCATTTTTCTCGCCTGGATATTTTCTGGAGTTACATGTTTTAGTAGTTTTCCATATATTATAAAACTTTAGGACCTGTTGAAGTTTGTCTTTTTTTTCAGAAAATAAAATAGAGTAATTTTAATGAAATTAACATTTAAGAAACAGGATGTTTGGCAATTAAATACCAGAAACAGGATACATGAATGGTCAGAGCTTTTCAGATAATTCCTGGCTTTTATATACAGTCTATATATAACAAGTGTGCCAAACATAAGGCCTGTGGGCTGAAACCGGCCTGCAAGAGGCTCCAATCAGGCCCAATGAGCAACAGGGTAAACTGTAAAAATTGAGATGTCGGTGAAGCTGCCATGAACGATGGGAAATTAGCAGGAGCCTCAAATCCTAAAATTGCCAAAAACATGCAGAATACAACAGCTGAAGGTGAAGCTGTTCTTTTTTTTTCACATTTAGCACCAGAAAATAGAATTAAAGCTGACTTTATGTCAAGATTTTAATTGTTTACAGTAATATTTCAAATTGTATTTGGGTTTTGTAAATAAAAACATTCTAATCAGGTATGCTCTGCACCACATATAAAGGTTATTGAGGCATTATTTTACCAGTCTGCCCCACTCAAGCTGAATATTTGGGACAATCTTTCAGACCAACGCATTTAGCATTTTACAAGGTGATGTTATCTGATTATGGCGCTGGCATTTTGCTTCACTGTAACTTCCTGGATCAGCCAGTCTTTGACTCCTTTAAGTATGATTTAGTTTTCCTCTCGTCGTGTTCCTGCGCTAATCCACGACACACTGTTTTCTCCAGCTGTTAATAAAACATCGTCTGTTCTTTGACGGTGGTTTCTTGACGCTTTACTGCTTGATGGATTCATTTTGGTGTAGAGTTTGACTCACCATGGCCACGAAATGCAACAGGTTCATTCCCGGCTTGTTGGCCTTGGTGTCGGCCAACGAGAGGAGAGATGACAGCTTGAATCCCACGGCGTTTCCAGCGTAACCACCCTGAGGATAAAAGGATCATTTATGGGATAAACTGTTGCACCGAAACACAGAAAGCTAAAGACAGACGGGTTTTCTCGCTCTTACGGCGTTCATGATGTTTCCAGCCTGCAGCACCAGATGCAGGATCGCATGAAGCTCCTCACAGTTCATCAGCTCTACAGGAAGACATCATATCAGCTCAATCAGAGTCTGCAGGACGCATCGCGACCGAGTCACTTAACACCACTTTCAGCTTTAACCATTCATTCACCAGCATTCAAATTAATTCCAATTTGACCATTCCAATTGCTAACCAAAACCTGCATCACATGAACAAGTTGGCGTTGAGAAAAAAAACTCTGCTGAGACCAAATGGAGGTTCGTACAGCTGTTGAAACGAAGGCGGACTCTTTGGATACTAAACTGCAGAGCACGTTTCAGTTCTAATTTTCCAGTTCAGCAGCCATGCTGCTCAAAGTGAAAATGTACTGAATGCCTAAAGCGTTGCATAACAGATGTAGTGTCCGTGAGTGCAGCGTGGGACCTGCTGTCAGGTGGGCTGGAGCTGCAGAAACAGAAAGCAACTGTCCTGTAAACTCAAATTCAGCTGCAGCATCTATTCACTGTTTTAAGGCTGAACAGAACCACTCCTATCCACACATGAGGCTGTGTAAATATTTCTTCTTAAGATTAGAAAGTTTCAGACATTGCACTGACACAACGCACAACAGACAGTTTCACAGATAATGTTTTATGTAAATTAAAAAAAAAAACACAGACGTGACTCAGTTATCTCTTTCCATTCTGCCCCCACGTGGCTTTATCTCAGGTTCCAGATCCACCGCTACTCAGGTTTCTGGGTCACCTGCACGTGGGGCGTGTTTTTATCTGTCCGCTTGTTAGACACGTTTTTAACAGGCTACAATACGGTTTCAGATAAGTACATCCAGCGATGTGAGAAAGACACTGGTTCAGAAATATATCGGATCACAGACGAGGCAGCGAGATGGACCGTCGAAGGCCGAGCAGAGTTTCTGTGCGATCACCTTTCGTGGCGACGCGGACGACATCGATCTCGTGGCCCATCAGCACGCAGCACGGGGAGAACTCTTCACGCAGAACCATGGCCTCGATCCGAACCTCGAATCTGGAGGAGACACCCGGAGCCCACTATTTCAGAGCAGGTTAAACCATCATGGCTTACAGAGGTCAGGAGGTCATTCTAGTGTCGGCTCACCAGCAGAGACAGCTCATAGCTTTCTGGCTCTTTAAAAAGCTCTATGCTTGACTGGCTTTGGATGGCTTAATTTTGTGTTCCTTTGAATCATCTTAATGTGCAATCACGCAATCTTCTTGGTAAAATGAACGAAAGAAACCGACCCTCTCCTTTTCTAAAAGCGGACTTTTGTGAGCATTATTTGACATAGCGTGCTGGATTCTTTTGGCAGCAGATCCGACTTCAACAACAGCATGTTTTCACGGGGAAATCCCCTCAAAAATGAAAAAAGCCCCGCTTTATTTCAATCGATTCTCTCTTCTGCAGACTGTCAAACATCCCCGCCATTGAAATGAACTCACCGCGGCACCTGGATCAAGAGAAACATAAAGGAATCGACCAGTGCCAGCTTGTCTGGGTCTCCTTTGAACGTCTGGAGCTTCTTGATCTGCAGAGGAAGAGGACGGCGCAGCAGGATGCACCGTTTAGAGTCTTTCTCTGTCAGAAAGCGTATTCATGCTTCGCTGAAAGCTTCACAGAAAGACGCGCAAACACAGACCTCCTCAGCATCGGGAAGCAGCTTCAGCAGGTCTTTGAGCAGCTCGGCTCCGTAGATCTTTCCTTCTCCTTTTCGGATGTCTTCAACAATGGAGTGGTTGGACCTGAAATACAAAAGCTTGGTTTCAAGGTCGTCTGAATCATAGTTTTTATTGGTCAGTTAAGAACCTTAATATCACAACATTAAACTGCTGATGTTTTTGTTAATACAGTTCATAAATATCAGTTGAAAAGCAACAAAAAAAAGTGAGCCGAGACTGAAATGACGCCACTCCCCATAAGTTGGTTTTCACTCAGTAGAGTTCAGCTCACAGTCAAATGCCATTGAAATACAGTGGAGAGCCATGCAAATACACAATCACGCAAACAGACACACTTTGGCCGAGACAACCTGTGCAAGGCGACCCGAGTCCCGACTGAACAGACCTCAAGACTTCCTGAACCAAATCACTTGAAACCACTGAGCGCTAAGAAAGCTTCTTAGAGCAAGTGACACAGATTTCAGCCCAAATCTCCCGCAATTATTTTGGATTTAACGGACTGGACACGAAAACACAAATATGAAACTGAGTTTTTTTTTTTTTTTTTTAAATAAAGCCATCTTTTCTTTTTTCTGATAAATGTTGTGAGTCTCACAGGCAGCGGGCAAAATACTCACTTTTTAAACTGTTTGAGGAAAATTCCCACATTCATGCCTCTCTTTGAGTCAAGAATGCTGATCTGAAAAAAAAAAAGGACAGTGACAGACGCACACATGTTCGTTAGTGGTGGGTTCACACACATATCATACACACTTCCGTCCTGACACGGCACTTGTGTTTGCTGATTGTTGCTGCTCCACCTCCACCGCCGGGACCCCGACCGTCCCCCGAGACACACGTGTGCTTCACCCCTCCTTCACTAACAGAGGCATGCATCGCCTTCCCCGAACAGGTGACGGAACCGTACTGACTTAATAGCTTCAATATAAAGAGCTTTGATGGTTTGAAGTGAGAGTTCAGTGGAAGGAAAATCAGTAAATTAGTCAATAAGTAAATTGAACTTTACGAGTAATAGCATACTTTGCTATACAATTAATAACTAACTGAGCAAAAAAAAAGAAAAAAAAAGAAAACAAATAACTGGTTGCAGCTTTGCAAATATCTTAAAATCCCATTTTTACGTATTATTTTGGTAAACGATAAAATTCCCTGATTAAAAAACTTAAAACACAAACAGTTTTATCGACAGCACAAATAAAGGTAATATTTAAAATAATTTATTGACATAAGACTCGCAGACAACAGCTGCAATCCAGCATTATCTATTGGGACTCGTTGCGTGTAGAGACCACTGGGTTTCATATGAATCTCCCACAGGAGCGTTTGGATAATAACTCTTCCCTAAAAAACCGCTCAGGTTCTGAGTGTCGACCAGTCGGATCACTGTGGGACTCGATCGCTCGGTGCGTTTCCCTGAGTCACTTGAAGGTGTTGCTTTACACTTCGCCATATTCTGCAGGGCGACACAATGATGCAACCAAGCTCTCATTCTGGGTACAGCAAGAATAATTTTTCATGACAAAGAAAAGCTGTAACTGAGACCATTACCTAACTGGTCCCTGCAGGTTATCTCCATACAGCAGGAGGAGCTTTGTGTTCATGAGTCTGGAACTTTCTCATCTTTTCAGAGGTGTGTCCACGAGCTGAGGCAACCCGGATGAAATGAATAACAACAACTCGAGCAATTTATGAAGTAAAGTGGATCGCTCAATCTGGCCCACAGAGTTACATCTGAAATTAAAAGACTGAAGGCCTAAATATGCTTGATGCTAAATACATGGACGGATATAGTTTCAATGTAATGTAATGCCACTGATGGCCTGTGGGGGCAGTGTTGCACGGTTTACGTCATGAGTGACTAGTGAAAAAAGAAAGAAAGAAGACAACAGAAACTGGAAAACGGAAATGACGAAGACAGATTGTGCCAGAGTGTGTATGGAAACAAGAAAAATCTCAGATACTATCGTACCTGGAGAAAAAAGAAACTTCAGATTGATGTTTAAAGTTTAGAAACATCTTCGCAAAGTTGAAAATATAAGCAGCGGGAATTCTTATTCTAGATATTTTAGCAGTTTTGAACCTGTTTCGTCGATGTTTGGGTTAAAAATGACCCAAATGAATCCAACATCGTGTCCTGCCTTCTATGGGATGGGCAGTAGTTTCAATATTTCCTTCACACCTTCTCACCTCGTCTTTGCTGCTCTCCTTGAAGGACCGGGATCGGGACACATGGGTGGAGGACCCGGCCGGCCGGGTTGACCCCCGGGTGCCCGCCCCGGCCTCCTCCTGCTGCCCGAACAGCTCCTCCACCGAGCGCACGTCGATCTGGTACTGCTGCTGCCGCACCGCCATGGTCCAGATGTTGGGCTTCCCGCGCACCTTCTCCTCCGGGATGGGCTTCCAGAAGAAGCTGCGCACGCGGCGCTTCTTCCTGGCGCTGTGTCCGGCGGGCGCGCCGGCGGGCGGGAGCGGCGGCGGGGGCGCCCCCGGCGGCGGGGGCGGGAGGGGAGGGGGCGGAGGGGCCTCGCCGTGGGTGGAGCGAGCGCGTCCGGACGTGGAGGACGGGTCTGAGGTAGTGATGGAGGACGGCGTGCAGCTGCTGCCCTCGCTGCTGCTGCAGCTCTCCGGCTCATTGCTCGCGGTCGGACAACTCATAATAAGCATCACAGGGACGAACAGTCAGCATGGAGGGGGGGGGGGGGGGCGGCGGATGCTGAGGGCCGCGCCAACCAACGTCCGACCAGGAACCCTCCTGCTCCTCAAAGGCGAGCTTCAAAGAACTACTCAAAAGTGCTGCAGCGGTTCGTCCGCTCGGCCTGAAGATGGTCGGCGTGCGTCAGCGTGCGTCGCCTCACCGCTGGAGGACGGCAGGCGTCCCTTCATCTGGTCACAATGGAGGGAGCGTGTCCTTTGATTGCGCCCGTGTCCATCGCTCAGCCGCTCGTCCATCGCACCGAGCGCGGCCTTTGAAGGTTCCCCGGCAGAGGAAGGGGAAGGCGGGGGGCGACCGCGGCCATGGAGCTACGAGAGCAACAAAAACAACATAGGACAGGATTATACAGAGGTAATCATGCATGCCGTCATGGCCGATGTGGAATTAGAGGAAATTAAGGGGTGCGGCAGATCAAAAGAGAAAGGGTACCTAGTTAAAGGGGCTCAGAGTGAGGGACATGGCAGATCCTTCTCTTACTGGGCTTTGAAGTCGGCCTCTGGGGTGGATAAATAGTCAGACGCGGCTTAGCTTATGATTTTAAAACCAGTCTGCTGTTCGTGAAAAGACAACTGATGTGACAGCAGATTTAGATTAAAAAATAATAAACTACGTTGACAAAAAGTCCTTTTTTTAATGCTCTCAGGCATTGCTGTCACAAACCGGCAACAAAATTAATCATATCTATTGTTAATTCACAAAAATATTTGTCCACAGAGTAATTTAATATATATTTTTTTAAGATTAAAACTGAATTAGACTTGTTGATGTGGCTCCGAGAGACAGAAAGTGGAAAACAGCCGCAGTCTCTCGTGTGTTCAGATCAGCGTCACCTGTTGCCAGTGAGGAACTCGCAGCGTAGCAACACCAACAAAACACCACAAAACCAAAAACTAATGAAATCCATCAGTTAAAGTGAAAATGGCAATTCACAAAAATGTATTTCAGTTGTCATTTTGCCAGTTGGAGAGGAACAAAAACTCTCCTGACGGCCTCCACGTGGAAAAAAACAAACAGGAATAGTTCCTAACAAACAGGTCCATAAATCACCTTCACTCACCTCGACAATACAAACAAAAAGCATTTAATAATTCAGTCCTCTAGTTCACTTCTCATCCATATTCATGCTGAGTGAATCAGGCCTTCCGGTTTTATTTGTTTCTAATGATTGTTAGTTGAGATAATTCATCTCTAAATCAACAATCACAAACAATGTCATGTTTAAAGACAGGAAATGGTACGACTGATAAAATAATACAGTGACATAAGTATCATTAAGGAGCTCCGTCCCTGGTTTCAGGTGTTAATTCTTTGTCTTTGAGCGCTGAAAACCAGCAAACTGGACAGAATCAAAGGAAGCACTTGGACGGCCGCAGCGCTCAGTTGGAGGGAAACTGGTTGTTGTTTCAGAAGAAGACATCACTCACTGCCAGAGCTGGCGTGTCCGCCGTGATCTGATACTCCCGAGAAGGAAGAGGCAAATGAATAGAGGGTCGGACAGAAAGAAGCACAGAAATCAGGCCCACTTTGAAGACATTATACCCCACATCCTAAAGAAAATGATGTGGCTTCAGGGAAAATACTGCTCTAATCAAACTTTTGCAGTAATTTTCCATACTTCACCTCACGTCACTGATGAACGGTGCTTTCTGGAATCAACACTCCGGCTCTTACACAACAGGAACATCACTCCGGTAATCTCCCACTGGTTCTCCGCCCCGTCCACCTGATACCCAGAGGTCATCACTAATTAATCGAGCGGACGTCACTAATGGCCTCATGTTGCCAACGTCAGGCTGCACGTTCAGCCGTCCTGTCCTCTGCGCCGGACCACGCCGTCGGCCATGTTTAATTCATAGCGCCGGGAGAACATCTGACCTCACACTGAGTCAGCTTTCTGCCGAGACGTGGCGGCTCCCAGCAGATGTTCCAGAGGGAGGAGGACGGCCGTCCGCCGCCTCCCGTGCTGCTTTAATCTGTTTGTACTCCGAAGAACATGTCTTCACAGCTGCTTGAGAGAAGTACTTGAATATACTGGGGGTCCTGAAGGCTTCATTTGTGGTTTTCCCATGAGTTTGACAATGTTTCACACGGTCTACACAGGTGGAAACACACCTGTCAGTAACACTACGCACGGCGCCCTGAGGGGCAGAAAGCAGAGAGTCTTCACATCCACCTGCTGCCGCCGCCGAACACAAAGCCCCGTCCAGAGCTGCACCTGCCGAAGGCCCCGAGGCGTTCCCGCTGCCGCCGGTCCTCACCGGGGACGGGGAGCGCCCGTCGCCTGTCACTATGGTTAGAATGAAGGTTCTGTGTTCCAGACGTCTCCCCTCGTTTGAACGTATTGTTAGACATCTTCTGCACAGCCCGTGCCAAGTACGGCTCCTTCAAAAACAAATCTCCCCAAACCGAACCGGCTTTTAACCGGAGGTAGCTGTCAACAAGTTTCCGGGGAGCCATCAAGCCCAAAACAAACACAATCCAACTCCAAACTCTCAAATAAGTGCTGATGAGGGTCAAGGCGCCACTGCCTGCTATAATAATCCCCTGTTGATAACTTCCAGTTCAATTTCCTGAGGGTCAGCGGGCCCCCGCAGGGCTCCGGTCATTCAGCGGCACCGTGGGGGCAAAGAGGCGCGCCGGCAGGGGATTTGGCCGATCCCGCTCCGTCACGGTCGCCATGGGAATGCTCGTTAGCAGGAAGGAGTTTGCGCGGGGCCCGGCGGGGCGTCGCTGTCAGACGTGCTCGTTTCCGACCACCTTGATCCTGACGTCTCCAAACGGCGGCTGTGACGGGATTTCAGAGGCACCTCGGCTTGAGAACCGCCAGTGCGTCACGCCGTCGGCAGACGAATCGTTCACACTACGGAATCTGACCCACAATGTCACCTCCAGTATTTACAGTTTTCATCATCTGTCCGTGCGACATTGTTTTAGGTTTCTGTCATTTACGTAAACAAACATTATTTTCGATATGTTGCTGAAACACGAAACTTTGCTGAAACAAAAATGCAAAATAGAGCACATTTTGACATGTTGTATAAAAGGGGCCAAAGTCACACTTTTTTTGTTATGCATAAAAAAAAAACAAAAAAAAAACCTGACAATGAAATCAAAACATCACCCAAAGAAAAAGAAACTTATTGCTTACAGATTATTTACTATATAAGATGGAAACCAAGCAGTGAAAAGAGCTCAGAATTCTAAATGTAGCAAGTCATTAAAAAAGCTAGGAGGACAGGAAAAACTGCTGTTTTTTGCACAAATGTCATCTACTGTGTTTGATTTATTGCAAATCATTGTTATCACAACACTAAATATTGAACATCGGCTATCAGCTGTTATCATGCAGTCCTGGTGAATGTCAGTCATGAACAAGCCAGTTTTTCTTTGATCTGTTTTGCTTATTGTTGAAAATGATAAAGTCACCAACGACTTCATGCTATCATGTATTACGGTGCTTATTAAGAAGCTTAAAGCTTTGCTCTTTGATTGTCAAGTCACTGGACTGCATGAACAAAGCCCGCAGCGTAGTTTTTAAGGAATAATGAGAGGGATCTTGGTAATCTATAATCCAAAGATGATCTCTGTGGAGGAATATCTGGCGCCGAGAGACCACGATGCAGTTTTATATGTACAACAGCAAGGTCGGCTCACTGTTCAGGGCTTCTCTAATTCAATCTAATTAAATAAACAGAGCTATTAAACTGCAGTTAAAAACAAGTTCGGTCACTTTGTGTTTCAGCAGCTGGACGGTGTGTTTCTGCTGATGTGCAGCGGCTCACTGGGCTCTCCTCTCCTCAATGGCTCATCTATCTGGTTTCCATATTTCGTTCACAATAGGAGGACACGGTGGAGTGAGAGTTGATCATACTGTACACACACACACACACACACACACACTTTGCAGAGGCTATTATATTGCACAGATACAAAAACAAAAGAGCAAATAAAACATCTCTTTTTGACAAACAGTAGAAAACGCAGCCTTTCCAGAGGCGTGCAGCAGCGGGACTGCAGCTCGATGTGCAGATGGTGACAGACTGCAGCGCCTCACTAATGGATTCAAGTCATATAAATCTTCTCCGTTTCATAAATCACGTCGCGCCGCCAGTGCCATCCTCAAAGCGTACCTGAGTCAAACAAAGTCAGGATCTCTCTCTACCCCCCCTTCAAAAGGTTTGTGTGGTCCAGACATCACGGCCATGGATTACAGATAAACGATCAAACACCTGGTCAACTGTCGTTTATTTATCACCTGGTTGTATAACACCACCACACACACACACACACACACACACACACACACACACACACACACATACACACACTAACGCTGCAGAAAAAAACAGTCTAGCCGACAAATACTGCAGACAAAGACCCTATTCTGCAGAAAATCCTGGATTTATCAAATACTTTACAAGATTGGGTGCTTGTACAGTTATTTGGCATTTTCCAGCTGAACACTGGCAGAACCCGATGATGCATTAGAATTTTCACCTGGAATAAAATAAACTCTCTTTCCTGGTGAGCGGAAAACCCAAACCCAACTCGACTTAACTTCGTCGACTTTAGGATCGGTAACATTTTCATGACACTGGCAGAAACATATGCTAACCTAATGAAGGAAACTCAGTTCAGTTTACAAGGAGGCAACTACAGGGCTGCACTACATTCTCCATATACTTCTACATTTTGCTTTTTTATGCACATAATGCCACTAGAACAGTGGGTCCTGTCTCGATTCAGTTCATTCCTGTCAGAATAACGCTGTCGTTCCTGCATAATGAAGACCGTCTTAGCAGCTGTCAGTGGAAAACCGCATCGTTCAGTCCAACTGTCTTACCTGTTTTTCTGAAAAACTACGTCACTTCAGCTATAATAATGCTCCAAGTCTCCTGAAGTCACACAATAAATCGAAGCCTTTATCTGTGGAGCAGGGACCATCAGTCTGGACCAGATGGGATTAGGTAAAGAAAAGGACGAAGGGCAGCACAGCACTCTGATGGGAACAGGAGTCACAGATATTCTCTGAGAGGTCATTAAAGTTAATTTTCCACACAGAACTGCTTAATAAGCTGATTTTCATCTGCTCATGCTAAATTAGCTTTTGTGATGATCACCTGCAGGATGGATGAGCTGAAACACTGAGCTCCTGTCAGCAGTAAATCCTCATCAGAGCCTCTGATCTTAAAAAGCTCAAGTTTAACTTCGCTTCACAAGATGCAATAATGGCACCTTTCAAACCTGAAATTATTATTTTTCTTTAAAGCTTTATTCAAAATCAAATGAGGAAAACTTGCTGAATGAGTTAGGTAACAGCCACGACTTATCGTAGCGGGTCAATAAACACCAAATCAAATGATCCATGTGTGATACGGCGGGTTCTGTACGGAGGATTAACGTGGCTCTAACAGAACTGTGCGGTTTCCTCAGTCTCAAAGCTGCTAAATCAGTTTTGAGCAGCTTATTGCATGCTGACTATTTGTCTAGCAAGAAAGGAACAAATCTCTAATAAGGCCAAAGTACAGCTGGGCACCTCATGCCATGTGAAACTCCACCCGGCGGCCTGTCAAACCCGCAGATCTCTGTCACAGGTTCACCCGCCAACAGCGAGGAGGAGGAGGAGGAGGAGGGAGAAGATGCTTTCTGCACGGCTGGTCACCAGGAGGCTACTAATCTCACTTTACAGCGTCCAGATCTAGTTATACAACAGCTTGACACACAAAGTGAAGCGTCCCTGCAGCGTACAGCAGGAGTCCGGCTCTATACTCACCGTGCTGGTGAAAGCCGCCCCACATGGATCTAAACCGGCTCGTCATTCACAAACGCTACCGTAACCAAGCTGCTGTCTCGCGCAGCTCTCTGAATCACAGACACACTCAGCCGCGCAGCTGCAGGTGACAGACACGGCCTTTTAATTCACGCAGAATCAACCACGACCTGTTCGTGCTTCCTGTAAAGGAGTGAGCAAAGCTGAGAGCAGAGAATTCACGCATCCTAATGACACAAATATTCAAAGAGATAAAAAAAAAAAGCTGGTTATCGCCTCTGCCTGCCTCAGATTAGCTTTATGTGAAACTGAGATGACAGTAATGTAGGTTTCTGGGTTATGTAGTAGGAGAACAAAACACTCAGCAGGCTATTCAAGGCTCAAACGATCTGATTCACACCATCGTGACAAAGAATTATTACCTTACATGCTGCTCTCAGGCCGTCCAGTTTAATGACCCCTGCTGCACTCCAGCGTCTGATGACAGAGCGGCTGAACTCAGCAATGTGTGTAAATGCAAAAAAAATAGAAAACATCAATTTAATCCACTCTCGATATTTCAAGGCTTTTTCCAGAGTCAGATTTGTGACGTTTTAAGCCTGGTTTAAGTCTTGATGCAGGCTGGAGGCCTGTTCGGAGCAGGAATGCTGTCCAGTGTGAAAAGCATCCACCTGTCCAGAGCAGCTGTGAAAGCAGAGCGTGTGTGTATGTGTGTGTGTGTGTGTGTTGGGCCTGTACATATGGAGCAGCTTTAGCAGACACTTCACTTCTATTCATGATACATAATCAAGATTAAAAGTAGTAAATATCACTGTTAACGCTGCCGTCAAAGTACCAGGAGAACGATTCTCAAAATAAAAGCCCACAAACGGTTACACAACCGCGCACCCTTCACTGTGCCTCGCTCAAGTCACACAAACAGAGAAGGAAGCACATTGTCAGGACTATGTTGTGGATACAGTAGCCCCCCCCAACAGCACATATCCCCCCAGCTTAGCACAAATCTGCTAATAGCAGCCCGTGTCTGATACGAGGTTTTCAGATTTCAAAGATTAAAGCTGCAACTTTGCAGAGCACGCGATGCTCCTCTCTCAATTACTGTTTAAACAGGATTCAGCTAAGACTAATATGAACGTCTGCCTGACCCGGGGACCGCCTCCCATCGTTACCCTCAGCTAAAGACAGGCTCCGGGTCATGAAATGATTCTTTCAACTTCTCACCTGTCGAAACAGATCATTTAGGAAAATATAATGCAAGCAAGATGGCTGCAGTAATGACACATAAATGACAGATTAGCTCCAGAGTTATGTATTAATCCTGTATAAACAGGCTGTAGGACTTAGGGGATCTATATTGTCACATTTGAACTGGACTTCCTAAAGCGTTCTCGTTACAACACGATGTTGTGGACAGTTGTTGGGATCAATAAAGCAAAACTTTTCTTCTTTTGGTTACGTGTTTTTAGCCCCTACTGCACTCACAATGAAGACTAGACAAAGAAATGATTTCCCAAACATAAAATAATCACAGATCTTGTGAGAACCTGCACTCAACACTGCACCTGAACGCACCACAAAGAGAAACACAAGCTCTGAGCTCCCTGAATCTGCTATTTCCAAAGTAGACCGTTCGAATCTGCTCCAAAGCAACTAAAACACACACAAACACACAAAGATCGAATGCATATCGTAGTTTATAAGTCAAAAAATAGATCATCTAATGCAGTACAGCAGAATAACTATTATCACTAATAAACGTCTCACTCCTACACAATGCTGTGCTTGGTGAGGCGTCTCACTCTTCTAAATGTTTTCCCTCTCTGTCAACAAGGACGGTCCAAATATTTGAGAATTTCATCCCAACAGCATTAATACCCATAGTTATAGACTTACTTATGTTTTGGCAATGTCAGTCTGAGATTTTCTATGAGAGACATACCGGGCATCAAATTACTAAACATGCAAAAAAAACAGACCGGGCGGAACAAAACCCAGTGGTAACGACAAGAAGGCGGGACGGGGAAACTTTGTCTGCCGGCCACAGATCAAAAACGGAGCCCTGAATTGAATCTCCCCTCTGTTTGTTCTTTTGTGAACAGGTGATCGGTGTCTGGCCTGCAGCAGACCGCTGCGCCTGCATCACCTCTGGCTCCCGGCGCCGATTGTTATTGCAGCAATCCGAGCCCCGTGCCAAGATCAGTCCTTACTCCAATCACGCCAAACGCCTTGGCGGCTTCCAAGCGACGCCTTGTAAACACGCCGTGCGGCGGATTCGGTACAGGAGCCTGACTCAACAACTTAAGTTGGAACAACAGGTCCGGACGGAGAGGCTGCACGCAGGTGACAAATCCAGCAGGTGCCCAGGTCTCCATGGAGACCGGAGCGGAGCAACATGGAGGGAATGCAAACATGTTTACATGGCAGTGGAGAAAAGCGTTTGCCCAAAGGCGCAGAGACGCCGCAGGCCTCATTAGACGCTTTAACTCCTGTGAAACACGACCGGCGGCCAGCCGAGCTCAGTGGAGACAGACTGCGGCTTTAATCCTTCACTTTTTTATGTCATTTTCATTGAAAAGCAGAGATTTCCACTCGACAGAGAACACAAGAGTCGACCCAAGTTGCTAACAACTATTCAGACCCTCCCCGCTCCCACAGGAATAAATCAAGCCCCCCCAGTGTCGTCCTCCGCCGGGTGACGTCAGAGAATTGAGTTTTCAGTGTTGCTCTCTGCCTCCACAGCAACCGAGGGGGTGACACCACCCCCAACAGCACCCCACCCGCGACCTGACCTGGGAAGAAGCCCCCCCCCACCGCCTCGTCTTCTTTCCACCGGGGTATTGTTTCCCACCCTCTAATTCATCCGAGCAGGGATAATAGTGAGCAAAAGCCAAGGAAACCAGGGTCTGAGGTGCAGAACAACATGGGAAGGCAAAGAAAAGAGCATTAAGGTCTGTTAGTGACACCACAACAACACGGAGACGCTGCTTCTCACTGCGGTAACAACTCAAGGAAAACAGAGCGATGGGGGGGTCTGCTCAAGTTTTAATGCCTATCGACAGACTATTTAGCAGGATGATTAATAATTCAGTGATCAGTTTTAATGTTGACAAAGCAACAGTTTGACTTGCGGAATGAAGAGATCAAACAATTTAAAAATATATCAAACTACTGGGAAATAAAAAAATAGATTTGTGTAGGTTTAAGCCAATTTGAAGACGGATCATGAAGAGTCAGAAAGTACTGAATCATCCACATCGATGGGCTTTTCGAGCTCCACATTAACAGATACAGCAAACTTCTGCAGGGAAATAATGACAAGCTGCCACCATGATGTTTAAAAAAAGCAACAGATCCAGGGGTCAAACTACACTCTGTCTCATACTGATGTGAGGTTTTGGGATTTGGCTGCAATGCAGGACTGGTTGAGGAGATGAAGAGGAGAAGAAGAAGAGGAGGAGGAGGAGCAGGAGAGGACTGGAGGTGATCATATCTGAGATGTGCAGAGATGAGTCTGCTCATCCATCCACACACACACACACACACACACACACACACACACACACACACACACACACACACACACACACACACACACACACACACACACACACACACACACACACACACACACACACACACACACACAGTGATGCGGCGGCTCGTCCTGCTTCACCTACCGGGCGGATGACACGGCTCTCCGGGACGCCTATTCCGCTCCGACGCCGCTGCGGTTCAGACTTTACCAGGCAGAAAAAAAAAAAAAGCGTGTCTCACTCGTGCGTGTGTGTGAGAGTGTGTCAGAGTGTGTGTGAGAGTGTGTGAGTTCCGCCGCTGTCCTGCAGCACAGCCCCGTGCGGGAAGACGACACCGCAGCGGCGGCGCGCGGCGGCGGTGTTGTGAGCTTCCTGCTCCGCGATTGGCTCAGGTGGACCAGGCGCGCTCCCGCGTCACTCCCGCGCGCGCAGCGTGTGACCTCTGGTGCAATCACAAGGCTGCAGCGGCTGCAGGTGCGTGCACGTGGGCAGGTAAAAGCATGCTATATCGCCTCAGTTATTCACGCGCACACATTCAGTGGAAGTTTATGACTCAATGAAAAACTTGAAATAAAAAATAGAAAAAGATCCAGCGGGGAATGAAACGGGACAACAGAGATAAATATCCCAGAATTATTTAGTAAACCTTTTGGTAAATTCTTATTACAGAAAAGTTTCCAGATGACTTAATCTATTTTATTTTAAGAGTATCCGTCCATCCATCCTCTGTAATAGACTGAAAGATAGTTTCAAAGACTCACTTGGTATTTAAAGCATCTAAAAGGCACAAGAAGAGTTGTTTTCATTGTGAATGGATTCCAACGTCCCTTTTAACAATGCTCTGTTAATAAAAATAAAAATAAGTCAAAAGGAATCATCGATTAGTATTTAAAAAACACAGAGACTCTGTATTTTACACCTGTTTGTATTGATTTTCCTTTATACTTGTATCACCAAATAGTAGCATTGTTGGTCCTACAGATCCTCAGTGTTTTTAAATACTGGATATTGTGGCATTACTTTCTGATTTAATGTCATTGCAATTCTGGTACAAGTAAAAAAAAAAAAAAGCTGGATTTGTCTAAAATAAACTTGGATGCAGCTAAATTTGATCATTCCATATAGTGTTTATACCGTCTGATTAGGCACAACTAGAATTACAGTCACTCCAATACTGTACGACCATATTGAAAACAAACTATAATTTTTAAGATTACCAAGAATGTGTGTGACGAGAGACATGAACACACTCACAGGCGTGTTGACGCAGAAGGCTGGCACCGCCTGCGGGCCAGCGACCCTCCAGGAACAATCTCAGAGATGAAACATTTCCTGTACTTTAAGCTCAAATTACACTTTTCTGCTTTGCAGACACTTCTTCTGGAGTTTGACCACAAATTGCTGCAGAGTGAAGTGACCCACAGCGACTGGTTCAGGTGGCACAACAGATCATTGTCTTCAGACTGGACCTGATGAATTCCATCCATCTTCTATCCCATCATATTGGAGTTGTGGCGACGGGGAGCTGCAGCAGATCACAATCTTTTGTTTTTAATATAATGAATGAATGCGAGTCACTCTTTCACTACATTACTATTATATTTTAAGTTCTTTTTGTTCATTTATCCATCTCCATTATAACCACTTCCAGTGTGTGTGTGTGTGTGTGTGTGTGTGTGTGTGTGTGTGTGTGTGTGTGTGTGTGAGTTATATCTACAGATAGAACATGTGATCAGCGTCCTCAAAGCTTTCCCGGGGATTACGCAGATCCTGCCAAATGTGTGCCTGTGGGTGTGGTGGACCAGTGATTGTCAAGTCCTAAAAAGGAAGCTGAAAGCACCTGCACTTAAGCAAACTCAGGCGAGGGGGGGGGGGGGGGGGGGGGGGGTGAGAAACGCTCTTATGCTTCAGTCTACAGCGGTTTGAATAGAGTACAACAGCTGGCAAAAATAATTGCCTGAAGAGCATGAAGTCGACAAAGCACAAAGATCATGTTCCTCAAAATATTTGGTACGGATTGCGTTTTCTTGCTCACCAGATCCATGATTTTAAAAACCTTCCCTCACATTCATTTGACGGCCCCTGGTGGTGGCTTTCCATACAACTGAACCTCTTAAAAAGAAACACTGGAGAAACTTAAAGAAAAAAAAGGTTTATTTTTTTTCCCCAAAAAAGTCACAATATTCAGAATCCTTTTAACTCAACATTTGTTAATGTTTCATGCTTATAAAAGGTGGATATTGACCAGTACACAGCAGCACCAGCATACCATTCTGCAGGTCTTCGGGAGAAGGGAGCCAGACGGCAGCACTTGTCAGACTAACAGTAAAATAGAAGATTACAAATATATATCCATCTATTTCAAGGAAACAATAAGATTGTTGTACAAGATTCACACTCTCAAACTGCTGGAGTTAGCTTTAGGAACAGTACAAATGCACGAAGCGAGGACGTGACGGCCGCTCGTCAAAACCAGCATGCAGAGGTCCCCTCCGAAAAATAGATCCTTATTTCAGCCCGATGTAGGAAACTGTAAGCAGCCCTGGCGAAGCATGCTGCTCATTCAGATTTACAAAAGACAGAATCACTCCAGACAACCGCATTTTGGTTTACATCTTACATATGATACAGGCTCTTTCGTAATTAGTCTCAAATGCATAAATGTGCATATGTGCAATGTGGATAAATATCTTTGAGAACAGCGTATCTTCAAGCAGATTTTGACTTTCTGGTGTAAAATGGTGTTTTATTTAAAAACAAAAAAAAAAAAAAAAAAACAGCTACCATTCTGTGTTTTTGAACACGTTGTAGAAGCTCTTCCAGGAGTGGGCGTGTTTGTGTTTGGTCCATTGTCTTTCATTAAAAGTCAGCCCTGAAGTAACGGTCGTGAGAACACCTGCATTCAAACATGGAGAGCGGGCAGCTCGGCGGGGAAGAGGAGGAGGAAATTCCTAAAAATCAAGGCACATGTCATTCAGATAAGGCTGGTCCTTCATTTTTTTTTTTTTTTTAATCGACACATTCAAGTCTCTAAATGTAGACAAAGCAGGGCGAATGCGATGCTTTAAAAAAAAAAAAATCTGTGGGACATGTTGATCTCAGGTAGCATCTTTTCAGAAAGGAGTGTTTCAAATATGCGGGAAATACTTTGGTTTTGCAGAAGCTAGCGGACACGTCTGAAGTTTGAACTAAAAGCTTGTTAAAATAGAAAATAAAACATGAAAGTCAGTCTGCCCACCTAAAAACCCACAACTTGATTTCATACGCTTTGGCTTCTGTGTTAGTAAGCTTCAGAGGTGCTGGTAGGCAGATGTGTGTTTCATTTATTGTTTTGTTTTTTTTTTAACTCGAGGACTTGGTGGAAACAATCCCAGTTTCTGCAATAAGCCAACAGTAACTAGACGGTGTGGCAGATTTCTCTTAAATCTCTCTGGAGTAACGGTGAATACAATGTATTCCCAAAGTTTGCTGGTGAAAGTATCCAAGGTGCATGACCCTTAATCCCCCGTTGTCGGAAAGCATTGTGAAAATTCATTGTTAAAAAAAAAAAAAAAAAAAAACAGAAGAAGAAAAGAACTAATTGGTTAGAACTTCACACCCCAGTGTCGGTGAATTCAATGTGAAAATTGCGATAAAACGGCAGTTATTTTGATTCCCACAGCTGCCGGAACAAAAGCAACACGTCCAGTGTGCCGGGACGCAGCATTCACGTGCTCCAATACAAAAAGGCATCTGAAGTTTCCAGGTGTGTTTTGCTGCAGCAACTCCCGGTCAACCGCTCTGCCCAACGCCATGAAAGTGCTTTAACGATGATTCGGAGGAACTACATGGATGAAAACTGGCCTCATATCGAGGTAAACGGAGTGGGGAATGTTTTCTGAGCATTTGCTTTTTTTTTTTTCTCTAAAGAAAGGAAGAAACAACAAGAGTTTAAGTGGGAAGAAGGTTCCTGTAGTGACATCTGCTGTAAAACTGAGCCAATAAGACCTCAGGAGGAAGGAGTGATTAGTGCTCTTCCAGGAAAGACGGATTGTCTCCTCCGGGCATTTTCAACTTGATGTGGAACTGCTTGAGTGTCTCTTCCAGCTGCTGCTGGTTTCCAGCGTAGTACGCAGCGATGGCGTTGTGGAACAGGATGAGCTGGTTATGCAATACCTTCACCTGAGAGAGAGAGAGAGAGAGAGAGAGAGAGAGAGAGAGAGAGAGAGAGAGAGAGAGAGAGAGAGAGAGAGGTGAGGACACTGTGGGGGGAAGTGTGTGCGGGAGACAGCGTCTCAGAACCTGGCTCACCTTGTTCTCCTCCAGGAACTTGAGCTTGACCGACACGTCGTTCCGCATCCTCTCGTACTTCTCGCGGTGGATCTGGAACTGCTGCTGGGACAGCTCGATCTTCGGCATGGTGTTGGCGTCGCGCGGCCCCAGATTCAGCTCCTCCAAGTCCGTGCGGTACGCATCGTATTCGACCCTGAAACGGTTGGACGAGACGTACATGAGAAACACGATGGCTACTGTGACGACTCTGTAATGTCCTCAAGTGTATCGTAGAATTGACCTGCAGATTCTCAGACAGAATAAAGAGGCATCAGAGTTCGTACCTGGCTATTTCATACTGTTTGATGTTAATCATGGTGTCCTCGATTGTTTTGTCCACGAGCGTGTTCACGCTCGCGATGAAGAAGTTGATGGCTCCCAGCAGCGTCTCGCCGTTTTTGGACAGCAGCTTTTGGGTGTCAGCGTTGTAGCCGAACTCCTCCTAGAGAAAAGAGAGAAACAGCTGCCGGTGAAGTCTTGGCTCTTCCTGACCGACTTCAGTGCGTTTGAAACTCCGGACTCACGTGGAGCTCCGGTGACTTGAGGCTGAGGTCGGCGAAGGCGTCGCCGAGCTGCCTCTGCGTCTGCATGATCTGAGACAGCTGGCTGGCCAGCGTCTGCGCCAGCTTGATCACGTTCTGGTACTTCTTCTTGTTGTCGCGCAGCACGTCGATCTGGGCCTCCAGCTCCAGATCCACCGTCCTGGAGCCCCGACCCAGCTTCTCCGACAGGATCTGCCTGGTGCACTGAGAGGACCGCAGATTTATTAGAGCAGTGAAGTCTGTGAGAGTCCACTGGCTCAGTCAGATATCGTTAAAGAAACAAGCTGATGAACAAAGCAGAGCCAAAATAAAAAGTGCGACTGTGTAAGTGATCACAAATCATTTGCTTTTGTCAGCGTTCTGCCCACATCCTTATTAATTCAAGAAGATGAAGAATCGCACTGGAGGAGAGACGAACGAATCAATCGAGCACGGTGAGGATTACTTTGTAAGTGTTGATGCTCCACTTTCTCACGAGCTCCAGTTTCTCCATGGCCGGGTTCTTCAGGTCGTCGGACAGGACCACCGCTCCGCTCTGCGGCTGAGATTTCATCGAGCCTGGACAATTCAAAGTCATTCACTCAGTGACTGATCGAGCCGTTAGAATTGTGGGAAAAGAAGCTGTGATGAAAAGTTAAAGGGGTTCATTAAAAATTGATGTGATACGCTGATTTGGTGAATTAGATTGTCATTGCCAACACCAGAGACATCAAAAAAGACGAGTTCAATCAGAAAAATATTCACAGTAGAGGAGAGACGAGGGGCTCCACTTTGCGTGGATGTTGTGGGAAAACGGACAAACGTGAAGGTTTGAAACTGACAGAATGTAGAAAAACGTCATCAGACAAGTACGGCTGAATCAAGTGATGGTTACAGTTACTGAGATTTGTCCTAAATTAACCCTTTTATTTATTAATCCAAGACTGCAACTTTCTCTTATTACCACCGTCGTGAGGCAGTGAAGCCCCAGAACAGACGGTAATAACATGTGTTTGGTCAAAGTTCTTACAAATGTGGCACCATTAAAGGCAAATGATTAAAACTTTCATTTCTATTAACCAATAAGCAATGTTGCAGCAAATGAACTGAAATGTCTCTATTCTCTGTACTAAGGTCGACTTGATCTTTCAGCATGAGCAGAAGTGATTTGTGAGAACATGGAGGATATTTGAACTTTTTCATGTTTTGATCCATCAGCTGGAGGGAATCCGCTGTCAGCCATTTCTGATGTCCACATGGACTTTTTTGACAGATTTCTACCAACAACACTCAGACCCCCTATGGAAGGTATCTGTCAATCATCCTAATTCATTGACAGATTGTCCCTCTTGTCTGACCTCCACATCGTGTCAGTTTTCAGGCTCCAGGAAGAGTCTGCAGCTGCTAATTTGTGCACGGACAAAGGTTACAAGCAGGACAACCCACTGCCAAGCCAAGCAAATGTTTACTCTTCCAGGAGGTGCATTAGATCTACAAACCATAAAATCTAGATCTTTAAAAACGCTCCTAAATCTCCACCGCGAAGCAGAAAAACGCCTCGGCAAAAGTCGGGAGAGCCGACAGAGGAAAGGGGGAAAGAGGTTTGATCGTGAGCAGAGCGCAGCCTGTGGGGACGAGGCGCAGGAGAAGAAACTCCACAAAACACCAAGGATGTTAAAGAGGATTTCTGTTAATGCGGGACACAGAAGGTGATGGTTCGGCGCTGCTGGGCTCGGACGCCGCCGCCGCCGCCGCTCTGGGGTACCTTGCTCTGCCTGGCTACAGCTGGAAGAGCGCGCCAGGCGGCTAGCGACAGCCGAGCTGGGAGCTACAGGCGTCACGGGAGAGGCGGGCAGGCTTGCTGACCCTGGGAGATATTCAGAGTTATCATTCATTAGTACGTTACTGTCCTGCCGTACAAAGCAAAAAAAAAAAAAGGGGAATTTCTCATTAATGCCAACATGATATGTTCCCTTTTTTAAACATTTTTTATGACTGTGGGTCTTTGTGTGTTCAGACAACATGGAAAACAGCCATGGCAACACGGCAGCGGACTGGCTCCGACGGCTTCCTGTTCTGTGGGGCAGATTTTCATTTGCATTCTAACAAGAACACGGCGATGAAAAGGAAAAGAAGAGCAATGACCAGGAGATCAGAGCACTCATTACATTCAATGGGATTTCCACCTTTACAAATTCAAATGTCTCGCTTTTGAATATCGCATTGAAGATCTGCAGCGAAGCGCCGGGGAGGCGTGGAGTGACGGGCCATTTGTAAACACACACACACACACACAGCTGAGAACAAATTCATATAACAAGATGACAAAGACTGAAGAGTCTGACGAGCTGCTTATGAACGAAACTGAAAAGACAACGAGGAAACAATAAAAGGCGGTGAAGAGCGCTCACCTTTGTACGGTCCCGATTCAATGATGCCCTCTGTGGTTGAAGCAAAGTTGTTGGAAGTGATGCGAGGGTCCGACAGGTTCAGGGCCCCGGGGCCGGCTGGGTAAGCATCCTATGAAAAGGATGATTTTTTTTCTATTTCAAACTAAATTTATTAAACATATTCAGCATTAAATTACTCCCACGAGTGAGCGTCAGATTATCCTCCAGTTATTACAATCTACTGGATATGAACGGCCAAATTACAATCAGATAATTGAGGAAGAGACCACCTGAGGTCAGGCACTGCACCACATGACTGAAATCATCACCGTTTGATGAAGCTGAAACGACGATCCAGTCAGTAAATAGAATCATTTTACAGCGTCAACGCTTTTCTTCACGACATTTCATATGAAGCCAGTTCACTGGAAGATGCTGTACTGAGAAATGAAGGGTGCAAGCTAGATGTGTGCCATATTTTAACCAGACCCTTACCCTCTGGAACACTGACTCGGGGTTCTGATCCAGGTCTCCGTTACTGGTGACTGAGATCTCAGCAGCTGAGCTTCTAAGACCCTCCTCAGCCATGGTGCTTTCCTGCAATGAGGAGTGTGGAGTGACGTTAGGTGAGAGAAGTCTCGAGGCTCCCCTCTTGGGAGGTAACAGTAGTGGACTGCCATCTTGTGGACACTGTTGAAGTGTAAAGCTAAAGTCTGGACACTGAGATAAAAGACCAGATGAGATCTGAAACATGAGCAGGATATGAAAATGGGACAACTTTGCTTCTCACTAAACCCTGATTGAGGCCAGATTCAGTCACTTCTGCATTTCCTGTCCAGTGTAAGCGTCAGTTTTTCAGCTTTCATGCATCCAGGAAGTCATTTTCATCAGAATGTTTTGTCCGAGATAAAATCAGACAATACTCACTTTCCTCCAAACTTCTTTCATCTGACAGTGTGAAACATTTCATCAGTTTAATGACAGCTTTTTTTTTTTTTAATTTCAACCTTTACTAGGATGTTACTATGCAACAAACCCTGACGTTTGTTTCAAACACTCCCACTTTTACAACATCCTATGTCGTCTCATGTGAGTGATAAAGGTTCAGATATGCCTGAGTGTTGTATGAATACAGGGAGGGGGAGTTATCTCCTGCATGGACTGATCTCCACACAGATGCTTTCCATAGGAATTTATGGCCAAGCCAATGTCGGTGCAAAGAAGAAGAAAAAAAAAAACAAGTCTGTGCTTCACAGCGCCGTCATGCAGTCATTCCCACCATGTCAGACCCTGCAAGTCACCGTTTCTAAAGGGTTGTTTCAGAAAATGTGAACATGCATGGAAGAAACTTGAACAAACTTCAATGGGATTAAAAGCCCAGAGTGAAGAGGGACACACATGAATCGCTGCTCACTCGTGATACGTCGGCCTGTTTGGCTGAATGTTTATATGTTGGCTCGACAGCGAGCCACAGGGTGGAGACAGCAGCCCGTGGCCACGTCGGACTTACACACAGCGAGGCTGGCCCGTGCTGGAGAATGAAGGTACAGCTGTGCTCGTTCTAGTGCATTTTTCTGGCCTGATCACAGTGGACTCAGAAACTGGGACACTTAGCTAATAGCCATAGCGTCCTCAATGTGAGCCACTCCGGGAGCTACGACTGAATGCTGCTGCAGAAAAGACCAATGATGAGCCTACTTAACATCTATAAATTTAAACTTTGCATGTCTCAGCAAGATCCTCGGTATCTTATGGACCTTATCCAGTCTAAATAATGCAAATAGCTGCATGATCACCAGGTAATTCGATCTGAGAGTAGTTTAAACTGAGTGGTTTCACACAGTCAGCAAAGCAGTGAGTTCAATTTGTGGATTTATATGAGAAATGCACGTAAGATCCTGGAGCAGGCGTGCTTCCTTTGTGGGACAGATGTCCAATATGAACAGTTATGTCCATATAATGTTGATGTGCTTGGATGTGAGACCACGGTCTTATTTTTTTCCATGTGTGACAACTAAAAAGCAACGATAAAATAATCGCATAATCAAACTCAAGAAACAAATAGACTGTGACAGATTTCCTCATGGGATGTGTGACAAAGTCCAACTGTTGCATCATGTGACACACATAAATACTTAAAGGCAACAGGACACCAGCATGCAGGCAGCACAGATACACGCACTTGTCTAACCACATCGAGCTGATAAGAGCAGCTCCAGTGCGGCAGTCCGCCTCGACATCAGGTTTGTCTGGAAAAAGTATAGCTCTGATTACAACCATTTTTCATGTGCAAATATTGACCGAGTGTAACGTTCGACGACCAGCACTACTGTCAGAGCTCAGGAGTATATTAAAAAAAAAACAAATAAATCAACATATTGTGGATGACAATGTGTTTTGTTGTAAGATCTAATGGGAGAAAGACTAAATTCAGGCACAAAAAGATTATGAGATGCCTCTGAAGCGAAGTGGTCACACCCACCAGCTGCAGACACTGTAGAAGAGCTGGCTAACAGTCTCAAGCTAGTCTCAGCCCACAGTGCCTGCAAATGAACCAGGCATATAACCAGGCAAGGTATGGCAGGTCACAGTTTGCCATTCCCTATGGCTCAGTATCCTGGATACCAGCTGGCAGAACGTGGGAAGGAGGGACAGATAATGTCAACAAGCTCAGCACCCAATTAGCTGTGCGAGCTTGAGAGGAAAGAATCAGGTCTCGTCTTTCTGCTGAACAACAGGACAATAAACTGCACAGCAGTGGGTTCAAACTTCACAGCGGCTTTATGATAACTGTGCTGCTAGGTTAGGGCGTGCTGCATGAAGACGCCTGAAAAGAAGATTCTCTTACAGATGACGCTTTGACTGATGCTGGCACCGAGCCCGCTGCGGAACGTGAATCAACAGTCTGCAAAGTCGCACATTCCAGCGGCACAAGAAATGTGTGGCGGAGCGAGAATGTGCAGCCAAGAATCCAAATCTGTCTCACTTAACCAGCCATGTGACTGACACATGTAGGATTCATGTGCTGTGTGCAGCCCACACTTCCAAACAAGCGGAAACTGTAACATTGTGACATCATGCAACACTCCGACGGTGGTAGTGTCAACAATGGCAAACCTGCAGATACTAACAGGGATAAGAAGAGCAATTGTCCACTTTGTTTTATGACAGTAAACACATAACACATGCAATGAACAGCAAGGACAAATGCCTCTGTGTAATCATTCTGCAATCAGACAGAGAATAAAATAAAGCCATCACACAGCAACAAGTAACCCATGAGGAAAGCACCATCAAGAGAGCAAAAGGTCTGCCGGATAGTTTCCGAAAACTTCAGCAAAGCACCATGAAGCTACCTGCTAAGGCAAGGAAAGATGAAAGAAGAAAACCCAAACACAGTAAAACAAGATTAATTCAACTGATCATTTCAGAAGAAACTCCACAACAAAAACAACCTGATATGAAAACGATCACAGAGACAGGAAACCTTCACCATCAGCATCGAAGCAAGTCAGGCTCAAACCAGCAACAGGAGCAAGATTGCAGCGAGGAAAAACCAGAGGAGGCCGATTATTCAAAACGAAGATAAACATCACCTTTGTTTCAGGCTGAGAATCTCCGCTTTCGTCTGGTGTCTCAACACGGTGGTTTGTCTCATGTTCCCCTTTGTCTACACTGTCAGTTAGCACACTTTCCTGCTGAATATCCTTCCCATTGTCCTCCGGATCACCGGTTCTATCACTGCTTTCTGCTTTTTCCTCATCACTCTCGATATTGACGTCGTACAGCACGCCAGGCGTGTCATCTATTCCCCGGTCGTCGTCTACATTCTCCTGATTCAAGTCCTCACTCAAACTATTATCTGATTTGCCATCATCCTGACCATCCATCTGAAGGTCCTCGGCTGAGGTCTTCCCCGACTCGGCCTCAAGACTAACTTCAGACATACCTGTAAACAGACAGATGAGAGAGCATGAAAAGGTCCGACGGAGCTGGCTGGCTGCTGACAGCGCACCACTGCAGAACAACGCTATGAGAGTGAGTTAAAAACATACCAGAACCAATATCACTTCCCTTTGATCAGGGAAGAAACAGCCCAGTTTTGTTTTTTTTTTTTCTGTTTCATAAGCATTCAGGATAATTAAAATACAAATCTTCGCTGATTCTTTGAAAGGTAAGATGTGGATGTGCTTCTGAGCACATCAACACTGGCACATGTGGCAGTACAGGACACACAACCAGACACACCTACGCAAAACATTTTGTGTACAGCGCATGGTTAGAAAAAGACACAGGCATTTTGTATATTATTGGTGCAGTCATCTACATCAAGCAGTATTAGACATGAACTCTATTTACTCATTAAATTTTTCTGCAATTGTTCAAATTCGTTGAGAAACCAGCACTTGTACGTAAAAGATCTGAGCTGCTTCCCTTTTAACCTAGTCTAAAGCAAGTCAAAGGTGGTCAAACAATTCAGTACTGGTAGACTGTACAGCAGCGGTGTCAAACATAAGGCCTGTGGGCCAGAATTGGCCCGTCGCACTACGAGGCAAATTCTGAGACCTGAACTGAGACATCGGTGACGCTGCAAAGAAAGACAGCAAACTAGCACTAGCCTCAAAGCCATGCTGTCACAGTGAGTTTGAGGGAAACAAAACAAAACAAGGATAATGCAGCAGCTACAGAATAGGTTTTAGATATTTCACTGCAGTTTGCACCAGAAAGTCTCATTTAAACTGACTCCAAGTTGAGACTACAGTCATTTTCAGTAATAATTGTTTGGTTTTGTAAAAATATAGACATTTTCATCTCATATACTTTGAGCCACGACAAACAAAAACTTTAAAGTTTTAAGTTGAAGATTAATAGGGAACTACTGTACCGGCTTGACCCACTATAGATGATATTTGGCTGTGTGTGACCCCTGTTAGTAAAATGAGTTTGACACGCCTGGTGCAGAGCAAATGTCTGCTTAAAAATCACAAATGTGATGATAAAGAAATGATAGAAGGCTGATGTTGCTGACAGAGCACAACTTCATGAGCGTGTAAAGCAGGCTGGATTCTTCCTACAATCTATAAATAAACTGGAAAGGTATGTTACTTTGCAAGCACTCACTGAGCGAGTACCGACATTGAATAATTTGGCATAACATCCAATCAGGACATCAAAAGTCACTTGATTAGATAAACTGGTGAGAAAGCATCTCTCTGCAAATAAGAAGCATTCACGCGGTCATTTTTGTACCGCTTGTACTTTTAGGAATTGTATTCAAGAATTTTATCAAGGTGTCCCATTTTTAACCCAGCAGAGACACCAGATGAGCCGAAAAACATTCAGCGGGGGGCATTACCTGTTGCAGCTTTGTCACGTGACCAGCGACTGCGTCCGGATGGGATAAAATGAGCTTTTAGTGCGGGCCACAATGTGAAAATACACTTAGTGAATTCAAAATGTGTTCACATATTGACATCTGAACGCCTGTTAGCATGAAGCTGTTGACGTGCTAATGTAGCTCAACAACGTCGACAGCGAAAGTCGTGGAAAACTTTAATAAAAGTAACTTTTGAATGGGCCAGCTTACGCTTTCACTCGACAAACAACCAAATTAGCAGAAGGAAATGACGATAAAGAAAACTTTAGTGAGCATTACCTGTCCGTGGCAGAGGCTGGGGCTAACTATGTAGCTGTAAAAGGGCTAGCAGCTGGAGAGATTCAACGCTGAAGTCCCGAACGCGGCGTCGCAATGGAGCTTTTCTTTAAGGCCGCTGTACTCGATTTCAATGCAAACCCCGCATAGATAAAGTACGAATTTGTCCACGGTGGAGCTTCACCATCCACACGCAGGCTTGAATCCCGGAAAGACTGATTCAGTGCACCCAGCGGGCCATCCACTGTCATCCGGAGCCTCATGTGCTGGACGAGGGCTCCCCCTGCTGGTCAAACCTGCTTCTCGCAGCTTCACTCCAAACGTCCAATAATAATAATAATAATAATAATAATAATAATAATAATAATAATAATAATAATAATAATAATGATGATGATGATAATAATAATAATGTTACAAAAATAATTTGCATTACTATTCGTTTCTAGTTTGTCCTCAAAACAAATTCCTGAAAAGGCAAAATGGACAAAATCTGCTGGATTTTTCATACCTAGAATATTTAAAATGACAGACACGGGCAAAAATGGCTAAATAAAATGAACGCATTATGAAAAAGCCTTAAAAACGAACATTTTTTTCAGTTTATTGTTTTTTTCATTCTGCGGCTTTGACAGAATAAACTACATTTCCCATCAGCCCCCTCGCGGGGACGCAGGCTGAATCCTGGTTGAGGCCACCCAGCCAGAGGCCATATTGGAACCTGTGAAGTCGGCTTTCACTCTGATGGAACTGTGTCTCTGTCGTTTTGGGACTCTCTAAATCGCTATCCCGGATTTCTACCCGAGTGCTTCACACTAGGCATTCTGTTCGAGACTCTGCCACGTCTGGACGGCAAGTTGTCTCGCCTCTTCAGTGGGAGAAATGAGTCCAACCGATGCTAAACGGGGGGCTAAACGCAGGAAGAACAAGCGGGGCGGTGGCAGTAGCTGCAGTGCTGTCTGCAACACCAGCGGCGGCAAGGCCGGGGTCGCTTCGGCCCTGGGCTGTACGGGAGCAGCGACACCTGCCTCCGTGGTCAACTTTTTAACACCTGGCAGTGGGAATGTGGGCTCCATGGCGGGTCTGAACGGAGAGGTGAGGCTGTCAGACGGGCTCGATCTGTGTTATCAACGACACATCTGAGCTGGGCCCGATGCTGATGCGATGAAGGCTCCTAGCTAACTCAGAAACGAAACGTAGCTGGCAATTAACCGGCTTAATTACAGCTAATGGTGGCCGCTGGGCAATGAGAAGTGCCATGTCGGATTGGCGGCTGTGTAGTTTGGTGAGGAAGTGGCACTGCTGTGGTGAAACAAATGGCCGTAAACAGCAGGCTAACTTACAGAGGCTTTGAGACTACCACCCTTAGCTGGACTTAAAAGATTGTGCTTGAATCCGTCTAAACTTAGACACAGCGAAACATTATTTTGCCCCAATAAAGCCCATGGGATTACTTTCATCAAGCTGAGATTATCCGCTACTACCTATAGGTGTAGCTCTGTACGTCCCCAGATAAACATTACAGCTAGCTCATGCTAACAGGGCGCTCAACTTTAGCCTCCCGTGTGTGTGTGTGTGTGTGTGTGTCTGTGTGTATTTCTAAAACTTGACCTTCTACCGTTTCAGTTACTATTAATTAGAGCATACATCTGCCGTGTTTAGTAGAAAAACAGACAAACCAGCCGGCTGCCTTTTGGCGATCAGCGTTACCTCACTTAACCTGGTGACAGCGCTTCAAAGCTGTCCTACACCGACACCACAAGATGTTAGCTGGTTTATTTGTAGCAGGCTTATGTTTCACAGCTTAGTTGTGCATTTTGGACTTGTTAAGATAACTGGCGATTTTTGCTGTGTGTGTATATGTGTGTGTATAATGCAGGCACACGCCAACAGTCAGGTTGTTTTGCTAACAGTGCTAATTACAGATCTGTGGTGTTTGTGTGTGTAGATGATGATTTACTGTGTGCAATGTGAAGACGATCACTCTGCTTTCACATCTACTTAGATGGTTTTGAAAAGATATTGATGTCACTTATATTAATTACAGTCTAATCTATATACAGATTATTACATATGTGTACATGTTGGATTTCCGTCATATAAGTTGTACTTATTTACATTGGACATGTAATCAACAAAGCTAAACAAAAGAGGGAATTTTGACAGCTGCTTGTCCCCCCCCCCCATATCTACCTGCTTGTATTAAATAGGCCACATAAGGTGCCTCTGGTCAGGTTTTCCATGTGAAAACTGGGTTGCTTGTTTTCCACAGGTCAAAGCAAACACGACTAACAGTGTGATGCCGCAGTTTACGGAAGGACCAGTGAATGCTGACTTCTCCGGCGTCCTTCAGGTAGCTCCATGTCAGGTGTTTCACAGCTTCATTGAGCACCACGTGAAGATTTTTATCTTTAGAGCCACATCTAATTTTCCAGTGTAAATCACACTCCTGTGCCTGATGTTTGGATAGGATAAGCATAGTGATAGTTTGTGCTTTGAGGTTTATCCATGACATGGCCTTTCAGTTTGTTTGGGATTTGATCCAAATGTAGTTTCACTTTAGGCAGCTTCTCAAGACGTTTTAACAGCAGCTTGTTCTTGGCCCATATTTACAGTGATGATCATTTATCCGTGTTCATAAAACAAAAGATATTTTCTTGTAATTTTTTTTTTTTTTTTTATGGGGAACTGTTCTTAAATTGTGTTCATATCCATATGTATGTGACTCAAGTACTGTAAAATTGATATGTGGATAGATATGTCCATGATGCACATACTATAAGGTATATTCACAGTTTTGTTTGCAGATTGATCAATCAGGGACCTATTTACCTGGTGAGCAATAAAGTTTAGTCCAGACTCGCTTAAATTATGTCATTTTATCACCAAAACTCTTTGTTCAATTTACAAACAGAGGACTTTTTTTCATTGTGGTCATACATCAACATATTGATCAGTCAATTCACTGCTCTGTGGTTCAATCACTGTCAGAGTATTATGAGAAGGTTCCTATGCTTCAATGGAGAGCACTGAGCTTGTTTAAACAGCTGCTCGACCTGGAATATAATGTGTCACTAATGGTAAAACCTGGGTTGATTTATAGCAAAACACGTTCGATCGAAAAATCAGTGTTGACGATGTTAACGTATTTATCGGGCACGTTATATTTGGTTTGATCATCTTTACTGACAGTTTTCTAAATATCTTTATATTAATCTGAGAGATAACTGAAATGCACGCTGCATTTCTCGTTGTAGCAGTGATTTGATGCTAATGCTAACGTGTGTTTTGTCTTTTCCTCCTTCAACTAGACCCCGTTCACGTTCGGCCTGAACCAGCGGGCGCCCTACACAGCTGGCGATCGCTGCCTCCTGTGCCGATGTGAGCGCAAGGACATTGTTGTGCCTTCTGAGGCAAGCATTTCAGGCCAGAACGGTACGGCGCAGCCCGCCAAGACGCCCAGCGCTCTGCAGCTGCCTCTCTGGGTGTGCTCTGACTGTCGGCGCACGGTGGAGAAGGAGGACCGGCATACTACGCTGGAGCAGTCGTTAGGGGTGAGTCACCAGGATACCCGGAGGATTAAAGCTGTCCTTGACGGCCGTATTGACACTGTTGTATTTTCTCGCACTTTGTTTTTCTGTGCTGAGGCCACGTATCTGCGGCTTCGCTCGGGCAGCTGTGGTCAGTCTCTCTGTGACTGATGTGTTCACATGGCACCTCTGGTTCTTTGCCAGAACGGCCCAAACAGATGCAGCCAACATGAACAGCTGCTGTTGCTATTAAAACAATATCACCATGGAATTAAAATAAATCAATTTTACGACTCGAGTTAACTAGATAACATCTTTTAGCACCTCAGGTTCAAAGGCCCAGTTTCTGTCATGTTCCTTATCTGGAGAATGTACTGCAGACAATTTCATAATTGGACCTCAGCCACTGCTGTGAAATTATATATAGGCATTGTTTTATGAAGAAAAATAATGAGGTATTTAAATTTGAAATGATGGACTTACCCCAGCTCTAACATCTGTCTTTTAGAACTTTTGTAGTTGTTGCATTTTGCACCTCACCACAGTGAAGCATTAAATGTGAGGGTAGTGCCTTAGAGTAGCCATGCTGTGTGTGAGAGCTAACACTGTTTACATAATGAAGCTTTTCATGTCGGACAGCCCGTGAGGTCGTCTCTGTCAGGACAGTGATCATTTAGCTGTGAAAAAAACCTTGTTATCCCACACATATTTTTGAGCATAATCTATAAAAACTGTTGACTGACTCCAGACGAAATGTAATCCTGGCAGGATTTGGCATGCAGGAGTTTATTGTTAAAAACACATATAATATTGAAGATCTGACAAGTTATCTTGGGAAAGTGGACATGCGCACTCTCCTCAATTCTTAAAATTAAGATAAGTGGAGCTGTCTGGGTCTTGAAGGGGTTATTAAGTGGTGCAGAATGAAAGAAAAACCTGTTGAACTGAAGCACTAGCTGGTCAAAATGACTCTCACCTTGTGCATTTAGCCACTTTGTGAGTTTTTAATAGGTTGACGTTGTCAGGATGAATCTGCTGCACGTGGCTCATCTTTCTCTTCAATTTTAAATATCCTGAACAATTTAGAAATGGGAAAAATAAGATGATCGTATTTGAGCAGTGTAACTTGAGGTGTCGTTTCATTTCCTTTCTTTGATGCGAGCGTTGGTGTGTCTTGGCTTTGGTTGTGTTATAAATCAGTTGCATGCAGCCTGGAGGGTAAAGGCAGCTGCACTCTGTGATTTTGGCCATCTCGGGTCAAAATAAGCCATTGTGATGATATCATTCATGCTGGCTTAAAGTCTGCCGTCTGATGTTTGAGAGCTAGATGGGTGGGTGAAACGCTGAGGCCAGCGCAGCTCATATCTGGAGGATCATATCCACGTTCATGTTATCACACCAAGCTTTTTGAATACTAGCAGAGCAACTGCTCCATTATTCTAGCTTCATATATTTATTCACTCCAGGCAAACGTAGATGACGTACTGTATAACATTGCTTGGCGTATTGAAGAACATCGCAGCGCTTGAAAGTTTACATCTCGTCACATTCTTCACTCCTGTTTTTGTGCATCGTTGAGGTCAAAGCAGGTTGCTGTTAAAAGCAACTGAAACTTTCACACAGAGCATCTGGTCGTTTTTATTTATGGACATGTTTTTTTAAATTGCAAGAGAGGGATATCAGGATTGGATTTATTGTTGATCTTATTGTTGAGCTGCGAGCCAATAAAAATAAATAATGGTACAAAAAAAATTTATGGAGACCTTGAATAAAAGTCATTTGGCGTCTTGGAAAGTAGAATCTGTTTTTCAGTCAATTTGTTGTTGTTTTGAAGAGGCTACATGTGTGTGGTCAGAAAGAAGGTGATGTCCGGGGTGGGGTCCTTCATGAGACAGCTGCTCTTCTTTTGTAGTCAGTGTAAATGATTCAAGAGAGAAAGCAGTGGTCCATTTATGTAAATGAGGCGTGTCTGCTGCATTTCGTTTCTTCAGTATGGATACAGGATTAGTAAAGTGCTCATACATTATTCTGCTGGGCTGACTGCTTCCTTCTCCCGAGCTGTCATGAAATGGCTTTTTTTCTCATTATTTTCTTTTTGGATTTAGTAAAACTGTCAGGTGACCATCATAGATGATTTGCACAGGCTGCGCCCTGTTTTCTGTTATCCCAGTGTGTTCACGATTCCTTTTTTTTTTAAATGGTTGCAACGTTATTGTTGCTGATGTGTAACAGTGTCCAGACGTCCGTGACAAGCACATCTACAGAAATATTCCTCCGGGGCAACCGAAGCAAAGAATCACTTAAAATAACACGAAACGCTTCAGATAGTTCTTAAAGAAACATTGCACAGTTTGTCTGACGGAACACTCGAGACAGGCTTTATGGTTTATTACTCCAGAGATGTGTTGAAGGGCCTTGACTTGAAAGTGAAATCTCTACAAGCATAATAAACAATGTGAGGGAAAGATGCTGTGTTTGACTTCTCCTTGTGTAGCTTTTACACAAGATTTTCCTCCAGCTGGTATTCAAACCCGGCTCCTCATACACACGCGCGCGCACACACACTCAAGGTCAAAGTGTGGATTATAGGCATAATAAAAATGATGATTCAGAATTAGAATAATTTCTTGCTGAAGGCGGTATCAGGATTGCTCTGTTTTAATAACAGTTTTCTGTGTTTCTTCCAGAGTCAGGACTTTCTTTTGCACATGCCTGTGGGCAATGGAAACCTGGGCCAGGAGGCAGCCACGGGGGACAGACTCGCCACCACTGCGCCGACATTACCCATGCTCCCCGCCCCGGACCTCACTGCGCCCATGCCCGCCGACACAGTGTGCAGCTGTGAAGCCTGCAACGAGAGACGGTCAGTCCCCCGGCGTCCATCGCCTCCGCCGCCCAGTTCAGTATGTTCAGTTTTTTCCCCCCCTCCCGTGCGTTTCAATCCAATCTGCACGGATTCCCGGGAATTACAGGGCGATCTCCGCCGAGTCCGAGAGGGAGTCGCAGCAGCTGCAGAACCACTGGTCTGAGGTCCGGTATCTGGTGCGCTGCATCTACCGTCAGACGGGGACGCCGCTCGCCGACGACCACGACCAGCCTCTGGAGAGAGACAAGGAGGGCATGAAGGAGCTGGTAGACAGGTATGAAAGCAGCAGCGCCGTTTGTGAAGGATTTGCGTCCACTAGAGGTCTCTAGAGAGTTGTAAAAGCCTCTGCAGGAAGCTGAAGCAGGAAATCAGCCTGTCTAGATTCAGCGGGGAGGTATGAGGGCTTTTAAAACCAATGACGTCAACAACCGGGAACTCTAGTTGTTCCTGGTGTAAACAAACAGGTTCCAGTGTTGAAATGAAAGTTGCAGCTCTGCTTCCTTGACGTGATGTCATTTCTGTAGAAACTAAATGCTGAGTCACCGATGGAGAGATGAATTAAATGTTCTGTTTTGTGCTTTCAGGCTATGCGAGAAAGATCCCTATCAGCTCTACCAGCGACTGGAGCAGCAGGCTCGAGAGTACGTCTTAGAGATGAAGGTGCGGCTACTAAAGCACCTTTCTGCAGGTTCCAAGACCCCCGGGCCGCCGGGGTCTGTGGCCGCAGCTCAGGGTCCCCCTCAGGCCCACCAGTTCGTCTCGCTGCTGCTAGAGGAATACAGTGCCCTCTGCCAAGCTGCACGCACCATCAGCAGCTTCCTGCTCACCCTGGTGGGTCCAAGTGTGTTTCGACGCATTCATGGCGTCTTGGCTTTTGTCTCCGTTTGATTTTAAGATCTAATGGAAACATTTTTTGTACTTGCTTCAGGAGAATGAGCACCTCCAGAAGTTTCAGGTGACGTGGGAGCTACACAACAAGCACCTTTTTGAGAATCTGGTTTTCTCTGAACCAATCTTACACAGCAGTTTACCGGCACTAATTGCACAACTGAAGTAAGACCTTTTTTTGTGCTTTTTTTTGTATTTCTCAGTAGTACAGTTTATCTTATGTTTTCACCCTCGCATCATTCAACAGCTGTCCACTGTGCAGAGCCAGCAGGACTGACTCATCATCCTTTTCTCTCTCCAGACATGGCACGGCATCCCATGATTCCTACAATGAAGACATGTACAGGACCTTGTTGGAGAGCTATCAGCAGCTGCAGCAGGAAATGACCTCCGTGGCTTCTGAATGGCAGGAGTGTGAGAAGAGGATTGACGACTACGTAGATGAACAGGTACGCGGTGGAACGGAGGAAATGCTTTTTTTTTCTCTCACGTTTGAAGAGACGGCGCTTGTGCTATCGGTAAGGTGTGAATGTGAACGCCTGCTTCTCTCGCAGCTGCTTTTTAAGGTGGACGGTCAGAGTGTCACCAACCAAAGAACAGAGCCACACAAGTCCTTGATTAGCAAAAATGTAAGCATTTTAAATTCTGCCTGAAGACTTAATCACCTGATAAACCATACAGGCATGTCAGTGAGTATGCTTATATGGCTTTGCTCTTTCGAAGACTTTAAAGACCAAGCAGCGGATGCTGAAGGAGGACTGGGAGTTCTTTAAGCAGAGGAGATTCATAGAAGAACAGGTACACCTTGTTCACATCATGCCGTCGTCGCTTTAAAGTCACATTTTTATGACGATGTGTCTTGGCTTTATAGATACCGAACAATAAGAAGTCCTCAACGGGAGATAACAACTTCACGCACACGATGAGGATGCTCTCCTCTCGTCTGAGCATTCCAGACTGTCCGAACTGCAACTACAGAAGGAGGTAAATTGATATGAAGCCGTTTTACAAGATTGTGTTCTTCAAGTTTAAACTGCCAGGCATTGAGTAACATCGACGTTTTGAAACTTCTGTTATTGAAATGCATCCAGAGGATTTTAATATTGCCTCATGAAGTCAGTTTTATTGTTTTCTGCTGACTCTGACAGCATCTCTCCCGATCCTCCTCCATCAGGTGCACATGCGATGACTGCAGTCTCTCCCACATCCTCACATGTGGCATCATGGACTCTCCCATCGCGGAGGACCTCCACATCAAGCTGCCCTCCCAGGGGGAGCCGCCCCGGGACTACCTGGCCGAGGTGCACCCTCCCAGCCTCTCCTCTGGCAGTTCGGCGTCCGGCTCCAACTCCAGTTCTCCCATCACCATTCAGCAGCATCCGAGGCTCATTCTGCCCGAAGGCGATACCAACACCTTGTAAGTGTTCAGCTTCTCGACTGCTTTGTGGACTTTTTCTCCAAAGAGACACACCTGGAAGTTCAAATAAATGATGCATTGTAATGCATCTGACTACTTAACCGGCCTGAAGAATTTTTGAGCCAAAACCAGATTGTCAAAATAAATTCGAAGCAGTTCAGAGGATTAGAACCAAGAATCCGTACTTAGCTTAACACAAAAGCATCACGTCAGGGAAGATGGCGCCGTGAGGATTCCAGTAAAATCCAGACGGCGTTCAGCGTATTTTCCTTCGTCATCACCGTAACTACAGAAAATTTGAACAAAACCAGGATAAATAGGCAGCCCATTGTTTCTGGCTTTAAGGCGGGGCTGCTTTACGCAATCACAGCTGTTTGTGGAAGAACTGAGTCTTTAAAACATGGATTCCACTGCAGACGACATCAGATTTTCTCCCTGAGATATTTGATCAGTCACCGTTTTACAGTAACAATAATTGTCTTTGTCTATTGTCCCACGAAGTTTAAAGAACAGAAAAAATCCCCTTCTTTTGTTTTGTTTTCCTGTAACTGGACCGCTCATGTCTGTCCCGTCTTCAGCATCAGTGACGATGACGAAGTGCCTCCGCTGTCCAGTAAGTTCGGGGACCTCTACCCCATGAGCGGCTACGAGGACAATGGCGTCGTGACCGCGGCCGTCAACGGCCTCCATAACGACATCAACGGCGACGGCGAAGACGTGACTCTGAAGGTGGGGGTGAGTGCTCCGCCCGGAAACAAGAAGTGGCCTGAGATTACTACATCTCCGGGCTGAATTTCCCACAGCGGTTTCTGGATGATGAAACCTCGCCTCACTATGAGTGAGCCGCTGTGTGAGTGTGTGAAATATTTTGAGTAACGCTGCTCTCCCGTTTCCCGATTCCGTCTCCTTCGTTCTGCGCATTTCTGCCACAGTCCCCTCGCATTACCAGCAGCAGCAGTTCATCGGAGGGCGACGAGGAGGAAGCCAACGGCGAGGTCGGCGCCGAGCCCCCGGGGCAGCGGGAAGACCTTTCCTCAGGAAGTGCCATCAGCCCTCCGCCCTCGTACACCCACCAACAGGTACTGCCGCCCCGGCGCCCAGCCTCCTCCGCCGTTCCTTTTGAAAATCCACTGAAGCCTGACGCCGCGTGCGTACCTCCAGACAGAGCAGGTCCAGCATGCCTGCGAGTGCCACGTGTGCAACCAGGACCCCGGCTCCTCCGCCCTGGGCCCGGCCACGTGCCTGCCCCCGAGCCGGCTGCACGCCGCGCCCCCGCCCGCTGTCGGCCACCAGTTCTTCACAGACAGCAAGACCCCCCCCGCACACCCCGCCCTCCACCTCTACCCGCACATCCACGGCCACCTGCCCCTGCACAACTTCTCCCGGCCCCTGCTGCACCCCACACTCTACCCCCCCAGCCCTCCGCTCACACACAAGGTGAGGATCGTGCTTCAGCCCAGACCTCGGGAAAGCTGGAAGTTTTTAAAATAATCTGTGCTCATGTCCTCACCAGTGGGGATTTTTATTTATTTATTTATTTTTATGAGCTTCCAGGAACTGTAGTTTCACTTAGTCACTGTAATGTTTCAGTCTGCCACAAGGGGACACACTGAGCATATCAAAAGAAAACCCACAATTGACTCTGTACAAGCCCAAACTTCTACATCTGAAAATGTTGTTGTTTTCCCTTCAAGCCTATTCCCCCGAGCCCCACATCCAACCACTCGGCGGCCAAGCAGCCGGCCTTCAGCGCGTCGCTACCGGAACACGTTTACCAGAACTGCTTCGGCGGCGGCGGCGCGGGCAGCTCGGGGGACTGGAACAGCTCGCTGCAGTGTCTCTCGCTCAAGTTTGAGAATTTGTGGGACGCCGCCGTGATGAAGAGCTGGAATCCGTCTATGCTGCTGCCCGAATCCCTGCCAGGTGAGGCGGCGGGAGACAGAACTGAGAACAGACGCCACGTAACAAAAAAACAACCCAGATCTGTTATAATGATGGTTCTCTCACAGGCGACATGCTTGGACCCCCCCTCGCAGATGTCCCCCTCCCTCCAACATCATCCATCGGCCTCCAGGGGGAGTACCCCTCCCTGCCCACCCCCGTCCCCCCGTCCTCCTCGTCGTCGCTGTCCTCCTCCCTGTCGTCCTCCTCGTCGTCCTCGTGCTCCTCCTCCGAAGCCAAAGAGCAGAAGAAGACCGGCGCCAAGAAGAAGTGTCTCTACAATTTCCAGGATGCCTTCATGGAGACCAACCGGGTGGTGATGGCCACCTCGGCCTCCACGTCCTCTGTGTCCTGCACTGCCACCACTGTCCAGTCAAGTAATAACCCGCCCATCCATCTAGCATCTAAAAGACCCAACTCCTTAGGTAATCTAGGAAGTAGTGGCAACGGTTAGGTTTGTACTGATCGTGTGATGACGAACGAGAACTACAATTTAAGAGGGCCGATGTGTGATGCTCTCTGCTCTCTTTATCCCATACAGGGTCTAATTCTGTGCGTCGTTTTCTCCTCCAGACGATGTATTTCACAGTCTAGGTAAAGAGGACCACAGGCAACCCACTCCAGCGGCCCCGAGGAGCGGCTCGGCGGGACTGACGTCCCTGCCGCCGCTCTCGGGCCCCGCCCTGCCCCCGGCGTCCCCCGCACACCTCTCCACACTCGGAACGCAGCCCTTTCCAAAGATGGCCGCTCCGGCCCCCGACTTCGCCGAGTCCCACCCAGGCCTGTGCCTCCCGCCCGCGGAGCCTCCGGCCTCCTCGATGGACGGCCCCGTCAGCGCTCCGCCCAGCGTCTGCAGGTGAGTCCCGTCGCTTTGCCGGCGTTCCCCAAAATTCCAGGCGCGCGCTGATCCGGGCCGTTCCCCCCCCCTTGTCCCAGTGATCCCGACTGCGAAGGCCACCGCTGCGAAGGCAACGGAGCCTACGAGCACCAGACGTACGACGGAGAGGAGAGTCAGGACGAAGACAGCTGCTCGGAGCACAGCTCCTCCACCTCCACCTCCACCAACCAGAAAGAAGGAAAATACTGTGACTGCTGCTACTGCGAGTTCTTCGGTCACGGCGGGGTAAGACCTGAGCATCGATTCCTCCCTGATGAGTTCGTTTCAATTGGGATTTTGGATTTCGGTTGCTGATCGCAGCACTGTGGTTTCCTCTCAGCCCCCAGCTGCTCCCACCAGTCGGAACTATGCAGAGATGCGGGAGAAGCTGCGTTTACGTCTCACGAAGCGCAAAGAGGAGCAGCCGAAGCGGGAGGAGCAGCAGCCGGTGATCGAAAGGGACGGCGGGGTGGAGGACCACCGGCGGGTCGAGGACCTGCTGCAGTTCATCAACAGTGCCGACAGTAAACCCGTGTCGAGTTCCAAGGCAGCCAAGAGAGCCAGGCACAAACAAAAGAAGGTATTTGTCTCTTCTTGTCAGTTTTCAGTGCTTCTGATACCTCATCTAAATCTCTTTTCATAGTAGCTCTGCGAGTAGATCACGGAGTGTGTTTGTGTCTCAGATGGAGGAGAAGGCCCGTCTGGAGGCGGAGGCCCGGGAAAGGGAGGAGCAGCAGCTGCTGGAGGAGCAGCTGCGGCGGCAGCGGCAGGAAGAGGAGGAGGCGGCGCTTCAGAAAGAGCTGCTCCGGCTGCAGGAGCTGCAGCAGCACCGCGCCGCCAAGAAGAAAAGGAAAGAGAAAGCAAAGGAGAACGCGGCTCCTCCCCAGAACAACCCACAGCCGCTCAAACAGGCGGCTCAGAATTTCCTAGATAATCTTCACAATGGGAAGTCGCAGCTGCTTCAGTCGCTCATTCGCCTCCCCGACCAGGACGCCGCGGCCCCGCCCCGCTCTCAGCACAGCCCCCAGCCCGAGACCACCGCCCCCAGCCCCGCAGCCCCCCTACACAACGGCACTTCCGCGTCCCCAGTCGACGTCAGTAAAGTTAAGGCCGCGCCGCCTGCGAAGGCCTGCGAGGCCGCCGCGAAGAGAGCCCCGGAGCTGCCCAAGAGCTCCGAGGCGGCTCCGAAGCTGGCCAACGGCACCGCGGCCCCCGCCGCGCCGGACACCAAATCGCTGCGGGTCAGGCCTGCCGAGCCTCTGGCCGCGGTCCCGACCCCCGAGGCGCAGCAGGAGGAGCGCAGCAACAACAGGAGCGCCAGCGGCAAGAGGCAGCAGCCGCCGCCGCTGTCCCACACCAAGGAGGACAGGAGGAGTCCCCCCGTGTCCAACCCCTCCCCGTCTCCCCCGCCCGCCTCGCAGGTCGAGCAGAGCCAGCAGAACGGCACACCCCCCAGCGCAGAGTCGCCGCAGCCCAAAGGCAAGAACAAGAAGAGCAAGAAGAAGAAGGGAGACAAGATGAACAGCTCGATAGGTTGGTGTTCTCAGGATTTACAGCCTACAGTCGACCCAGGAGGTCCGGCCCCACTGTGCACGCATGAGCACCGCGCACGTTAACGTGTTCTCCCATGTTCACATGTGCTGCGTTCTGCCCCGTTTCAGATGACGTGTTCTTGCCCAAAGACATCGACCTGGACAGCACTGAGATGGATGAGACCGAGAGGGAGGTGGAGTATTTCAAAAGGTATGAATCAAATTTTGGTGAACATTTTCCGAAGCCGATTGATTCTCGCAGTGGTAATTTTCCATGCTTTTCCATTTCCGTCCCCCCCAGGTTCTGCCTGGACTCGGCCCGGCAGACCCGCCAGCGGCTCTCCATCAACTGGTCCAACTTTAGCTTGAAGAAAGCCACGTTCGCCGCGCACTGAGCGAGCGTCAGTGAGCGGCCGTCAGAACACAATCGGTACCTTAAACAGCTATACAAACCCCGTCCCTTTACCTCCAGCCCCGCTGTCCTCCCAGAACTGATGTCCCGCTGTGCCCAAATCACACCCACGCTGCCTTGCTTTGTTCTCGTCGCTGTGTGGTTCCAACACGGACCCATCTGGACCGATCCACCCGCAGATCTTAAAAAGGAAAAAAAAAAAAAAAAAAAGGAAACGACACAAAAAAGAATCACGAAATGCTACCTTACATCTGATTATTTTCCTCGCGTGCTTGTGTGCTTTTTAGTCTGAGTCGGAGCGTCTCTCCCCACCCAGGAAGCCATGGTCTGAAGATATTTTCTTATATTGGCTGATCTGGAGTCGGAGGACGCTCACCTTGTCTGGACGGTTTCCTTCTGAAAATAATGAGATAAAAAAATAAGAGGAGGGAAAGAGACAATGGAAACTATTTAAAAAAAAAAAAAAAAAAAAGAGACAAATGTAAAGAATTAAAAGCTGTATTTGAGATATTGTGGCTTACTATCCCATTGTTTCCCGATCCCAGCACGGCATTTCACCCACACGATTGACGAGGGAACGGGCTCCGTTAGCTGGTTTCCCATCACCACCCTCCCCTCCCCTCCCCTCCCCCTCCCCCCCTCCCTCTCCACCACCTCCACCCGATTTCACTGAAAGGAGGAAGGCGTAATACTTGACAATATTATTTTTTTTTGTTTTTTTTTTTTGTTTGTTTTTCAGTTCTGTTTAACAAACTGTTGAGTAAACGTGTACCAGTTACAGTTTTTTTTTGTTTTCCTTATTTTCGACCTGTAGCCAGCTTGTATCGGAATACTTTCAGAATGAAATTGAAAAAAAAGAAAAAAAGGAACAATACTCACACTATCAAATCTGTTATAGAGTGTATATTGTATTAACACTGAAGCCAAAACTGGCTACTTTTAACATATTGTTAAGTAATATTAAATCTTGTCTTTCTTTTTTGAAAGATGGAATACAGTAGTATGGCAGGATTTCGTGTCTTGTGTCAAATCTTGTTTCTTGAAAACACTTGCGCGAACCATGGAAGGAGCCAAGCGCTGTTCGATGGGGAGTGACGAAAAATCCACACTCTCATCCGTTTATGTAAGTATTTCCCAAAAAAAACAAAAAAACAATCTTTTTCCTCCTCGAACATGCAAGCATCAGTTTTCTCCACCAAGAGAATTCTTAAAATCTGCCTCCCGTCATTTGGAGCCACAGTTGAATAACAAGATACTGAAATGAGTGATTTTAATAGCTTGAGTTTTACCCCCAACATCCTCTGCTGAACTCTTCTCTCATTGTTTCTTGGTGGATCACAGTAACTTAACTGGAGCAGATTAAATCCTCCCAGCGACTGGTGGAAGGATGTTCCCTCGACCGAAACGCCTCGACGTGATGCTGTTCTTCTCGCGCTGTGGCAGGTTTTTTTTTCTTTTCTTTTCTTTTCTTTTCTTTTCTACCTTTTCGCTGTGGAGGAACAGTCATCGCGTGAGTCACCGCCTCATCTGCAAGTTCCTGATGGGAAATCCACTAATCGACAGTCATAGTCGGGGCCCCGAAGAGCTTTTCAACTGACTCAAGTAGATCCTGAAGTTAAGTTTCAATAGTGAGGTACTTTTCAAATGTATCTGCCATCTTCAGGTGTTTTACATTTCACGTACGCTCAGCCAGGGGATGTGGGAAGAAGTCTGAGGGAGTTGTGAAATCAAGTACATTCCCTGAAGGTGAAGCGAGCGCAGATTGAGGTCACTCACTCTCTGGCTTATCTGCATGCAGATGACTTCATGCATAACCATTTGTCGAGCGCTCGTGTGTTTGGTGCTTTTCCAGGAGTTTAGTTCGAATTCGGACTTCTTCTAAAAGCATGTTTTGTTTTTTCTTTGGCTTTGACAGCATTGGGGAACAAGTCAGGAGGCAGGACTTTCACTTCAGCTCGGTTAATTTCACATCTGTCAACACACCAGTGGAGAATGACGCAGGACACAGAGGAATCGGCCCTTTCAGTCAGTTCAGTGGATTCAGCGCTCCTTTAAAACATCAAACCGGAATTTTTGAAGCCGTTTTGTTAAGGGATCCAAAGTGCGCAGGAACTGAAGCTCGATGGATAAAGAGAGGAAGTGAACGACTTCATCTTGACTTTTCTCAACACTTGACTTCATTAATGGGACTTCTCGGTGAATTTCTTGAATGAGAGCGTTGTTGAGAACGTCGGCTTCAAACACGGAGTCGCAAAAAGTTCTGGTTAATGCGAGGTGCCAGATATGACTCAAAAGTGATTTCAGTTATGAATGACTGTCTGGCTGCTCTGGAGATGTGTGAGTGTGTGTGTGTGTGATCACACTCTTTCGCTGGTGATGTAAGATGGGATCTACCACACTGAGGCAAATGCCGCACAGAAGTACGCAAATGCAGATGGATCAAAATCACCTTGTTGAAAAACAGATCTGCAGATGTAGGCCGCGATCGAAACGAAAACAAAACCGTTGCAGGGCGCGTCGTGATTGAAGGCGATGAACTTCAAGATTACGTCTAAATTGTTTTTGTTGTTGTTGATGAATGACGCAGAGGCCCCGAGCAGCAGGCGGCGACGGGGTCGAGCAGCGTTGGGTTTGAAGCCTCCCGGCAGCTTGTAATCAGAACGCTGGTCTTTTCTTCGCTCGGCGCCTCGAGCGCTTCAGGATCACACACATTTCCAAGGAGGGGGAGATTCCCTCCTGGCTGGCAGCAGTCTGCAGCAGCGCCGCTTTCAGCGGCCAAAAACAACTTAACTCAGAGTGACACACACACACACACTGCAGGCAGCATTAAAGCCAATTACCCCCACACCAATAAACGGCAAATTAAGATGATCAACCCAAATCTGCAGCACTCCACTGCAAATAAACTTGTCTGCTTTTATTTTATTTATTTTTTTTCCTTTTTTTGGGAATTCCCGCACAATGACGGGAAATTCCCGTTCTTTTGGGATACGCAGAAGATTAAAGGTTGTATCTATCCAGTTTGTTTGCCTGGATGAGTGTCAGGCTGATGGCCCCCCCCTACACACACACACACACACACACACACACACACACCTCCAGTCTGGTAAAGTATACGACATCCTGTCGCTTTGATACCTGTTTCCAACAGGAAACTGCCAGACCACCATAACCTTTTTTTGAGCCTTTCTTTCTTAGAAAAAGTTCCCAGATACTCAGGTGGGGTCTTGTGACCTATTTTTTTTTTCCACTCTCAAGATTTGTGGGTAGAGCGCGTGTGGGTGTGTGGAAGTTCTGTCACATATAGACCCTGCAATGAACGCGTAAGGGTGTGTGTGTGTGTGTGTGTGTGTGTGCTGGCGGCGGGGGGGGACAATCCCCAGCAGACGGCTTGCGGCTTGCATTTGTACCAGGCCGCATGTGGCGTGCGCACGCTCAAGTTGCCCTTTTAAAGCCAGAAATTGGAAGTCGTGAGGCTTTGGGTTAATGAATTAAGAGTCGATCCACGTTATGCAAATGAAATGAATGTGTTGGAAACCGTCTCGGCAAGATATCTTCCCCGACGAGTGAATTAGCATGAGGCCGACTGAAATCCAGAGACGGGTGAACTCATCAAAATCCTCCCTGTCAGGAGGTTTTTAAGAGCTTTTTGGAAACAATACAAACAGCTGTAGACATTTAAGTTTGCTTAAAAGTGAATGCAAGAGTTCAAAAAAGTAGCGTTTGGGAGGAGTAGATTCACAGAATAATGACTTGCTGTGAAAAAATAAATAGATTGAAATGGGAAGACATGAGAAAGTTTGGAGCGTTGTTACCAAAGAAGTAGGCCTGCTCAAAAGAAGAGCAAAAAGAGAATCGACCATGATGTTTAAACTTCATGCTGAAATGGTTCTTTGAGGTAAATCGCACCAAAAGCCATAAAAAAGTCAAGATTTTGCACAGAAAAAACAAAAAACTTCTGGATTATAAATACATATTCTTGTCATTTCCAGATTCATTCTTTGCTTGAACTTCTTGAAGCTATTTCTGACATTTCAGTCACTCTTTGCTCTTTTAATTTAAATATTTTCCATATTATCAACATTTTTGTGTAAATATGATCCACCAGCATGATGAATTTCCCCAAACACGAGGCCCGAGACGCCCGTGGTTCAGATCGATTGAGGATGTGAAGCCTTCAAAAAATACCCTTCAACTTCTGCCATTTAACGTTTTTATATTTAAAATGAAGACTTCTAGTTCACTTTTTTTTTTTTTCTCCTGCTTTAATGCTCTTAACAGGTACGACCTTTGTTCACACAGAAATACCACACTGGCTGAAGTCTTCTCTGTGTTCTGCAACTGCCTACTTCCTTTTTAGAAGAGGGGATGTCCAGCTTCCTGTGCTTACTGCACCAAACCCATGACAAGTGATTCACCCAGCGCCGCTCTCCGTCCGCCTGCGTCAAACCGATACCCTGCAGCGGCTGGCTGAGCCGTCGAGGGTTCGGCCGTAACCCAAGACGCCGTCTCCGCCGGTCCTCCCCGTGTGCCCCTGCGAAGTGTTTTGCTTCGGCCGTGCAACAACAGCTGGGAATCTGGCTGTCACCGTTACAGCGTGCCCATTCAGGCACCGCTGGGAAGGGGTTTTCCACCACACGCACACGTGATGTGCGCAGGGCTTATTTAGCTCCAACATTTTTCGTGGTTAGGCTGTGATCTGTGGTTTCAGCTTGAGGCTGCAGTTTAAGAAAAAAAAAAAAAAAAAAAAAAAAACCAAAAAAACAATCATATTTGAAGAAATGCAAATCAGCATGCGATCAGAGGTGAAGTGGGTAATCAAGTCTTTTATTACAAAAATAACGTGCCGCCTCCAGGAAAACGGTACAGCTCCAAAAATAAGCACATTGTCAGTTGAGAGGTTGTTCGACGTTGTTCCTGAAGAGGACTTCAGATGTTGTCTCCTGGTTGTAATATGTGCAACATATTTGATCCCAATTTAACATATAAAACGTGTAAAAACAGTGGCTTCGCTAAAATAAGGGACGAGACATTGCACAGTTATTACAAATATTAGCCTTTTCCAGTTAGATATATAGAGAATAAATATAACAATATAGTTATATATATTTTAAATCTTATGAATATATATATATATATATACATATACATACATACAAGATAGAAAAATGAACAATAGCACCACATCAACACGATGCCTCCATCCAAAATAAGCTTATGCATCATGAGTCTCTCCTATACGATTGCTTTTTGGCTTAATGTCCACAAAGTGCAACAGGTTTAGTAATCTGACTCAATGAGGTATATGATATCTGATATATTGCATTAACATCCTCTTCCTGACGCCACAACGATCTCCCACAGTGCCACGGGAGGGCACTCACAATCTCACGCTGGAATTTTTCGTTTTTGTGTCAGTGGATCCCCGGTGAGATCACTCCTGTCGTAACATGGGAACTTTGGGTTGTACGGTTTTGCCTCACTGTGCTGGGGGAACCAAAACAAAAAAAAAAAACCCAAAGTGGTCTTAAGTCAGTTGTTTGGTTTGCAGTCACGCGTGTCCGAACTGGAATGTCCGCTCAGGTGATGCTCTGCAGTGTAGTGCCGGTCTTCAGAGTGTCGTATCCGTTCACAACCGGGCACACTCCTCGCAGTGGTTCAGGTATTCAGCGGCGTCCGTGTCGTTGAACCTGGCGAGGCACTGCGGGCACTGCAGCTCCGACAGGCCCGGGGAGTCGTTCCAGGCCGAGTTCGACATGTTGGCGGCGGACGCTGCGGGCGGCGGTGGCGGCGGCGGCTGCTGCTGCTGCTGCTTCCTCTCGGCGGCGCTCCTCAGCAGCGGCTGGGAAGTGTCTTTGCTTCGCCTTGAGGTGATCCGGTGTCCGATGTGCACGCGACACATGGGTACCAGCTCTCTGTTGTCTCTGCTCGCGCCCTGCTGAGGAGACGGACACGGTCAGGGTCGGCGGTCCCACAGACCTGGAAAACGTCCACTTTGGGAGAAGCTCCCAGCCTCACCTGTTTGCACAGCTGCTGCTTTAACTGAGAGACCTGCTCCTTCAGGTCTTCAATCTGGCTCTGTGCTCGCTCCCTGTCGGCTCGCTCCGACTTAAAGTCATCAGTATAGATGAGAACCTTGTCAAAGGAAAAAAAAAAAATCCAAAGTCAGTGTTTTTCCTCAGAGAGTCGAAGCGGAGGGCAGATGGAGAGGAAGCACCAACCTGCTGCTCCAGAGTCTGGATTCGCTCCTTGTCTTGCCTCCGGATCCCGTCCGCCTCTCTGTTCAGCCGGGCACACTCGCTTATTTTCTCGTCCAGCAAGACGTTGAGCCTGGAGATCTCCTGGCTGAGCAGCCCCGTGCTGACCGACCCGGCCAGGGGCGTCAGACCCGGCCCCGCGCTCTCCTTCAGCCTCTGGCACAGGCCTCGGATGTAGTCCTCCCTGCTGGAGTCGTACTTCTGCCACTGAGAGTTCAGACCCTGGACCTAAGAGGCAGAACGGGGACAGAAAGTTCACACCTGTTAGTAAGGAATGACTCCTGCCGGGGGTCTGAAAGTCTCAGGATTGTCGCTGCCTTGCAGGAAGACACTCACATAGGCCACACGCTGCTTCAGCTGCCGGTTCTCCTCCTCCAGCTGTCGGATCTGAGCATTCGCCGCGCTCACGTCAGCAGACTCTGATGTCTGTGGGAAATGATGGGAACCAAGTCAGAACAAATCTCTCACTGACAGTAAACACCAAGTGAACCCTGAGGCCTTGCCTTTGGCTGCTGGGCCGGGTCCTCCACCTCCGCTGCCCCCTTTTTGTCCTTCTCCAGCCTGGACAGCAGCTCCTGGCACACCCTCACGGTCGCCCCGAGCTGGCCTCGCAGCTGCTCGGCCTCCTCGGCCAGGGACGTGCACAGGACGGTCCTGGTGGCCTCCGTCCGCTCGCGCTCCTCCAGGGCGGCGCGCAGCCGCTGGATCTCTTGGTCCTTCTCGTGGTCCGGCTGGCAGCGGACGCTCTCCAGCTCCAGCTCCTTCTCTCTGAGCTGCAGGTTCAGCCTCTGGATCTCCTGGAGGGAAAAGCACAAAACACATCATGTTACAACAGCAGTCATCAGTCGTGGGATCGCTCACACCGCAGGACTAAATCCTGCACGACCGCCGTCCCCCTGCGACTGTTTACCTCCGCTTGCCTCGCGGCCTTGAACTCCACGTCGCTCTTCTTCTGCTTCAGTTTGCACAGCTCCTTCACCAGGCTCTCCACCAGCGAGCCGGACGGTCCGACCACCAAGGGGTCCCCGCCGGGGTCCCCCACCGTCATGTAGATCCTCTCGTGCCGGCCGAGCCGGGCTTTCAGGTCCGAGATGATGTTGTCCTTGACGGCGATCTGCTTGTTGAGCAGCTCGATCTCCTGCCGCGTCTCGTGGTACAAAGTATTCAGCACGCTGTAGCTCCGCATTTTGTCCGAGTTCAGGCCGACGCTGTCCATCGCGGGGCTTTCTTTCTTTTTTTTCTGAGTAGATCTCAACGGCAGACGGGTTAGTAATCCAGCATGTGACGCCTCTGCTCCGCGTCTTTAGAAACAAACCGAGGAGGTCAATTGTTTGAGAATAATATCCCCGCGCAGTCTTGGGGATTTCCTAGGGAACTTCCCCGCGGACTTTTTCGGCTTAGTCAAAACGGAGCCGAGCCTCTTTTCAAAGCTTCACTTGTCGAGCGGCCACTATGAGAAAAAAATGTTTTATAGGCTGTTGGCACAGACAGATAAACGCAGAAACATAAATCTTAGGTGAAAAGTAAAGTTTGAGCCAGGTCGCTGCAGCGGCTGAGCAAGACTTTTACTGCTGCTGCCTTCACGAGCAGTCGTAAACTCCAGCATCATAAAGCGCGATTGCTGTTTTTAAAAAAGTTTTTTATTTTGTGACATTCACTACAAATTCAGTCGTTTTATTTATCAATAAACATTAGCTAAAATACCACATCAGTTCGTAGAGGGGCTGAAACATTAATTTCCCAGCGGTAGTTTACAAAGTTTCCACACATCCACGCCCCCTGAACGTCACGTCGGGACATTTAAAGTGTCATTAGCGAATTCCCCATTCACTCCTGCTGGAGTGTCATTTTTCCTACAGCCGTGAATGCGTCCTAAACGGGGGTCTTTTTCATTATGTAATCCAGTGTTTCTGTCGAACCGCCTGGATTGCGCAGTAATGCCTCACCGCCATAAAACCGTGTCATTTTAGTCATATCAGATATACTAAAAGCACATAAAGATATATCACGTGGGGCAAAAATACTCCCTCCTGTATTCAAGTACAGTGATCACAAGAGAAAGTACCAAGTACTCTTCTCAAGTAGAAACCCACCTACTTGGTCAGCAGAGGAGTATATGACAGGTATACAACAAAGAATGACCTTCACACCTTCAGAAATGTTCAAATGTCAATTTAAACTGGGGTCATATTCAGTAGCAACTTGTGACTTTAAAAGTAGAAAACTGTCTGTTGCACGATTAAAATTACATACATGTCCCCAAAAAATATTATTCAGTAATGTATATGTAATTCTTTACATCCGCAGCTTGAATCTAAATCGTCGGACAGCAACAACAGTGAATATTTTCAGAGTAAAAATGAAACTGCTGTCTAGACAGAGGGCGTGGAGTTACAAAAGGACCTCATTCATAAAGATTCATAAATGCTACTGGCCAGTGGGGAGTCCCACTTATTTCTGGGTCAAACCTACCACTGACACATGATGGCAGTGGCTGTGAGTCATCCGGGCCACATGGCAGTCATATGATAGCTGAGAGAGTCGCATAAATCAAGGTGCATTATTGATGAAAAACCACACGGACAGGTATTTTACAACGACTCATGACTGAAACCACAGATTACTGTAGTGACCACATCCAGTCGGGATGCACCAGCGATACCACTTCCCTACGAGGGACGTCCTCAACAGGTAGTGTAAATCTGTCAACTCTCCCTCTGGTTCCACATCAACTCTCACTTTAATTCATATGATTCTCAGTGCCTCGTTTTACAGAAACCAGATGAAGTGAAAGGTCTGGGAGTTCCTATCAGTCATCGGAAGGGATGAAGGTTTGTTATCAGGTGATAAATCATCTTAAACCAGGTCCAAATGACAGTTCATGGGTATTATAAGACCCAAGTTATTGTAAATGGTACTTAAAAAAAACAACCCCAAACCATAGTCAGAAAGAGCAGATTTAAAACGATATGACCCCAGATAAGATTTTAGATTTTGGTTATGTTTGAGACCTGATATCAGCATTCTTTACACAGACAAACTGCAGCCCACGTGATGCACATTTCATTACAGAAAAATCATATTGCTTTCACTTAGGATTGAAGTTCATGCACTCATGCTTCTGTATAAAAATTCCTTCAATTATTACCTTCTGTTTATTATTGTACAGGGTTGCTTTAGTTTGGCCACCATAAAAGGCCACTCTGGAGTGTGTGTGTGTGTGTGTGTGTGTGTGTGTGTGTATGTGTGTCTCTGTGTGTGTATCAATATCAAGGAATATTTAAGCAGAAACAAATGAAATACTCAAAGTATCAAATATCAGAGTTGCAGAGGTAAATCAGCCTGTCATTAAAGATGCTCTGATGCCACCTATCTGATGCCCCGTGCACAGTCTGTCATTCACGTGCAAAAAGAAAAAAAGCACTTGATTAATGACAAGGTGAAGACGCAGGGACTAACTACCAGCGTTCACATGGTTTTGATTTACACACAGGGATTCAGCAGGCTGTTACACTAAAAAAAAAACAGACCATGGAGAGAGATGGTGTGCAATGGTAGCATCAGTCCACCAAGTGGCAGGATTCACTGAATGAGGACAAGATACTTCACAGCAGCGGTGTGATAATCAAAGCTATCTCTTGCTGAAGTTACACCTTCTGCGCAATATGAAGAGGAGCAGGGAAGGCTACAAATTCACATGTGGAGCCATTATTCACAATCCACTGATTCTGCAGAGGGAGGAGTGAGTGTCAGTAACCATAATATACAAAAAACAGTCCATCGAAACAAAGACACTCGTTGCTCAAGCATCAAAGTACGATATGTAAATAATATTGTCAGATAGTAATGAAGAGGTATGAAAGTGCAGTTGTGTTTAGATGATACACTGAAAGATGGGTGGGGGTGGGTAGGTTGGTTGGGTTTGGCTGAGCTTGTGAGAGGTACCTGCTAGATATAGTCGGGTTCACTTCCCCACACAACCTGGGTTTCTGGAACCCAGAGCCTGGACTCTCCGTTTCCCTGGCGTTGCCCGCGGTGAGAGGGGAACTCGGGCTGCTGTAGGTTTGCTCATAGCCCCACAGCTCAGCCGCCATGCGTTGGAGTTCACCCCAGTGAACGAGAGGGTCACGTCCCTGCGCCTTCGAGTCAGAGACAGGTGCCTCACGGTTGTCTCGGCCAACGGGCCGAACAGCAGTGCAAAGTACCCGGCCTTTTTTCAGTTCCTGGAAGGGGTGCTGGACAGTGCTCCGACTAGGGACTATATTTTTCTACGGGGGGACTTCAATGCCCACGTGAGCAGCAACAGGGAGACCTAGAATGGGGTGATTGGGATGCATGGCCTCCCTGAATAGTGCTCTGTTCAAGCACAGGGGGGCTCCATAAGTGCACTTGGAACCTGGACATCCTGAGCCAGAGGTCGATGATCGACTTTGTTATTGTGTCATCTGACCTCCAGCTGCGTATTTTGGACACTCGGATGAGGAGAGGAGCAGAGCTTTCGACGGATCACCACCTGGCGGCGAGTGGGATCCACTGGCAGAGGAGGAAACCGGACAGACCGGAGGCTGAGGTCTCAGAGGTGGACTCATCCATCACCCAAGCTGAAGTCAGAGGTCGTGGTGGCAAGGCAGCAGAGGCGGAGATTCGCACTGAGTACCTTAAGTCTCTGGATGTTCAGGGACTTTCTTGGCTGACACGTCTCTGGTTGGGGACAGTACCTCTCTACAGGCAGACCAGGGTGGTGGTTTACCTTTCTGAAAAGAGGGACCGAAGGCTGTGCTCCATCTACAGAAGGATCACACTCCTCAGCCTCCCCTGGAAAATCTATTCAGGGCACTATTCCAAATATAATATTTCCAATGTTTTTAAATACACAACGAATAATGGATTTGTAGAATCAAAACAACGGACATTATTAATCCAGAAGCTCTTTAAAGCGCTAATTATGATCCGTACTTACTTTGTGAGTGCATAATGTGATTGATAGGCAAAATATATTTTAAAACTATGTATTAACTTTCATATGGGTTGACTTCCAGGTGGTATTAATTATTTATTGGGACCCGTTTTTGTTGTAGTGCTTAAAAAGCTACAGCATGGATGGATGGATGCAGTTCATTCTGTCACAGCATCAAATGGTGAGAATTCACATCAGGCCCGTCCAAAGGGGGCTTAGGGATAGGGTTAACCTAACCCTAACCCTAACCCATGGGCCCATTGATGCCTATTGAAAACAATAATTACTTAGACGTCCCCTCAGTCGGTCACATGATCACATAACCATCTCTCACCGTTGGACAATTGAGACACCTCTTTATTTTTATTTCCCAGATTTATTTTTGCTTTCTAACCTCAGTAAAACCAAATGCAACCAATATTTTTGGCACAAACATGACTTCAGCATGAATTGTTTTATCCTGTATGTATAATCATGAATAGACATGTATTGTATGTTACATATTGAGTAAACTGAAAGGGAGAACATTAAAAATGAGAGAAAGTCAATAGAGGAAGGGTGTGTGAGTTTCTCGTCACAGATTTGCTCCTTAGTGCTGATTCATAACCTGCTCTTTATAAAATGTAGTGCTAATAGTGAAATTAAAAAAAACTATGAATTGGGACATTTAAATGTATTTGTGTTTTTATGCAGTGACTGTCCACTTTGTGCAAGGCAGTAAAGTTATAAAAGTTACATATTTTGTGTTGATGCATATTATATTTAGCCTATGTGTAGATATAGAAATGTTACAGACAAGTACTAATATGTTTAAATCGGTAAGATGAGAAAATCTAAATTAAATTGTTGTCATGATTAATGTTGTATTTGGCCTGTACTGTGAATATGTGTGTACACTGTATAGTTTTAGTGAAGTAACGTAAGTACTGCCTCTAGAAACAGGGAAAACGCTGCAAATCACTGGATAAGATGATCCATCTCTCTAACTTAGCCAGTGCTGACAGTAACGTCTATAAGAGTCTCAGTGGAAGCACCGCCTGTTGTCTTGCAGCATTTCACACTGGATGCATTATGTCACGTTGTCTCCAGTATTCTTACACTATTTCCTACCACAAGCATCTGCTTTGTGCTTTTTCATCACTTGAGTTCATTTCTTGTGTATTTTGAACTACTGTGACTGCTTTAGTGTAGACGGGCTAAAATGCTCCATTTCAGTCCATTTTAATGACTTTTGCTTGTTGTGGGTTTTTATTCTCTTGAATGTATTGTAACAATATTCAGAATTTTCGTTTGAAACCCATCGCAGCTTTTACTGTACTTATTGTCAGTAATATTCCTCCAAGTCACTGATCAGTCGCTGTTATGTGTGGTTGTAATACCCAGCTTTTGCCACCAGATGGCGCAATGTTAAATTTAACAATTCTCCCTTACCAGCCGCCCCTGCAAGGGAAGCTTCAAGCCACAAGGTGAAGTCAGCTGCAGAGATTCTCTGAGACTGTAGCGGAGCCGGAGTGGGGGCGAGGGGGCGGTCGCCCCAGGGCCCACAAGGTCATAGGGCCCCGTTTCATGTGATGTGTTCACATTTACTCGTAAATAAATCATTATAATAAAATGTGCAGTGTGTGCAAGAAGGTATACGGATATGATAGTGGGCTCCAATTTGCCAATTCTTACATTACGACTGTCCATGAACGCATCAGAGCTGTAAGCCAGCGTTGATTGGCTGTGAGGCATGAATGAGTTTTTTCTTTTGCACTTGATCTGAACTCTTTGGAGGAACAGTATGTTAAACACTATGCTAGCCGCTAGCGGTACTACCCAAAATCTAACATCAGAGCCACTGGTGAGTCAGTGAAACCTTCAAAAATATTATCTTTATCAGAATGCTGTGGTCCTAATATTTAAGCTGTATCAAAGATGGTCCAGATTTAGCCAGTGAGTTTTTATCTGAGCTTTCAGCACCATGGACAGCGGACGTTCTGAGATTGACACCTGTCAGGCTGCATTTGTATGTGTGTGTGTGTGTGTGTGTGTGTGTGTGTGTGTGTGTGTGTGTGTGTGTGTTCTCGTATTTCTATCCTTGTTGGGGCCAAATGTCCCCACAAGGATAGCAAAACGTGGAACGACGTGCCTTGTGGGGACCTTTTTCCGGTCCTAAGTAGGAGAAACAGTGTTTTCTTGACCATGTTGTTGTTACTGAAAAAAGTAAAAGTGCAAAAACATTTCTTTAGGGTTAGGCTTTATTGTGGTGTGGGTTAGGGTTAGGGTAAGGGTCAGGGTTAGGGGCTGGACATGAATGGGAGTCAATGGAAGGTCCCCACAAGGATAGAAATACGAGACTGTGTGTGTGTGTGTGTGTGTGTGTGTGTGTGTGTGTGTGTGTGTGTGTGTGTGTGTGTGTGTGTGTTTTTGTGTGTGTGTGTGTGCATATGTGTATTTGTTCTTCAGAACAAGTTTGTTAAACTGGTTTGTGACTTTATTCTGCTTTCTGAGGCATATAGGTTTGCTTGGCTCAATAAAAGTGAGCATAAGTGTGTTGTTTGATGGTAGCATGAGGGATTGTTTGAATGGTAAAATTACTATCATAAGGGCCTGTCGAGAATGCTCCGCCCCCTCTGGACTGAGACCCACGCTCTGCCTCTGCTCTGAGGGATTCTGAGGTCTGAGGTTTAAACCCTGCGAGAGTCACAATGCTGCATGTTGATGCATTAAGACAAAGAAAGATTGGTCCACTGCCTGGATGACACTTCCTTTTATGTATGTATGTATGTATGTATGTATGTATGTATGTATGTATGTATGTATGTATGTATGTATGTATGTATTTATTTATTTATTTATTCATTTATTTATTTATTTATTCAAATATGCTGTAATAAATAAATCAACTGCTGTGGGAAAACTCATTCATCAGTGTCTCACACACACACAATGTCACTCACGACAACACCGAGGCTCTCATTCAAATCAAACTGGCTTTATTTACTTTCTGCCAAATGAACATTTTCATACACTCACACTCATAGGTGTGGTCAAGGCTTTGTTACGTTTCAACTTGCAACCAAAGTCACCCCAGGTCAGGAATATCCAATCCATATTTACACACAATCTCAATGTCTCTCTTGCCACCCTGGCAGCTGCTCAGTCATGTATGGGAACCGCATCATGAGTAACTTTTTGAGGTTGACAAAATGTTCTAAATGTTCTATATCAGGGTGTTGTGCAGAGTGCACATTCAGCCATTTACTTACTGTGATTTTTTTTTATTATTATTACTGTGTGTTTAAACACAACCCATTTCCTATCTCCTACCTCCAACAGAGATTTGAGTTGGGCCTTTTCATTATTATTTCATAGAAATAAACCGTGAAACTTTATTTCATGCAGTGATTTTTAACCCTTCTCTCCCCCAATCAAAAAAAGAGCCTGTTTTAGTGGAGTACTGTGCTGTAGTTACATTACTGAATGAATAGACCCAGACAAGTGTTTTTTTTTTGTTTTTGTTTTTTGCTTTCTTAACAATACAATATATTTACAGAAAACACACAATCAAAATGAAAGCGTTTTTGTGAACTAAAATAAGGAGTAGGATTACAACCAGGTACATTAAACCAAAAAAACCACAAAAAAAAAAAAACCAGTAAAGAATAAAATCACTTCATGGCTTACTGCCTGAAATCTGACTAACAGCTCTCAACCTTGTTCCTAACTTTGACACTACAATGGAGTCATAATCAGGCGGGATAATTCAGGCCTGTGCCTCCTTTCTACAGGTGCAGAGCTCTAATCCACATGAAGAAACACCTCAGTGTCACCCACAGGTTGGTGTTAAGGTCCTGAATAAAAACCATGGTCTATTCAAACGACGGCAAACAGACGACGAGATGAATGAATCCAGCTGCAGAGTTTCGGTGCAGTGATTCCATGTTACATTCTTTACGAATATCTTTCGCAACAGTTCAGCCAGGTATGTCAGGTATCTGTATGGTGTTTCAATTTCGTGGTCCATGCGCCTCCTTCTAACTTTGCTAACAGCTTTGTCTTTTGCACACTAGAGGGCAGCAGAAGTCCCTTTGAAACAAGGTCTTTGTGACAGATTGAGTAAAATGAAGAGCTCTCAAACATTCATACAGTTCCAATGATAACACAACCAATAGAAGACAGTTTCTTGAAAATTGTTGTTTGAAAGGTCATTTGGGGTTGGTCACGTTTCATCCTTGAATACATTTTCATGGAAAAGTTCACATCACCAACTGCAAAGGGGTGACAGTGGTTCGCACTCGACTCTCAGCCACAAAATTCCATGTTTGATTGCTGGCTAGGAAACTTTCTGGATGAAGTTTGCATGTTGTTCTCCCTGAGTAGTTTGGCTTAATTAGTCCAGAAACACAGATTTAAAGTTAATTGCTGACTCTGAATGTCTGTGATGGACTGCTGACCTTTGACCCTCAGATGGATGAAGGGGTGGAGATGATGGATGGAAGCTATAATCGAGGGCTTTTTCCGAGTGGAGATTCCATGTTCTTCTGATGTCAGGAAAACTTGAGCAACATAAGTGTTTTTAGGCCAAATATGTGAGAAAGTCTCAAGAGGGTCACAGTAGAAATAACTTGCACAAGAATGAAGCCTTTTGTGTGATTTTTTTAATCCAATTTTTTAAATGAAATGACAGAAAATTGAAAAGTGGAGGACAGAACACACACTGACTGGATTAATTACAATAGAGTCAAACTAAATTCATAGAAAAAGGATAGTTGATGCAACACCCTGTGTGTCAACAACAACAAACTAACTGGAGAGTTACAAATGATTACATTTAAACAAATGCAACTACAACAAAATTAAAGAGTGTAAATAACATTCCACTTTGTATTCTCCCAACAGCTGCGAACCATAAAATGTTATAATGTGAAAACACCACTGTGGTTTGGGCTCCCAGTGCTGTCCCATACAATAAATTATAGAGATTCATACACAGTTTCATCTCGACAAGGACCATGTTCGACCAAACACTTCTGCCTTTCATGCAAGATCAAAATCTCCCCGACAGCTAATGACCGAGCCTTCCCATTTTCTTCAGTCTCTTTGACGTCCGGCTTTGTTTCCACCTCTGCTTACTCCTCACTTTTTCCACTGCGCTGCCACATTAGCGATTTCTGGCAGGCAGGCGGGCGGATTTGGCTCCGAGCTGGGGCATCATGGCTTCTTCTCAGTCAGACAGTGCAGGAGTGGGACTAGTTCTGCGCTGAGAGCACAGGGAATGCTGCGTTTCATTTGGGGAGTATCACATATCAGGAAATCTGCCTTAACACTGTAGAAACAAACTCTGCGATTATTAGACTGCTTGACTTCCACTGTCCTGACGCAGGTTGAGATTATTGATCTGCGTGCGTCTCTTCCATCTTTGAACACCCACCTCCAGCCCCATCCTGCCATTACTCGTTACCATGGCAACACAGAAAGATCCTGCCGGTCAAAAAATGAAGGGTTCTCGAGCATCTGTCCGTGTGTGTGGATGTGAGCGTGAAGCCGGGTACAGATGAGGACGACTGGACTGTCTGATAGCGACACGGGCCGGGTTTCCTCCACAAAATCGAAGAAAGTAGAGTAGGTTACCTCCCTCTCCACCACGTCTTCCTTTCACTTGTTCAGTTTTGGCTCAGGGAAGTCTCCAGGGAACATGAGGCAGACTCTTTTCTTTCCTCTCCCACACACACACACACACACACACACACACACACACACACACACACACACACACAAGCATTTGCAAAACCATGATAGTGATTTTTTTTCAGATATCAGAAAAGAAAGGTGACTGCAGAAACATGAACGACAATGTGGGCAACTGTCTGTGGACCAAATCTCAGTTTACAGACATAAAGCAGGATTTGATAGTTGGTTATTTATTTATTTTTTTTTTACTATTTCATGATATTTAAGGCTGAGTTTGTTGTCAAGGTGGAATCAAGGACACTCACTAGTGTCAGAGGCTTACTGGGATTGGCTCCAGTTTTTGTTCCTATTGTTCTACTTCGTAAGTGCTTAGCCCGCCTACGGGCTTCGCTCGTGGCACACCTCCAATCTCTGTCCAATCCACTGAGACTATACAAAGCTTGACGCACCAATCCCCCGCACGCGATGGCGCAGCGCCACGCCCCACACCGAGGGTACATAATCTCGGATGGCGCTAAGCAAACCCTTCTTCTTTCTCAGCATCTCCATGAGACTTAGAAGCCTCTATTCTCCGGATCAAGATTCGACTAGGATGGATTCGCCGGCCCGGGACCAGTCGCCATCGGGCGTCGGGCCGTTCTTCTGCCGCTCTTGCGGCATTCCGCTCATCGTGCAGGACTGTCACAAGCTCTGCTTCCTCTGCCTTGGCTGGCAGCATCACCGCTAGCGGACCTTCTGCCCGGCCTGCCTCGCGCTGCCGCTCGAAGAGAGCCAGCGGCGAGCAGCCTTAATGGGCGCAACCTCCCCTGCTCCTGCCGGTGAGGACGACGCCGAGGAGGCCGCCGCCGCCTACGACTGGGCCGAGATCCGCGGCAGCGTCAGCAGCAGCAGCAGCAGCACCTCGCGGGGCTCTTCACTTCAGCCGCCGAGCGCACCGGCCTCGCGCTGCCGCCGCAGCCTCCGGAGCCGGTGCAGCGTGATTTTGCACTCGGGCTGGCAACCCAGTCACGGGCTCGGTCCCGGACTGCGGTCCTATATCCCGCCGTGCCGTCGTTTAAAGCTCACGTGCAGCGGGACTGGGGTACGCCACTTGCCGCCAAGGGTACGGTGAAGGGCTACCGAGAGTATTCTTGTGTGGAGGGCTGGCCGCCGGTCTCCGGAGTGCCTGCCATTGAGGACTCCGTTCGGCTGTGCCTCCTCCCCCGATCCTCCGCCTGGCCCGGCGGAAAGCCCGTGCTGCCGTCTGATAGCGGCAACCTGACGTTCGCCCTAGCCAATAACATGACCTTCCTCCTGGGCTCTGTGGACAAGATCTGCCACGAGAAGTCCCAGCTTTCCCCCAAAGACATCGTGGAAGTCCAAAATACGGCCGAAGTCCTGATGCGCATGTGCAGAGCCATCGCCGTCAGTGGAGGCCGCGTCATGGCCAACGCACAGCTCGCCATGAGGCACCTGTGGCTTGGTCTGTCTTCTCTATCTGAGCGGGACCAGCGGGGCGTCCTGGGACTCCCCTTGTCCACCTCTTCTCTTTTGGGCCCGATATACAGGTGATCATCGAGCGCCTGGAGGCAGCAGCACGAGGCTCGCAGCAGCTCGCCCCGCACCTCCAGCCCCGCCGTGAGCCGCCGTCGCAGCGCCGCCGCTCCGCGGACCAGCGGCGTCCCGCTCCTTGGAGCACCTCGGCACCTGGACAGACCGGACCGTCTTTCCGCCGATCCTCCCGGGGCGCAGATCAGCCCAGACGGTCCCGCGCTCCCGAGACACGGAGCGCCCCGTCCGCTCGACCCGCACCTGCCAGCAAACATGCAAATAAAGGCCGTCAGGCCCGTTACATCTTCCAAAGAGCAGCAGTCCCTCCTCTCCCCCGTGTTAGCATGATCGAAAAGTGCAAAACCCGGCTGGGCCCTTCTCCCTCCCTCCTCCCGCTCCGCGATAAGGCGGCTGAGGATGGTGAGCGGAATGCGCACGGAACCGCCTCTTCACCGGCGCTTTCTTCGCGCTCTGGCCGCAATGCGGCTGCGGACGTGGGGCATAGCAGCGCGCTGGAGCCGCTAGCTTTCCCGCTGTGTGCGTCACGCAAGCGGTGCGCTGCTGATGTCTTTTCAGCGCCCCGCAAACGCTCCAGGCTGCACTCTCCACCGGCTTCGGCTCGAGTGAGCATTTCGAAACGTCAGAGCGACGGCTCCGGCCCGGCCCGGCTCCCCGCCGTGGGGTGTCCCGGCCCCGGCCGCACCCATAGCGTTCTCAGCAGCGTATGTCCGCGGACCTCCGCTCGTGTTAGCATGACGAGGCGTCAGAGCGGCGGTGCCGTGACGCCCCGGGCTGCCGACATGCAGCGCCCCAGCCCCGGCGCCACTCATGCCGCTCCCAGCGGAGTTTCTCCGCCGAGCGGCGGACTCACACCGGCCCGGGTGTCCACCGTAAAGCGCCCCGATCCCGGCCTTATTGGTGTTGCTCCCGGCAGCGCTCCCTCGGCTTTCCCGTGTGTTGTCACAGCGGAGCCTCGGAGCAGCGGAGCTCTGCCGTCCCGGGCTCCCGCTATTGAGCGTCCCGGCTCCGGCTTCAGCATCACGGCCAGCGATCCGGAAGGCTCCGACATCAGCACCGAGGACAGCGACCCGGAAAACTCCGGGATCGCGCTGCCTCTGCTCGGGTTGTCCCCAGCAAAGCGCCGGTCCGCGGCCGCCTGGCGGCCGCCCGCTCTCATTCAGGGGACGCCTGCTCCACAGCCCTTTCGCCGGGGGCCCCCGTCTCCCGAGGCCGGGAGGACGGGTGGGCCGTCCCCGCTGGCCGTGGTACAGCCACTCACGCTCCGGTTTCACACGTGGCGTGTTATGTTGGCACCGCTTTCTCCCTGGCTGTCCAGGACACTGAGAAACGGTTATGCCCTGCAGTTCGCTTGTCGTCCGCCTCTCTTCAACGGCATCCTTCGTACGCGGCTCGCATGCCCTGCGGGGACGGCCGCTCTCGAAGCAGAAGTAGCCTCACTCCTCCGCCGGGGTGCGGTCACGGAGCTGAGCGCGACAGAGGCGCACTCGGGTTTTTATTCCCCCTACTTCTTGGTCCCCAAGAAAAGCGGGGGTGTAAGACCCATTCTGGACCTGAGGGTCCTCAACACTCACATAGCCACCAGGAGGTTCCGCATGCTGACGGTCAAACACCTCCTGGAGAGCATTCGACCTGGGGACTGGATGACTTCGATCGACCTGACGGACGCCTACTTCCACATCCCCATTCTCAGAAGGCACAGAGCCTTCCTCCGCTTTGCCGTGGGGACCAGGTATTTTCAATACAACCGGCTCCCCTTCGGCTACTCTCTCGCCCCTCGCACCTTTACCAAGTGTGTCGAAGCAGCGTTGGAGCCCCTCCGTCGTCGTGGTCTGAGGATCCTCACTTACATCGACGACTGGCTCATACTGGCGTCCTCTTATCAGGAGGCTGTGCTGCACATGACCCAGGTCCTGCACCACATCGAGCTCCTGGGGTTCATGGTGAACCGACACAAGAGCGCGCTCACCCCAGCTCAGAGCATGGCTTATCTGGGGTTGGAGCTGGACTCGCTCTCTATGACTGCCCGCCTCTCCGAGGAGAGACGGACCTCCCTTCTCTCGACCCTGAGGTCTGCAGTGACCACACCCCTGGTCGGGGTTCGTCTGATCAGGACCGTCCTGGGTTTAATGGCCGCGGCCCACCCAGTGGTCCGGCTGGGCCTTCTACACATGCGCAGGCTGCAACGGTGGTTTGCACGCCTCCGCTGCGTGGGGAAGTGGGACGGATGCAAACGGTTCCCGATCCCGCCCCAAGCACGCCAGGATCTCCTTTATTGGATGGATCCTGCTCTCCTAATGCAAGGAGTTCCCCTGGGCTGCGTGTCGCATCACGTCGAAGTGTTCACCGATGCGTCTCTCGCGGGATGGGGAGGCACCCTAGACCACCACGCGGTGGGCGGTGCTTGGGATTTGACTCCCACTCACATCAATGTGCTGGAAATGACGGCGGTGCAGAGGGTCCTGCTCCATTTCCAAGCCAGGCTGAAGGACAGCCATGTGCTCATCAGGACGGACAACACTACGGTGGTCGCGTACCTGAACAGGCAGGGGGGGACCCGGTCTCCCCCTCTTCATCGCATAGCGGCGGAGATCCTCCGGTGGGCAGACCGGCACCTCGCGTCTCTCAGAGCGCGTCACGTGCCCGGAGTCCTCAACGTCGGTGCAGACAGAATGTCCCGGGGAGGCCCACTCCACGACGAGTGGGGCCTGTCCCCGTGGGTCGCAGCCCGACTCTGGCGCAGGTTCGGATGCCCAGTGGCAGACCTTTTCGCCAGTGCAGAGAACGCACAGTGCCCACTCTGGTTCTCGCTCAGGTCGTCAGACGCCCCCCCTCTAGGGGTAGACGCCTTCGCACACAGGAGCTGGCCGTCGGGCATCCTGTACACGTTCCCTCCAGTCCACCTCTTGACCCCGCTGCTGCGCAGGGTGAGGTTGCACAATCTTCACGTGATCGTGGTGGCTCCGGACACCCCGAGTGCGCGGTGGTTCCCGGACCTGGTTCAGTTGGCAGTCGGGGACCCGTGGCCGATTCCCGACGGGCCCGACGCACTGCAGCAGGCAGGAGGCGCCCTTCGGTCCCGCCCCTTCCTGGGCGGGAGGCTCCTGGCTTGGAGGCTGAGCGGGTGAGGCTGGTGGAACTAGACCTCCCCCCAGCGGTGGTGTCCACCATCCAGAGTGCCAGGGCCCCCTCTACTGTCAAGGCCTACAGGTCTCGGTGGAAGCTCTTCACGTCGTGGTGCTCGGAGAGGGGCTTGGACCCGGTCTCCTGCACCATTGGTGGAGTTTTGGAGTTCCTCCAGGCCCTGCTGGACAGCGGTCGCGCTGCATCCACCCTGGCGGTGTTTGCATCGGCCATCACAGCGGGCCACGGCGGTTTCGGCCGCTTTTCTGCACGCAGCCACCCGCTTGTGAAGCGGTTTCTGCGCGGGGCGTGTCGGTTGCGACCGCCCCCCAGGCATGTGGTCTCTCCATGGGACCTCCATGTGGTGTTGGAGGGCCTTAAGGGACCTCCTTTCGAGCCTTTGGAGCAGGCGGAGGACCGCTTTCTCTCCTTTAAGGCCGCCATCTTGTTGGCGCTAGCATCCGCCAAGAGAGTTGGGGATCTCTGCGCATTGTCAGTTCACCCATCCTGCATGGTGTTCAGCCAGGATGGGGGACTCGTGCACCTCTGGCCTAACCCGGCCTTTCATCCCAAGGTGATCACTTCGGACTTCCGGTCGCGAGTGATCCGGATCAGGACGCTTGACTCCATGCCTGGTTCGTCTGAGGACGACCCACGCCTGCGGTCACTGTGCCCGGTCAGGGCTCTGCGTCTTTATGTCCAGCGCACAGCTGGCTGTCGCACCACGGACCAGCTGTTTGTGAGGTTTGGAGCCCGGGGGCGTGGTTCCCCGCTGACCTCTCAGCGTCTCACCCACTGGGTGGGGGGCGCTATTGCAGCTGCCTACGAGGCACAGAATCTCTCGCCACCGGCAGTGATTCGTGCTCATTCCACACGACGTGTGGCTGCCTCTGCGGCCCTGTGCAGAGGGGTCACGGTGAGTGACATCTGCCAGGCTGCCTCCTGGGCCTCTGCGTCCACCTTCGTGCGTTCGTATCTGTTGGATATGTGCACTGACTCTGTGGCCATGTCGGTTTTCGGCGAGAACAGGAGTTCGGTCGTCTAACCGTTTCGGTCCTTCTGGCCTGGCTGCCGCGTCCTGGGTGGGCTCGCGGACCAGGGGTTCCCCGCCTGCCGCTCGGCTCTGCCGCGGTCTGCGGATGTTGTTTACGGTGTTGTAGGGGCAGGAGTTCTGCCGCTTGCCGTTTTTGGGTTCACTGCTGCTCCCCGTGCGTGGAACGCGGGCCAGGGGTCCTCCCCTTCACCGCCTGCTGCTGTGGTTTCCCGGCCGGCGTGTGAGTGTGTCGCTGTGGCGATGCTTTGTACGTCGTGGGCCGCACTACGTCGCTAGGTGCCCGCCTCGTCCTTCGGGAGTTCTGCGGCCATTCTGGACGTACGGTTTGTTTACTTCCGTCTTACGCACCAATCCCGTCAGCAGGCCAGCTGGGAGTACATTCATCGACCTACGGCCTTCGCCTTGGTGAGTACCACTAGCGAAGCCCGTAGGCGGGCTAAGCACTTACGAAGTAGAATTAGTGGATGTAACTCCAGTTCTACGAGTAAGTGCGTGCCCGCCTACCTGCTGGCCCAGCTGTCTGCTTCCCTTGTTTTTGCTACGTCAGAAGAAGGGTTTGCTTAGCGCCATCCGAGGTTATGTACCCTCGGTGTGGGGCGTGGCGCTGCGCCATCGCGTGCGGGGGATTGGTGCGTCAAGCTTTGTATAGTCTCAGTGGATTGGACAGAGATTGGAGGTGTGCCACTAGCGAAGCCTGTAGGCGGGCACGCACTTACTCGTAGAACTGGAGTTACATCCAGTAACTACTAATTCTTTCAAATGAGTTTTTTTCTTGCTGGCCTGTTCAGAATGACGCCATTAGTTTTGATATTTTGCAGACATGTTTCATACTTAAACAGCACGTTTTTTGAAAATACTGTATTGTTAAATACAACACAGATGAAAATGGATGGGACTCACATGTATACAGTTATAATCCAGATTACAGGGCAGGTTTAGATCAGATTTTGAATGATAATATTCTTGATCAGTGTTTTGGGAGCGCCAGAGAGCAGCTGCAGTGAGAATCTGCAGGTCAAGGGAATGCCTTTTCCCCCCCAAGCATTTTTTTCCTTTTTCATTTTTGAAGATTGAGCACGGCAAAAATAAATAATTGTCGGGTAACATACAATATTCAAACACAATTTTCAAAAATGAAATTATGGCATATTTTACACACTAATCAAATTTTGTGTTTCCTAATGTTTTGTGTCCGTTGTTGGGTTTCATTCAGTCTCTTTGAGAGGGGTCCAGCTGCAGACCTCCACTCTCAGAACCCTGAGCTCCACTCTCAGGACCCTTCCCTGCAGACAGCTCACCTCCACTCTCAGGACCGGAAGTTGATGCGAAGCCTTTCAAAATAAAAGCGAGATTATCGGAATCGTGTATTCGTACTTCCCCATGAAAATACGGTTTATTTCTTGTGGTTTTATTTTTATGTTTGTAATGTAAATATGATTTAAAAGCAAGTAAACTAACAGTCTGGTTGCAGACCTCCACTCTCAGGACCCTTCTCCGCAGACAGCTCACCTCCATTCTTAGGACCGGAAGTTGATAGAAAATCTTTCAAAAAAAAAAAGAAAAAAAAGAAAAAAAAAGCGAGACTATCGGAATCGCGTATTTTTCATTCCCCATGAGATTACGGTTTATTTTTGGTGGCTTTAATTTTATGTATGTAATGTAAGTATGATTTAAAAAGAATGTGCCAACACAGTCTGGTTGCAGACCTCCATTCTCAGGACCCTTCCCTGCAAACATCTCCCCTCCACTCTCAGGACCGGAAGTTAATTGAAATATGAAAAGGCATGACTATGATCATGAGTACTGTCATGATCCCCTTAAAACAGTATTGTTCTTTGCTGCATTAGTTTACTGCAGATAGTATTTTGATGTAATTGACTATATGGACAGCTGTTAGACTGCATTACATACTTTTTGAAACAATACATCTGTGTAAATGAAAAAAACTCTTCTACACTGAAACCTATTTGAGTTGTCTTTGCTTCAATAACATTACTGTAAATGTACAGTTTCCTGCAGTGTTGCAGCTTTTAACATTGTTTTAATTCAACTAATTTCATATAGGCATATGTTTATACGTATATATATTGTGTATAGTGTTTACAATTCTTATACCTCATAATTCATCTAATAAGTCCTCCATATTGTTGGTGCTGTTCTTACCTTGTGTTGTTGGACCACATGGATTTGCCACTGGAGGATGTGAGGACTGATTAAGTTGTGTATTCAATTCACTGGATTACTGAATATCTAGTTGCATGATCTAGATTGCCTATAATCACTGTTCAGGAGAAAACAGACACAAAACAAACTTCCAAGTTGTTTTATTTTTCTTTGCGCTCGCAGTATGCTATGTACCCTCCTTTGTCCATGATCTCTTCACAAAAGACACACATATCTCCAATGTTGTATAACAAAAACTTAAAAAGCTCCAGAATCACTTCTCTTTCCTCTTCACCAAAATCCAGGGTGGCGTGAAAGAGGTTTTCCAGCTGTTGCACAGCCTCCTCAGTGCATGATGTGTCGTCCATGCTCAGACCGTCAGGCACCTCCACCCTGGCTGCTGACAGCTGTGGGTTCATCTCCACCCATCCTGCTGCTTTCTTGCAGTGCTCCACAACTCGGGCCACCACACTGGTCTAAAGAAAATTAGAAGCGTCAAGTTTTTGTCAAGACATTAAAGGTCAACTCACAAAATGTAACAACATGGAAGTGGAGGTCAGGCCCACCTCTTCTTCAGTTGTCTCCATCCCCTGCACAACTGGAGCAGCTGTTTGTTGACAACTTTTCTTCCTTTCTTCAGCCTTAAAAGGCTGTACTGCATTAAATAAAAGCATAGCTCACAAAATCAGTTAATGAATCATGTCCAGGGATGGGAAACCTGACATAACATTGACTAAAAACAACAAATACATATTGAGACAAAAGGAATGCAGACTGACCTCTGTCATATCATCCAATTTTCCCTTCAGGCGAAAAACTGGTGGCACCTCACCTGCCAGAAGAGATTTCAACTTGAATGTAAAATGAGCAAACATCTTGCCATGGCTACAACAGTAGGTGAAACAATTAAAATTACACATGCTGCCCTGAAATTAATCAATTCTGGCAATAAGTAAGAGAATGGGAAGACAACAGGACAGATGACGACATTTCAATGTGCAAATCATCAATCATATCAGTTATATCAAATTATGACATCCTACCTTCCAAGATCAAAGTGTTCCATGAGCATGACACGCCGCCATTTTCACAGGGTTCGCTTGTTTACCTACAAAAAAATTCAGAAATATTATTCCAAATAAATCAAACAATCAATTAGGTTACTTTTCTGAATAAGCAGGTGAACAGTGTGTACAAACACACTGAAAAATATAGTATGCTTACCTTTAAATGAAATGCCACCTTTTTTATGTGATTCTATGTGGTTCTGCAACTTGAATACTTTCAGGTTTGAACTTTAGGCACAGTGGAGAGTGAAACTGCTTGCAGCAGGTCCTGCAGCGTTCGATTTCTGAGTCCACTCTGATAACTGAAATATGTATCTGTAAGAGAAATTATGTCGTGATCAGTAAAACAAAATTTAATAAAAATATATGGTGACTCAGTTTTCTTGGCTTTCTAGCAGGAAGACTGCATGATTAAGTGAGCACTACCACGTACACAAGACAACTTCGACATGTTATTAATATGCCCCGGACAGAATCATTTCTATCCAAATGCTATTTGCAAACGGCAGTGAAAGCCTTCTGATGTAAAGATAATCACATAGACAAATATAAATAATATACACAGTGCTTTTGTGCTTTCAGAGGCTAATAAAATTACCGTGGTTAGCGCTAGCCACCGTTAGCCTAACTACCATTACGCTACAAATTACGGTAAAGTGGAAACTCTATAAGTTCACGGGGCAATGTACAGTGTGCAACGTCACGTTCTACTGAATAAAGGCAATTTTTGTTTTTGTATAACGAAAAGGTGTCGCTTGATATTTACTCACCTTTCCGTCTCCACACAATGAGAAATACGTGCTTCCGGTGTTCACTTTTCCATTTTTTTAATGCTTCGTATCAACTTCCGGTCCTGAGAGTGGAGGTGAGCTGTCTGCAAGGGAGGGTCCTGAGAGTGGAGGTGTGGGTCCTGAGAGTGGAGGTCTGCAGCCAGATTGTCGTGGTCTCTTTAGAACAATCTTGTTCTTTTGAAAGACTTTGCATGTCATTTCACATTTTGCATCTTTTTATTCTCTTGACACTTGATTTCACTTATTTTTGTTTTTGCTGATGGACGTCAGTGCAGAGCACCATAAAGATTGAAGTTCAATTAATTCGTATTGCTTCATTTTTACAAGTTTGAACTTACGTTCTGAACCTGCGGAGCCATTGTTTGATCACTCACCTGAATCAAATGAATGGATATAAGTAGACTTCTGGAGCTGTTAGATATGGCAGCTGAGTCAGAGATCACTTCTCTACAACTCTAAGCAACCTGGACGAAATGAAACCCACCTGTAAATAAAGAGCCAATAAAAACAGGCGCCAGTCAAGAGGGAAGATTTTATTAATGTTTTGTGTCAGTTTGCTGAAAATGCAGGAGCATGACAGAGAGGCTGCTGAAATGCTTCATGGAAGGCACAGAAACACTGATGGTGGGAGGGAAATGACTCCTCCACTGCGTTCACACACCCCGGTCTTAAGGCCAACGCTCCTCAACGCCAAGCATGTGCTTTGAACATTATTCTTTTGTGCGCAACGTCATTGTGCTCATTTTCTTTTTTCACAGATTTATCAAACACCTATGTAACTGCTTATTGTATGTATTTACACTGATGTGCCATAACGTTATGCCTCTGACGCCACAAGACAAAAGCGGCCTTTTTTATCAGATCGAGCATTGACTTCTACAGCGATAAGACGGAACTCAGCCACACAGACCTGCATTTGTTCCCTCTGTGCATTTCTGAGCTGCAGATTCACAATTTCTTCTTTCACTGGAGCCACTTTTGACAGATATCGACCGACCGACCACTAACATCCCCTTATTGATGATTATTATGTTTCATATCGCTCAGTGACAAGGAAAGCAATATTTACAGCAGCAGCAAGTAAATGAGAAACATCCTCTCAGCGGATGTGCGTTAATGCAGTATAGTTTGAAAGAGCACAGGATAGGAGACCATGGAGCCGCCGCTCAACAGGAGGAAAGTACATATTTGAAGGTATGAGTTAAACTGTTCTGCACAAGTCCACTACACCGGTAGTCACTACAGATAGGCACAACTTATTAGAGGAATCGTCCTGACAACGGTCGGGTACACCTTGTGTGAGTGTGACTGGGAGTGAAACCAACACACTATATGCAACGATACTGAAAATCCAAACCTCCAGTAAAAAGCCCAGGAAGAACAGAAAATTACTAATAAGGAGGAAAAAAAAAGTTAAAATTCAAAAAAGGTTGTGCTTTGGTGCCAAAACTTCCACTATCCGCTTGAATTCCCACCACACATCCATTCACAACTACATGCACACACACTGGCACGCACACACACACACACACACACAGAAATGAAAAACAGCTACCTATAATTATCAATAGTTTGAAGCCTTGTGCCAGATAGTGAAGTCCAGCTGTGCTTTCTCAGTACTCCCAGAGGGTGGCGCTGTCCAGGGAGTCGGCGCTGGCCTTCAGCCCCCCGGCGTGGTCTCCCTTGAGGTACTTCCCCCCGGGAGCGCGGATGGCCACCTTGTTGAGGTCGCAGAACTCCAGCAGGAAGGGGACGGGTGAGGAGCTGCTGCAGGCGACCGCAGTGTCGTCTCCGACCATCCAGTACTTCCCCTGAGAGTCTGAAAACACACACACACACACACACACACACACACACACACACACACACACACACACACAAATCATCACTCATTGCTAATTGAACAATGTGATAATTCACACACGGCCACGTTCTTGCACAGGCAAAGGCATTCACACACCAGACGTACGATTAAGGCAGGGTTTCTCAATCCTGGCCCTCGAGCTCCAGTGTCCTGCATGTTTTAGCTCTCTCCCTGCTTCAGCACGCCTCAATCTGATGTTTAAGCCCATTAAAAAGCCCCTTGTAACTGGGATAGAGCTAAAACAAGCAGGGTGGCGGACCTGGAAGACCAGGACTGAGAAGCCCTGGATTAAGGTCCATGAAGGGAGGAGTCAGGAGACATAAGAGACAATCCAAACACAAACGAAAAACAAAGCCAGGACCATGCAAACCGCCCATTCAACCGAGAGATTAAAAACAATACGCCGCACTGATTCACTGATCAGTCCTGAGTAGCTACGCAAGCACGACTGATAAAAGGGTTCAAGTGATTTATCTATTGGCCATAATGCTATTCCCATTAGGGAGCTTAAATATTGACTTTCCCTTAAGGCCAGGGTTGTGGTGAAAGCTATTTCACAAACCGCTCCGACGAGCTTTAGCACACTTGAGGGCAAATCAGACCACAGCACAACTCACAATGGGGTCATCGTGCAAATCAAAACAAATTACGAGTTCATGTGCAGCTTCTGCTAAATTTGAGTGGAACAGTGCAAGTTTTTGACACGAAAAATGTAACTTAGGCTCCAGCTTTAGCATCATACAGGGTCTAAACTTTGTTCACAGATTCTGCTAACCTTTAAAACACTGAAGGGTTTCAGTGTGGCTGCTCATGTGAGATCGTTGGGTTTCTCTCTGTAAAAGCCTTGAGTTGATGATCTGTTCAAGGCGTGTCCCACTTTCACCCCCCGCTTAAGGTAAACGACGCCAAGACAACGTCGTCCTCCGTCTCCCAGCTGGATCGCTCACCTTTGATGGAGTAGGCGCCGTTATGGAACTCCAGTTGGAAAACATCGTAGGACGCCCGGTTGGAGTCGAGGGTGGGCATGCCGGCTTTCCGAGCGCCGATGAAGCCGTGCTCCCCGCGCAGGACGATGATGGGACGGTTGATGAGCTTCATCAGGAACTGCTCGGCCTCACCTGAGGAAGGAGGGTCAGTCTGCTTGGAGCCATTTCCAAAAAAAACACACAGGCTGTCAAAACTTCATTTGCCTTTAGACTGGAGACTTTGACGTGTTTTCATTGTGACCGACCTGCGCTGTCGACGGTCGCAGCCAGCTGACCGTTCTTCTTTGCGATCACATACTTGCCGTTCGCGGCACGAACACACACGCGGCCGTCACGCCACTCCAGCTCAAAGTAACTGTTGGTCGACCTGAAACACGTCGATACGACCGGCTCAGTCAGCAGACTAAAGGATGGGTGTGTTGCGGCACTGTGCAGTGTGTGTGTGTGTGTTTACTTGGAGGAGGCCGTGCACTGCAGTCCTCCGGTCGCCGTCAGAGTCCAGTATTTCCCGGCGGCCGTCCTGAAGGCACACTTCCTGTCCTCGCGGCTCATCTCCAACTGGAAGACCTCCTGGTCCCCTTCCTCGTCCTGATTGGCCGACAGGTCCATGCCTGGAAAAAGTGGGGCAGTCTGTCAGTTTTCATTTCGTCTCCGGAGGACTGAAGCTCTCCTCCCCTATAATTCACAGCGTTCCCCCCAGATACGCTCTTAAAGTGACAGAGTGTCACGAACTCCATGAACTCCAACTGAAGCAATTTCTGTAATATTACCGTTGAATGGGGGATGAGCACGGTGTGTTATGGAGTGGGCTTAATGGGGCTCAAAACCACAACTGGCCACATTGTAACACAAATACCCTCAAACAGACCAAAAAAAGGAACTTGGTACAATTAACACAAAGCCATGCAAAATTACGAGAGCTGCTTTTCAAAATTGACAAGAAAACACTATTTGAAAAATGGAAAGACACCATATTGAGGCGCAAAGTGACTGCATCCGTGCAGAACAGTCTCAAAGAGAACTTAAAATGATCCGAAAGACAGAAATAATAAGTTAAACAGAAATAAAACCATTATAAAGATAAATACAGTTGCCAGGTAAGCCCAAAATGACACAAACTGCATAAAGAAAGCACAACTCCAAACAAAATGATCACAAAGTGACACAAAGAGAAAACATAATCACAGACTGAGTTATAGAAACCTCTAAAACAGTCTCCAGAGAAATAAAGCCAACAAACACAAAATAACTACAGCAACAAGACTTAAAAGACAAGCAAACACAACATCAAGACACGACGACCGCAAACTGATTCAAAATGGCCACAGGAACCATCAGATGGACGTGCACTGAAAAACTGGAAATAAATCCAAAACTGACTTTATAGATATGAAATGATCACAATAAAGCAGGAAAACTATTCGAGTGTAAATCAAATGAGCACAGTGGCTCAAAATAGCTTTTCAAAGGAATAAATCACCACAAAGAGAGGATAAAAATGAGACATCGATAACAACCAGAAGAGGAACGCGACCACAGAGACAGCACTTTCATGTCTCTGCAGGGATTTGTGGATCTTTTCCCAAATATTTCCTCTACAATAATTTACACAAGATCTTACGATCAATTACAATGAACTGGTATGGAATTCAATGAAATGCTCATGAGGCTTCATAAACAGCAGCACTGGGTTAATATTCTTCAGGGAGAGAAAACTGGGATGCAACACCTTCGTGATACGTGCACGCCATCCCTCAGTGTTGCCATTGTCGTCCCAATTCAGGTCACAAGCCACCGCTCAACAGAGGACTCATTCAAACACAGACTCCTCTGTGATCTCCACTTGAATGTTTTCTTTCTTTCTTTCTTTCTTTTTTTTATCAGTCACACAAATGTAATCACACAGACGTGATGTGTTCGCCAAACATCCATTTCGGCCCCCAGAGTGTCTGTGTGATCAGGTTTACTTCACCACCAGGATCGAAGGAGGTCATACACACATCTCTACTGTACATTAATAGATATTGACTTTGTGGATTGAGCAGGATCGGTCCCATGTGCCTCACAACACAGAGTCAAACAGAGACCGAGAGCAGACAAAGGGTTGCATGTGGCACAGCAGAGATCCACATTCAAGGACTGAGTGAATCACACCTCGCTCTCTCTCTCTCTCTCTCTGGCCTCTTTCTGCTGATTCTCCTCCATTTTATTCTCTCTGTCTCCAAAGCACATCTAGGGTCTATTCTGAAAGAAAATGTGATGAATAAATGTAGGGCAGAGCTAAACCTGGACCAGCAGCCACAATGCAGGGGTAGAGTTACTGCAGAGAAATGTTGAGCCTGGCAGGGAGGGCCAGGAGGGGCGGGGAGGGACGAAGAGCGTGGTAATGAAAAACACATGTTGTGGGGAAAATGAAGTAACAGAAGTCTCCAATTCTGTGAGCGCGCACTCAAATCATGCAACAGCTGGGTTGTGCAGTGGCGCGCGGAGGGCTCTGCAGAGCCTCACCTTGCCTCGTGGAGACGTTCCTCTCGTTGCCCGCGGTCAGCACGACCTGCGCGTGGCTGCGCTCCAGGCCGAACAGCTCGTCCTTGCCCACGCGGCCGCTCCTGCCGGACTTCATGGTGCCGGTGGGCCCCCCCGGGGCCAGGTAGCGGCCGCTGGAGTCGCGGAACGCCACCTTGCCGGAGCGGAACTCCAGCATGTAGCCGGTGTCCCGGTCCGTCTGGGCGGACAGGCCGCCGTCACTGCGCAGGAAGCGGTTGTCGGACGTCTCCAGGTGGTACCGCTGGTCCCGGTACACCAGGGTCACGAGCGAGTCGACCCCCCAGGGCACGTCCCGCTCTATGGACACCTCCCCGCGCGCGCTCAGGTGGGCGAAGCGTTTGCGCGCGAAGCTGTAGAGGTTGACCTGCGGGTGCACGGCCAGGTGCACGCTCCATCTCTCCGCCGGGGAGGCGCTCTGCGCGAAGCAGGTGATGCGGTCCTCGCTGCCGCCCAGGTAGCGGCCGTGGGGCTCGGACTGCAGCGACCACCGCCCGTCCTCGTGCGCCGTGATGACGAAGCGGCAGTCCGTGCCGCGCGCCTCGCTGTCCGCGGTCACGTTGCCGTCTTTGTCCGTGGCGAGGTAGCGGCCCAGGTGGGACAGCAGGAAGACGGCGCTGCCGTCCTCCCCGGTCTGCTCCAGGGTCCAGGTCTGCTTCTTCTTCAGGCTGCTCGCCGACGCGTTGATCTTGAAGCCGAAGGTCTCCGCCGTCAGGTACTTGCCCTCGCTGTTGATGAGACCCAGAGGGATCCGCAGCAGGTCCCCGTCCGCGCCGTTCGACGACATGATGCCCGCGAGGAGACAGAGGAGATGCTGACACGCGGAGGCAGACTGTGGGTGTGTGTGAGAGGGAGAGACTGACTGATGAGGAGGAGGAGGAGGATGAAGCGGCAGAGTGTCACCCTGACTGAAGAGCCTGCCTGCCTCTGTGGAGCTGCAGGAGTTGCTGCTGGGAGGTTTCTCTCGCGTCAGTGCCAGTACACGCCCCACGTTCATGCAGAGGAGCTGCAGGGAGATGACTGCAAATTCAGCAGGCGACCCAGCCCTGGCTGCAGCGCGGAAAACTTTCAGTTATATAACAACTGACCGCGTTTCAGCCGAGCTGTCAGTCAGTCTGGAGACTACAGATGGATGCCACCTCATGTAACCCGTGGCTCCTCAGTGCCTCCAGTGACTCCCTGTAGCTTGACAAAATGCACGAGTAACTGCATGTTCTCCCTGTGCATGCATAGATTTTCTCCAGTTTCCTCCTAAAAATCTATCTGCAGTTGAGAATTCATGTAATGAGTCTAAACTTGTCAACTGGAGTCAATATCCACTCTGATTACCTTTTTTTTTTTGCCCACAATCTGACACATCCTCAGGAGGAGCCCAGTACACTTTGCTGGTCTTAAGATTCCATTTTGTTGTTCATTGTCCAGCACTGACATGAATTTTACAATAATACTCACTTCCTCCTACCTCTGAGAGAAATGTGGCCACCTCATGTCCCACACTGCAGATCTAAAACACATGGATATTGAAGGCTGTATTTCAGTGGACACTGAATAAAGCACATAAGGACATCAATATATTTCCTGGTCTGTCTGTCCACTTTTATTAAGAGTGAAGGAATGGTTCTTCTCACACAGACAAAGCCCATTCTGCTAGTTCTCCACCCCCTCCAACAGCTTGGATCCAGATACAGTTATAGCTCCCAGCCCCTCCCTGCTGTAGCCCTCTCTTTCCCTCCTATCCTGTCATCTGCTGCGATGGCCCCTGGTGACATCTTGTCATGGTAACGTATGTGCTGTAGGGTGAAGAGGTTATGTCTGTTATAACGTTCTTCTCCCCCTCCACCCGTCTGCACACTCTCTGTGTTGTAAGGATCAACATCACCACCAGTGGAAATGCAAAACTTAAAAGATTTGCATTGAAACACACATGTGCAATCCAAATGTCCAGAGCAGAGGGGAAGCATGGGTCAATCAAGGTGTTTCCTGTCACTTGTGTTCTTCATGTCCCTTGTCCTGCTCTGCCCAGCCGGCCTGTTCCGCTCTCCTCCCTCCAGCTCCGTCATGTCCCGCTCATATAACTTTCATTTATTCTGGCAAGGCATTTAACAGGCGTGTGCTTATCTTTCCCATGCACTGAATGCATAAAAAGAGGCAAGGAACTGATTCATCAGTTTAGTGCTGATTTTTTTTTCTGTTCCTGCTGAGTTTTACTGTAAAAGTTACTTTAAGACAATATGTCCTTAATGCACATTATTAAAAACACATGTCTGGGTTTTTCTAGGTTTGTCAGGCAGAGGCGAAGAGTGGGTGTCAGTCCAGAGGGGGCGGAGCATTCTCTACAGGCTCTTATGATAGTAATTTTACCATTCAAACAATCCCTCATGCTACCATCAAACAACACACTAATGCTCACTTTTATTGAGCCAAGCAAACCTATATGTCTCAGAAAGCAGAATAAAGTCACAAAACAGTTCACAAACATGTTCTGAAGAACAAATACACATATGCACACACACACACACACACACACACACACACACACATCCAAATGCAGCCTGACGGGCATCGATCTCAGAGCGTCCGCTGTCCATGGTGCTGAAAATTCAGATAAAAACTCACTGGCTAAATCTGTACCATCTTTGATAAAGCTTAAATATAAAATGAACACAGTTGGTCTAAAATTACACAATCTAGTCAGATAGATATAGACACAGCAATCTGTATCTTTTGGAATTCACGTATATTAGAAAGAAAGACTCGGTGGTCTCTTACAGTTAAGAGCAACACAAGGCACATTCAAATAAGCAGGTGTTTCAGACCACAGCGTTCTGATAAAGATAATATTTCTGAAGGTTTCACTGACTCACCAGTGGCTCCGATGTTAGGTTTTGGGTAGTACTGCTAGCGGCTAGCATAGTGTTTAGCATACTGTTTAATTTCCCTCCAAAGAGTTCAGATCAAGTGCAAAAGAGAAAACTCGTTCATGCCGCACAGCCAATCAGCGCTGGCTTACAGCTCTGATGCATTCATGGACAGTCGTAATGTAAGAATTGGCAAATTGGAGCCCACTATCATATCCGTATACCTTCTCGCACACACTGCACATTTTATTATAAGAATTTATTTACGAGTAAATGTGAACACATCACATGAAACGGGGCCCTATGACCTTGTGGGCCCTGGGGGTACGCCCCCTTGCCCCCACTCTGGCTCCGCTACAGTTGTCAGGACAGTAACAGGTTGTTCCGAGAGAATAAACACAACTGATATTTCTTTATTTACCATATTTAAAATCATTTTGTTAATCAGGTCCAGGGTGAGACTTTTTTTGCTTTTGCTAACTGCTCGGCACAACACATTGAGATGTTGCATTTACTTCCTAATCAGAGCATGAAACCTTTAAAGAGGTCCCAGGAGGGTACTGATTCAGACAGAGGTCAATGCAAGAGATTAGTATGTGAAATCATTGTGAGGATGAGGAGAAAGAAGAAGAGCAGGAGCAGAAGCTTCACTGATATAAAAATAATCTATCTAATTTCTATATATCACAAGACCAACCAAAATAAGCAATATTTTGGAGGAAAATCCTCCACTAAAGCAACTCAAAGAGAAAAATCAAGGAGACACAGAATCTAATGTCAGCAACAAGCTCCAGTGCTGCATGTTGTTAAGCTCAATGCTCTTCTTTAATTAGTAATTAGTTGAGTGGTAGCATAGCTGCTGTAGGTATTGGATGACATATGACCACTTTCTCTGCAAATCAGAAAGGATAATCATAGTTTACCTGTAAAACCGCAAAATGAAATCTGTGAGTGATCAAGAAAGTCCTCAAACTTAAGGAAAACTGTTCTGTCACCGTCTCCTGTACGTTTTTTGACTGTAGCCAAAATACATTTTAGAAACTTAAAAATCTTTCTCCTTCAGCAATATTCATAGAATTTCATGTTATGAAGACACTCATCGGTTTGATCTGTTTCAGATGCGTTATGTAATGACACTTCATTCTAAGCTGCTTTGCCTTGCATTTAGAAAAAAAAATGACAAGGTGATTTTCAGCAAGATGGTTAAAGGATGAAGACATTTGTAAGAATCACTTAATTTGAGAGGAAATATCACAATAGTCTGCTGTGACACTTTGGGATTGTGCAATTGGACAAATAAATGTGGAATTGGGGAAATTCGTCAGAAAAGGGAAGGAAGGGAGTTGATCGCTGAAACCTTGAACTCTGCTAGAGCATCTTCCTGGAATCAATCAGCGCTGTGAACTCTCTTAGGATGTTGCCTCCTTTTTTTTTATTAAATAATGATAGGAATGAATCTGAGGGCTGACACATGCGTTCACATTTATACGGTCAGTTCAGCAACATCAGTGCAGGTTTTTGGATTGTTTCAGCAAATCACTGAGTAAAAACTCAAACATGCACAAGGAGAACATGCAAACTCCACATAGAAAGGATGTATTTTCTAAATTTACTAGCCAGCCACAGTAATCTGCTTTTTGGCACCCCTTTTTCTGTCTACATTCTGTCTCAATTCCAACTATAAGACTGACTTAGCTGAAAAAATTAAAAAAACAAACAAAAAAAAAAAAACATGCTTTCAGAGTCTCTATACTTCAGATATCCAGAAATAGCTATCTCACAAAAGTATGACAGTAATTAGAGTGGGGTCAAAGCTCAGAGCTGTTTCAGTGAATGTGTCTCTGGAAAAGTAACAGCAGACCACTTTGCAAAGGATTGCATCATGTATCTGATAAGTTGTCTCAGTTTTAATGCAGAGTACAAATCAGAAAAGCCTCTTCGATGCCTGCAATGTACGTGTCTCTCTTTGTTGAAGGACATTGTTGTGTCGGTCAATAATCCGTAACGTAAACAAAACCAAACACCACTGCTTTCAGGGCACTTCATGAACCTCTGGAGTTGTTACTGCTATTGAAGCGACCATATGAGTCCTATCAACGCCATGTTTTAATCCCTCTATCCGTCCATCTTCTATACCGGTTATATAGAATTTGGGCTGTAGGAAGCTGGAGATAATCCCAGCTCTCTCTCTCTCTCTCTCTCTCTCTCTCTCTCTCTCTCTCTCTCTCTCTCTCTCTCACACACACACACACACACACACGCACACACACACACATCACCCCCTAGGGCCCATTTGTTGTGAGATGGAGTTTAAGTACCTAGAAAAGCTGAGCATATCCAGGAACAACATGCAAGCAGTTATCTGAACATCTATGAGCAAAGAAAAGATTGATTTCACAAAATTAACACATGTTCTATGTAAAGTGTGTCAATGTTGTATTTAAACTAAGACACTGCTGACACATAATCAAAAATATTGGTCTTTGTCATTAAAACAGACATGGCTCAAGTTTGAGATGGTCTGGAAAAGGTCAAAATCTTCATGATGTGTTGGGCTGCTTATGTATGAAGGAGGCACAAAATTGATCAAGTTGAGATTCAGAGTCAAAGAGAGGGAATCAAGCAGACACGAGCTGGATGAGTCCTGCTCCAGCTCACAGCTCAGAGCACATCGCCCTCATCTGGGCCTTTCAGGGTAAAGCAGCAAGACGATGGATTTCCTCAGGATGTGATGAAACACACTCTTTATAATAAATAAATAAATAAATAAATAAATAAATAAATAAATAAATAAATAAATAAATAAATAAATAAATAAATAAATAAATAAATAAATAGGTTTACCTTTAGTTAATTAAAAAAGAAAATCACCACTCACTCAGTTTGGATCAGGTCCACCTCCTCTGACTCAAAGATGGAAGAAGCGTTGTTGTACTGGATGTGGAGATGAATTTTCAGCTTGTTAATCAGCAGTGTCTGAGACCATTATCAAAACACCTGAGTCATTTCCAAGCTATGTTCTCTGCATATAGAAATACAAATGTAAGAAATGTATTTATCAAGACTCTAAAAATTGAGCATCTGGGAATTTTTCATCGACTCAAACCTTATTGTGAAATACTGTAGATTACAGCTAGATTGTCATAGTTTGACACTTGAAACAAAAAGCATAATATCACTTGTGTTCCGGAAGCCCAATAGTCTGATATTTTATTGAACTGAGTTTAAGGAGAGACTCTGCTTTCTGATGAGCGTGAAACGTTAAAAACACCCAAAAGCAACATGCCTGTGGCCCTCCAGGACCTGGAGGTCTCTGCTCCAGCCATCCATTGAAAGCAGCCACACATGTCCTGCCATGCAAAGCTTCAAATAAAAGTAATAAAAAATTCCACAACAATGGGACTGACTCCAGCCTCCATAACCCAGATAGTGATATGATAGATAAAAAGAGATCAACTTAATGTGTCAAATGGGCTTAAAGTAATCTCTTTTTGATTTCAAAACCTTGTTTAGGGTTGATTTCTATGACTTGTTAGAATGATTATACATTTGTAGGAATCACATTGATTTAATATGTGCTTGAAGCTCATTAAATTAGCGGGTGTTGCTTGTACAGTGACACAAGTGTTGGTCAAAGTGTTGTTTTCTCACTTACACAGCTGATGCAGTTGATCTGAATAAACCCTATCTTTTTAAGCGGTTTGATGGCAACTGTCGCCATATTAACTTAAAATGAAAAGCATGTTTGTTGATAAAAGTCAAACGCTGTTTTCAAGGGTGATTTTCAAAGAAGGTAAGAAGTATAAAGGTCCTAGAAAGCCACTGGTCCTCACTGTTCGTGACAAGTAAAAGTTCAGCTAAACACTAAAATAAATTATAGAATGAAATCTTAAACACATCTAGAAATGGAAGTTCACATTATTAATACAGATGACGTGCCTGGAGAGCCACAATCAGAGAGAAAACAGCAGTGGTCCAAGCATAACTGTTTATCTGTAGTAAAGATTGCATGAGATGAGCTCTTGCGATACAGTTACAATAATGTTTTTTTATTCAATAAATGATCGAGTCAGTGCTGCAACAGTAAAGTGGTCCCAACTGTTTTGCTTGCCCTGAATAAAAAGCACGCCGTTCTGCCTGCCTGTGTGGCTCTGGGGGTCCACCACCTGTAAAAACATTGTGCATGCGAATATGATACAGAAACAAGAGGCCATCGTGTTCTCGCCAGACTTTCACGTGAAGGAGAGTATGAAGAGTAATACAAAAGCAGCCGTGGAAAATGAACATGCAATTCTTAAAGTTTGGTCTTTTTTCTGTTAATACACACAACAGCCAAGAAGAACACTGTGTAGAAGTAGTCAGCACGGTCCTTGATCCTGATCTTGAGCTTCTCTGTGGAGTTTGCATTTTCTGTTTGTGCCTTTATGAGTCACGATTCACTCCTGAGTGTGAATGTGGGAGTGGGTGATTGTCTCTCTGGGTTTGCCTTGTGATTTGTCCAGAATGTATTCTAATTTCCTTTTGACTGTGTTGTTTTCTGTGTAGAGCTATGTTCCAACAGCTGTCTCCATTTCTATTCCATAGTCAATTTGGAATAAGTTCAGTCATTTATGATCTTAAAGGTGCATTAAGGAATTTTACAACCTTAAAAATACTTATTTTCCACCATAAATATGTTACACATTTTTAATGATGTGTACAATGTGCCCTGACATATTCATTACAAGTACCTCTAACAGCGCTAAATTGTCACTTGAAAGTTGCAGTGCCGGTCCGGCGCCACAATTTTTTGGGGGAGAATTTGAAAGGAATGACGTAATGCGGCTGGCCTGATTGAGTTAAGTTTCGTTTTGTCCGCCATTACTCCGCCAGATGCTTAGTGAGCAACAACTGAGCAGGATCTTCCAGAAAGTAAGAAAAGACTGGCTTCTAGCACTGCCACAGCTCCAGCACAGACTCCACCAGGTAAAAGAAACTTACATTTTACCTGAGTGCTACTAAACGAGCGAGGAAGGAGTTCCTCTCCTCCGTGCACGCGAGCCACACGAGTTTTTCACTAAGCTGGTTTACGCCCAAGGCCTGCAGGGGGCGCTGTTTTGCATAAAACGTGCAAACTCCTTAATGCACCTTTAAACTGGATAAGATAAGATAAGATAAGATAAGATAAGATAAGATAAGACTTTATTGATCCCACGATGGGGAAATTTCACTGTTACAGCAGCCCAAAGAAGAAGTACCACAGTCGCAAATAAATATCAATAAATAGAAAAACAAGAACACAAAGTGCAAAAAAGTTTGCAGGCAAGCATTTCACACATTTTGCAGGCAACCACGTGCACATCCTTAGCACCAGAAACAGGAGGATGGGGCATGCGCCACTGCCCATAAATAGATGGTTGAGTATGCAGACCGGAGGAGGCAAAAGCACATCAAAAACACCACACAGGGGAATTTATACAGCAGCATTGAAGAGTCGGACAGACGCTGGAATAAACGACCTGCGAAAACGCTCCTTCTTACACCTAGGGTGCACCAGTCTGTTGCTGAAGGAGCTTTTTAACGAGTTCACAGTTTGGTGCAGAGGGTGGGAGGAGTTTTCCAAGATGGACAGTAGTTTGGCCAGAGCCCTCCTCTCTTCCATGGAGTCCAGGGGGCAGCCACAGACTGAGCTGGATCTTTTAATCAGTCTGTTGAGTCTGTGGATGAAGAGTTATAGATGACTACAAGTGGAGGGCCAACAAGTTCAGGAACTCAAATCATCAGATGGAGTGAGGGAAAAACCCTAAACAAAGTGCTAAACAGAACATTTCAAAATGGACACGTGACACCAGAGCACCGTGGAAGGACACAAAATGACAGCTGAAAGAGTATATGGTAAATGGCATGTAAAATAATAATTTTGTAGTCAAAAACATGGACGCGGGAATATATCTTCAGCAAAATTGCATTGCTTGACAGCTTACATACCTGGAATAAACAGAATTCTACTGCTAAATTTGAAACTTTTATGGAAAATACAACACCATAACACACTGGCTGTACAGAAGTCAGCATCGTTGCAACAACTGATCACAAGGCCGGCCACAAAAAGGAACGCAGAAGCAGAATATATACTAAGTAATACAAACTCTAATATCCTTTAATGCACACAAAGTATGGCAACAACATAACCACAAAATTCACAACACAACAGCAAAAAAAACAAAAGGCATCTGTAAAATTCACAAGGGAAGCACACAGTGGTCAGAAGAAAGAGTTTTGTTTCCAGAGGACAGTATTTTCTGATGGAACCAAACGATGGACGGCAGAGCACATCACATCCATAACATTGTGATCATTTCAACACACACTGCTCATTCCTGAAAACACACAGTGACATTAATCACAGTCATTGAACAGCGGCGTTTTATTGATGTTTCAATAAACTGCGAAAATCTAAATGTCCGTCAGAAAATACTGTCCCCTGGAAACAAAGCCTATAGCCTGTTGTTAACTTTAAGTGTCCTCACAACATGCCAGAGGTGGGTTTTAATAAATTAAAAAAGATATCCAATATTTATAATTTAACTTACCACCTTATATGGTATTCTATCTATGTAAAATAAGCAAAACTTGTAAAAATAATAGATTCTGACCATTGCATGTTAGTTGCATTATCGACGGATTTTTGCAGATCCATTATTTGTTCCAATTGCAGACTTCTTTTGAGCCAAAGCTGGGCTTGTGCTTGTGTGATTTGTCTATAATTACAGCAGGGGCAAATGTCTCTCTATAATTAGCATCAATTTACTTATATTACAAGCAGAAATTGCTTTAAAGTATTATTACACAGAAAGCTGCTGAGATTTGTGTGTAACATGTTACAACTTTAAGTCCAAATGCATTTTGCTGTGGTCACCATAGAAAACAATCTTGTGTGTGTGTATGGTGGTCAGTGGTCACACCATGCAGGAGGTCTCCTACTTTCCCCTTCACCTGTTTCCCTGCACGTTATTGGACAGAAATCCTTCAAAACTCCTCCTTTTAGACCCCAAGCCAGGAAACATGAACGATGAGAGACAGAAAGTACCAGCACTCTGAGTCCTGACCTGGATGTATGGGTCTGTGAAGCTTAACCAAGCTGAACATTCAGATTAATTTTTGCTTTTTAGTGAGTTGTTTTTTTTAAATTATCGTTTATTGTGAACACTCTTTTTTTGACTGCGTGATGCGTTCAGGTGCCCTCGGACTTTTCTCCGTGTGTTTGCCTGCGCTCAGTAACAGCTGCCTGGTTGCCAGACGACTCTTAACTGCAACACCGACGTGAAGAAAACAGTAACCATCTCCCGGACAAGCCACGGCGTTTCCAGCGGCTCCCAGGAAGCAATGCTTATCCGTTTATATCACCGCACCGACGTCCCGTTACCTGGAAACATCTGCTGTGTTGTGGACGAGCGAGTTGTTGTAGCATAGCTAGCACCTCCTTCCCTGCCTCATGTTTTTACTATTAGCAATCCGGAACAAGCCGAAGTGGAGCTTTTCTGGATGCAGGGGATGAAAATGAGAGGATTACACGCGGGAAAAGTCGAGTTTTTCAACTTAACGTAAGGCTTTTCTGGCTCGGTATGTTCAGTTCCAGTGCTAAGATGTCCCTGGAGGGGAGCGACGTCCAGACGGATGAAGACTGTGAGGAGCTGGTGAGTCCGAAACACTCCAGCATTCAGGGGTTAAATGGTGCATTTTGCTCAACAGTGATTTCTTATTTAAAGCCTTCAAAGTTGGGCTAGTTGCCCATTGCCACAGTCTTATATATTAGGTACATAATGCTGTTCCCAGCAGGGGCGGATTCAGTATTTCTGGGGTTCCAGGGGCTGAACCTGGGGGGGGGGGGGGCATCCTAAAGCCAAATTAAATGGTGTCCTTTTAATGCATGAATAGACTCCTGATAAAATAAACCTTTTAATTGTTCATTTAGCATATTTATTTCTTTGTCTGGTTTTCATTATGTTTGTAAATCCTTCATGTGACTCCTTTATTTTGAGTTCTATTGATTATTGTTCTCTTTTAACTCAGTGAGAAGACAAGGTTACTCAAAAAGTCCCTCACAGAAGCAACCCTATTTCTGCATTGCATCTTTTATTTATTTCATTGTTAAACAGTAACCGGGTAAAGAAACTCATGAGAGAGTCCAGAGTTGGGTGTTTCTCTTAATTCCATTCTTCTGTGCTTATACCAGCCACCTATTCGTACATCAATACATAAATTCCAATGCAGGCTAAAATGACTTTAGAAAAAAGTTGGTGGGTAAACCAGAGTTAAAAAAAGAAAAAGGTAATTCTGGGGCCATATGGCAGCTCTGGATGGGAACCATGGATTATATAAAGCAGTTGTTTGTTTTATTGCTGATTCATGCTCTCTCTTAACCTTTCTGATCCGTCCGCTGCAAACTGTGTGACTTCTCCTGTCTTTCTCCCAGGTGGAGGATGGCTTTTCTCTCCCTGCTGATATTTCAGAAAAGGTAAGTAAAACTAGCAGGTCAGAGCTTCCATCTCAACAATCACATATGTACTTTTAATTTTTTTGGGGGGGGTTATGGTAACGCTTCATTTCCCAATAGAACTTTTTTAAATGAGTGTGCCGTTGCTGCCTTAACGCCTTGTATTTGTCCCTTGTCAGAGAACCAGGAGGAAGAAATCCTCTGGAAAATCCACTGCTTCTCAGAGTAAGGCCCGCTCAGCTGCTCTGTGGGAAATATTTGCACGCGTTGCAACAAAGCCCATGTGTGCAAGTCCCGTATTTGTTTATGTGCAGAGTCTCCGTACCTCTCCAGCCTGAACGTGAACCCAAGGAGAGCAGCAGTGGGAGCCTGGAGACTGCCGAAGCCGTCCCTGGGGGACAGCAGGGGGGACACACCTGGAGAAACTGGCTCTGCTCGCCTCTCTTCCCTTCTCAGCAACGGCCATGGTAGGCACCGCGAGAACGCGAGCGGGGAGGGCGGGGGGTTTATTTGTTTCAGAACAGCTGCTTCCTGCTGGAGGCAGGGCATTTTATGGTGTTCTGTACAACTAATGCCACATTTTGAGTGTTTTTGAACAGAAAGGTTGTAACACAACATTATAGATTATAAAAAGAGTATGAATGTGTTCCCTGAAGCTGTTCTGACTCCAGAAGGAAAAATATTACATCATCTTTCATTTATAAGAACAATATAACTCACTAACAGGCAACACTGTGGTAGAGCTCTAATTATGAATCATTGAAATGGATTGTAAAAGCTATAAACAACACAGAAACTGTGTTTATAACAAGTCACGCTTCACAGAATCATACTGAAAACTCAACTTACTCCTTTGTTTCAACCTGGAATATGGCTGTATTCAGAGTTCTGAGGACAAATGGGAAACACCGCAAGACCAAATACTCAATTTGGCTGAAAAACACAGTTTGCAAGAGAACTGTAACTTAATTTCATCTCAGCTTAAATACAATATGCATGTCGGCCAATAACTGAAACTCTGAACAGAAAGTTAATAAATCAATTTGATAGATTATTTCTTTCTTTCAGTAATCGATCAAGCTTTCATAGGTGGAGCGCACACACTCAACTCTGCTGCTGAGAATCAGGATACATGCAGTCATGAGAGGGTTAAAGCGATTACTCTGCAGTGAAGTCTGTATCCTGCACATGAGTTGTAGTTGAGTTTGGTGATTCAGACCTGAAAAACACTTCCTTTCTGAATTAAACTCATGTGGGCCGTCTGACTGTTCACAGATGTGACCCAGAGATCGGAGTGTGAGGTGACCCCGGAGCTCCTCAGACAGACCCTGAGCATGAAGAAGTACAGACATCTGCACTCTGCGTCCAACGGTGAGAATCTGCAACAGCGAGGGAGGCGGCAGCAGACAGATGGGAGGGAGTGTGTGTGTCTGTGTGTGTGTATGAATGTCAGCGGATTCAGCTCTGTGTCGGTTTGTCTAACTGTGTCCTGCCTCCGTGTGCTCGTGTCCTTGTGCTTTGCAGGTTTTACATTGGGTGCATGTGACTACAGAGAGAAAGAGGACATGTATGATGAAATCATTCGTCTGAAGAAGGTAAAGAGGACCCTGATTAGGGTCGTCTTTTGAGTTTGTTTGTAGAGAGAGAAAACATTTATCGATGCGTCATTCATCAATATGTTGTGTTTATTGTTCAGTGGCATCAGTTTTATCAGTTCATGAAAAAAAATCATCTACTTTCCTACAATTCCTCAAACACAAGTTAGAGGTATTATATTTTGATCAGTGGTGTGTTAAAATAGCAAATCTTCACTTTCTTTATTATATTTGATTCCCGTTTTCATTTTTCTCTTGCCTTCAGTTTTTTCCACACATTACATGAAGTTTTTTTCTTTTCATTAAATATTTTTTTCTCCAGAGTCTCCAGGCACAGAAGTCTGACAACCATCAAATGAAGGCCAAACTACGGCGCCTGGAAGAAGATAATGCGAAGCGAGAGAAACAGATCGAAGAGTTACTGGATCCTACGAAGGTAAATAAAAAAATGCTTTAGGAGTTAATTTGAAAAATATAAACAAAACACTGTGGGATGCTTTTCTCCAGGGATCTGAATACACTCGCAGTCTGGTGGACAAGAAAAAAGAAGGCAGTGTGGTGAGTCTGTTTAAGGTGTTGGTGAAATCACTTCAGGATTTATATTGAACCGACTGTTAGACCGACGTTTCCCTCTAAAGGTTCTGAATGGGCTGAAGCAGAGGATCCTGAAGCTGGAGCAGCAGTGCAGAGAGAAGGAAAACGCTCTGAGGTACTGCAGTCCGCCACCTTTCTGTCCGTTCGTCAGGTTTATAGGTGAGGCATCTTCAAGATCTGCTTTCTCCTTTTGTTTCAGTAAACTGCAAAGTGAGCTGAGAACCACCAACCTGGAGGAGCTCCAGATCACAGTGGAAACCTATTATCAAGAGGTAACGTCTCTGCTTCCACACCGGATCCACAGAGTCCGAAATTTAACCCGTTGTAGCTGGAAAGACCCACAACTAATGAGAGAAGAAGGTTTACTCAGATCTATCCAGGAGTGATGTGAGACAGTGCGGTCGTTCTCCTTCAGTTTTCCTCACATCTGCTGCAAGTGTTGTTTATTTTCTGCATCTCGTGTTTCAGATCCAGAGACTCAGGATCCTCCTGGAAGCTGCAGAGAAAAGGTGAGCCAGCCGAAAGACCTAAGCGGTGTTGTGCAGTTCACTCATAACTTATCGGTGATCACTCATCAGTTACTTCAAAAGTGAGCAGGTTTCTTTTCTATCCAACCTCCCATCCGTCCATTTTCTGTTGTGCTTTGTGCAGTAGACTAGAGGCTCTGTGTGAAGGCAGTGTGCAAGGCCACTTGTCCATCACTGAGCAAATACAAAGAGTAGAACATGCAAACTCCACACAGAAAGACCCACAACTGGCCTTGAACTGGGGAAATTCTTCCTGTTAGTTAATGCAAATAAAGTGAAGATGGTTCCATCTTTCTGTCGTTGCGTTCTTGCTGTGATGTTAGTTGTGGGTCAGTTTGACGGCTGTTTCACTCATCACGTTCAGGTGACGTTACGGTGGTTACTGAGAGAAAGATGCTGTAAAATCTGGATCCTATTGCTTTGCAAAAAGTAATAGACTTAGTGCGACAAAGAAGCAACAGTACCGTTGTACCGTTAAAGCTTTTAATGAAACCCTTGTTTTCTGGCTGCAGACTGATGTTAACATTACTTACAATCAAGTAAGTGAATTTTTCTTTTATAGAGTGCTTTTAACAGATAAAAATATCAAAGCGCTCCACAGTAGTACATAATTAAACACATTACACCACAATATAACGCAATAAAAGAAGAACATAATGTAAAAGATTAGTGTAATTAAACAAGTCTCTGTGTAAAAAAGCCTTTAGCTGCTTCAGAGTCGATGCAGACGGGGAGAGAAGTCCAAATTAACAGCAGCCTGTGACCTGTTGAAGTCGGTTTACCTCAGGATAGTATGGTTTCAGCCCGTCAGAGGTTTATTGAGAAGCTGGATCATGGAGGACCAGACAAGCTAAGACTGAACTTTTTAAAATCAATCCTGATAATAATGTCGAGAAGTCAAAAGTTGAGACTTTCTTGTGGTGCCACTCAAGAGCCCTCCTGCTATATTTTTTATAGTGTGAAAACAGTCCGAAGCCGATTTTTGTTATAACTCTAAAACTGTAACTGGATTACAAATTTTAGGACATTAACTAATCGTTGACACACCGCTGCCAAATATAATGGAGTTACTATAACGTGAGGTGGTTTTTTTTTTCATATCAACATTAACAAAACTTCCACAAAACCTGTTAAACTTCCAGAAATTTACAGTGTTGCTGAATTTAGGGTGAATATTGCTGCATTTATTCCTTCTCTCTGTCTCTTGCTGTGTGTCTGCAGCAGTCGAGCGGAGAGTAAATGTTCCCAGAGGCAGCAGAAAGCTTTGAGCTCCACCGTCCGCCGTCTGTCGGAGAACCTGAAGCAGCTCCAGCAGGAGAACGCAGCACTGAGGGAGGAGCTGAACACCGACAGTCCTGCTGGAGGGGTTAAAGGTCTTTCCTTCAGCTCATTTAACATTTTCTGAAGTTGAAGCAAGTCCTTTTCCCTGTGATAGAACTGGAAAAATAATGAGAAAAATCGAATATATAATTACTGCAAAAGAGACGTGGACATTGAGATGAGGAAGAGACTGGAACCAGAGAGTGAAAATCAAATAATGATTATAATATCTTCCCACCAACCAAAAAAATGGATGAAATATACGGTTGAGCTTTTATTATATTTCAATATTTTAAGGAATCATAATGAGTGATGTCTAGGAGCTTTAAAAACTGAAATTGTGTGATTTTTCACTCCCAGGTTACAGAGAGTGGAGCAAACAGCGGCTGTTGAGAAGGCTGCTGGAGCTGGAGAAGGTGAGAGGAAGCTGTGACCACACGGGCGAGCAGCGGTCCGTTCAGCAGCTTCGTCACAGACGGACCTCTCTCTCCTCCTATCAGAGGCTGGAGGACAGCAGGAGACACGCCCCGCCAGCGCAGAGCCGCAGCCGATTGGATCAGGCCGTCCAGGCCACGCCGCTGGAGAGCCCAGGCTCTACCATGGCAACAGAGGCAGTGGTCTCCGTGGGAACCGTCACCGAGGAGTGGGAGGGGGAGGCCTCCGATCTGAGGGAGCGTCTCGGCCAATCGGAGAAGGAAAAGGAGGAGCTCCGCGAGACGCTGTGGAGGAGAGAGTGAGTGAACAGCAGCATGCAGCGTGTCTGTCCTCCCAGCCATCGCTAATGTCCGTCTCCTCAATGGACGCTTCAAACCCGGCAGAACCGTTTCTAGTGGTCTGCTGGACTGTTCCCTCTTGATGCAGTAGTTTCTTCCTCTCACTAACAGCATCTGTCCACACAAAGCCCCTCTGTTTCCATGAACCTTGAGTCTTTGTGTTTTCCAGCGATGAATTAAAACACTTGAGGACAGAAAAAGAAGAGCTGGAGAGAGAGACGGAGCGACGGGAAGCCGAGCAGAAAAAACTCTGTGATGAAGAGAGACAGCAACATCAGTGGGTTTTACTTTTTAAATTTTAAGAATAAGAATGGAAGCCACAACAGACAGGTTTCAGGCTGGACTGGTAAAACAGTGCCATAATAACATTTAACTTTAAACTTGAAAGATTTATGCATGATGAAAATGTCTGTTTTTATAAAACCGAACAGTTCTGACCTCAAATGACGACAATCTCAACATGAAGCTAAAGATGCCCTCTGGCGCAAAATACAGTGAAAAGTCCAAAAATGTTCTCCTGTAGCCGCTGTGTTATGCATGTTTTTACAAACTCACCCTGACAGCATGGCTGTGAGGCAGCTAGCTTTCATTTTGGATCATCAATTTCTCAGCGTCAGAAATTGGTTGAAACATTCAGGGTCAAGTGTTTAATTTTTTCCAATTTTCTCGGTGGTTTGGCGTGCCGTATTAGAACCTCTTGTCTCATGCTTTGACCTTTGAGCCTGTTGTTTGACACCCTGATGTAGAGTCACTTTAAATTCTCGCCACTCTCTGAAATATCTCTTTTATATATATGTCCCTTGTATATATCCTCTAAACTTATGTGTTCCTGTTTTGAAAAAAAAAAAAAAATCCACGATTGATCCAGTCTGGATTATTGGAATGAATAAGTGTGGATGGATGTCTAGTGAGTATGACTGTGTCTGTGTGCTTCCCAGACAGGAGTTGGAGCAGTTGCGGGCGAGGATTCAAACTCTGGAGGACGTCGGAGGCGAGCCTCAGATCTCCTCCGTCTCTCCGACGACGGTGCAGAGTCGTGAGGTCTCCGAGGGCGGAGCGGGTCTGGAGGAGGGAGAGGAGACGGGCGACGGATGCAAGGAGGAGGAGGAGGAGGCGGGGGGAGGTGGAGAGCGAGGCGCCGACGCACGAAGAGAGAATGCAGCACTGGTCATTCAGACCCACTGGAGGGAGCACAGAAATAGGGTATGCAACATAACTCTCTCGCTTATGTAAAGGCAGCTATAGATGTGGGGGAGAGAGGTGTTATATAAATGAGTCCAGAGTCGCCTTGTGCTCTGTCTGCAGGACGTTGTGATGCTGCAGTCGGCTTTAAGAGGCCATCTTCTCAGACAGGCACAGCTCAAGGACCTGCTGAAATCTGCACAGAATAAGGTTCTGCACATAAAACACACTCACCATGTGATCAATACATTTATCCACCTTCAATTTTGACTGAGGACGGTGTGTCAAAATAAGCCATGTAGTTGTATTTCCTTCACTGGTTGGAAATGTTTCATGTCAAAGCATAAAACCAAAGCCAGTATTTTGTATGTACAAACCCATTTCTCACTATGTCTCAAGGGAAAATTAGTTTTTTTTTTGTCTTATTCCTGTTATCATTCATATTACATAGTGGCTGTTGTAAGGAGAAAAAACTCCAAGCATCACTTCAATTTCTGACCTGCCATCTTCATCTTCTATCTGTTAATCCATTTTCAGTTTTTTTTATAGTGTCTTTCCTGCAGGTTGACATAATTCAAGAGTATTTAACTGATGATTGACACTGCGATAACGCAAAGCTTATACGGACGAGAACACATTCAATACAAGAAAAAGATCAAATCAAGAAAGCTCTGAAACCTGAGGATGATTATTCAAGTTTACTCACTACATAAAATGTCAAGATGTGAAACTGATGTCAATCAGACATAGACATACAGACGGAACAGAGGTGAAATACACATGTAAAATCAAAGGAATCGGATATGATAACCAGTAAAACCAGTATTTTTTGGTTTTTATCAGCTTCCGTTGCCCTCATGTCCTCAGGCAGGTCTGTGCAGAGGTGCGATATTCAGTCTTGGTATCATTTCCACTCTTTGTAAAGGTTTCACATTTACTTTATTATCATTGATGCAGATTAAGATGTAATATGAACTGAACTTCCTGATATTTTTTACATTTAAGATATTTCTATTAATGACTTCTGTTTTTTTTTCTTTGTAATTTTCTTGATAGAGTTTACATTTTTTTTAATTTTTTCACGTCAGTACATGAATTCAGCTCTAAATATGTGTTTTAGTAAGAAAAACTGTTGCATCTATTTCTTATCTGAAACATAATAAACTGGATTTGAATATGATGTTCTCTTTACAGCCACTAAAGCAGAAAGTAGAGAATTTTCTAAATGGATCAATAATAAATTGGCCACAGTGTCAAAAGGTCAAACTACGGTATTGACTGCTATCTGTCTGTACATCTGTCTTTTGAGTTGAGCACAATGTGCTTTTAATTCCCTCCACATGTGTTTCTGCAGATCGTAATGAGTTAATCAGGGAAATGATGGCGGAACAAATTAAAGCAGAAACGGCTTTTGTTGCCTTCTGTGTGCCTCCGGCGGCGGTTCAGTGGATCATTATGTCCCGTTATGTGTCATGACGAGCTGTAACCACTAGATGGCTCTGAAAAGCTTTCTTTGCGTTTTATTGTTTCTCCTCCTCTCCCTCTGAACTCCTCTCCGCTCCTCACCTGCTGTTTTCAGGCTGCAGCCTCTTCCCCGGCTTCCCCCGCTGGAGAGATGGATGCGGTCGCCTTGACGATGATCCAGTCTGCATTCAGGGGACATCTGGCCCGTTGTAGCCTTGCAGTGGAGAGGTGACTCAATAAAACATACGATCTGGGAGCAAAAAACTACAGATGGATTAGGAATGCAGCAGGATCACGTGTGTGTGTGTGTGTGTTCTCGCTTCAGCTCAGGGGTCTCGGCGTCTTCTCCACTGGATTACAAGTCGCCAAAGGAGGCTTCAAGGAAAACACACTCGACGCACGCACCCGAAGCAGGTGAGGGTCGCACATTTCCTGCCGAGTGAATAAGCTGGTTCCCACAGTTCTCCGCTGACTCCCTCATGAGTTTAAACTTCGACCTGAACGACCCTTTAACGCTCCCCTGCCTCCCTCCCCGCTCGGCCCAGCAGACTTTTCAGCAGGTCAATGGTAGACGAGTGCACAGAGCAGAACCGCGGTGTCAGCTGTTTTTTTTTCCCCCTCTGCATACTTACAAGACTTTCCTCTGAATTTGGAGTGCAGTGGGCTTTACTGAGAAATTCTGGAATGCGCCATCTTAGATGGAACCTGAGAAAAGACTGTAAGGGTATTTGCTTTTGGTGTTGTGCAATAAAATGTTATTAATCGTGACCAGGCACTCAAATTCAATCCTGGGCTTTTATTTTTTGAGTGTAAACTGTGTGACAGATTCCTGTGTTGTGTTTTCAAGGTGCTGCATCCAGGAGGAATGATGGTGAAGAGGGGGCCACTCACGAAAACCTCGACATGATCTCCAGCACTTACGACTCTGCGACGGCGCCCACAAAAGGTGAGACAAAGGAGGACATGTCAGTGCTAAAAGCTGAAATCATATTCAAATGTTTCTTCTTTTTGTATTAAATTCTCCTAAATGTCGGACTTTCTGACCAAGCAGAATTTTGCGTGTTTTTCATTTCGCCTGCAGGCCAGACGGAGCGCCGCTGCACAGCCGAGTTCGGCGAAGCCGCCGCCGCAGATTCAGACGATTCGGATGACATCATCGTGTCTCCGTCACGTCCTCTCAGAAGCAGAGAGGTCTTCATCTTATAGACTAGATGTGTGCGTACTGCGGCTAGTACGTCTCGTACGCATCTTTCTGAACCTCAGATGGACTTCTGGGATTGTTGTTTTTTTTTTTTTTTTTTTCCCTGAAACGCCGTGCGATCCCAGTATGCTCTGATCCAGAGTCGACACGATGCAATAAGTTTCTGTTTCACAGTGAGGCGGACAGCAGCCTGCAATACAAAATGAAACATCGCCCTGTAGTTTAATCCGTCCGTCTTGAGCCAGGTAGCCTTGTTTAATTAGCCAGATTTATCCTCAGCGGTTGTTGTCCTCTGCCAAAGTGCCTGCTGCACAGGGATTCAAATGAAACTCGACACTCATAAAGGCATTAATCCCTGTCCACCCGACCGGCCCGTTCAGCCACTTCACTGTAAATCCCTCCTGACTTCACTGATGTAACTGATAAATTCTGTCTCGACGTGGCCGACCGGCACCAAGCACACGTCGGTGCACTGATGTATAATGTAAACTTCACAAATCATGGCTGATAATGAGGTGATTTTTTTTCTTTTTTTTGTAACTGATGCACTATTGAGCCAAACTGTGAATAAATTATAGATTAGTTTGCTGCAATACTACACAATCAGTGCGGCGGAGGATACGCAGGGAGTATGTCCAGCATCAACGCCTCTGCTTTCAATGAATAAAAACCTGTAAGGAGTTCAACTTCCTTCATATCATGTGCATAACTTAATTTGTATTCAATAAAATGTTTGTTTTATCATAAATGTTCCAATTTCTGAACTGGTTCTTGTTTGGAAATGGTGTACTGAAGTCTAGTGGCTTCCCAGCTTTATTTAATTTTTTTTCTTGTGGGTTTGATGCTTTATACTGGATCACATCCTTGTATACATCTCGGTTCATGTTCTACACAATGGGGTCAATCCCAGCTCACAACAGACTGTTGGGTCCAATTCACACACACAGGAAGTTCACAGCCATATACTGACATCTGTGGGCAATGTAGGGTTCCCAAGTATGAGGCGTGTGTTTGGATTGTGAGAGGAAACTGGAGTAACCGGAGAAAACGTGGTCCTCTCACTCTGAGGAACAGCGCTAACCACTTCTGGCTTTGCTCAATTGTGGAACTTCTTCAGTTTGGCTGTATCTTCAGTCTGTGTCTGTTAAAAGGAAGCTGCTGGATCGAGGACTCTGTAATGGACCTAATGCCAGCCATAGTCAACAAGATGGATGATAGTTTTTTTAGAATAACAAGTAAGTCTTTGAGAATTCCTAACCTCTATAGAACCGGGGCTTGAATCCCTTCCTTATATACCTGTCTGTCTGTCATCACCTTTTCTCTCCTATCCCCTCACTACAATCAGAACAGCAGAAAATCTCCACCTCTGAGCCTGGTTCTGCAGGTCTCTTCCTGTTAAAAAAAATGGATTTTATTTTCAACATTGCTTATACTTGCTCATGTGAATTTTTTGGGCTTTCCACTGTGAAAGGAATTAGTGGAAATTTTATAGTTTAAACTGTAGGCTAGACATTTCTTTGTGTATATATTAATTATTTGACTACGAACCATGCAATGAATCCTGGTTAAAAAATTAATGATAAAAAAAAAATCTGTTTTAGCTTTTTTTTTGTTGTTGTGCTTTTTTACTTTTACAAACGAAAGAAGCAACAACAAATTTTGAACGTGTATTTTTTAGACTGAGGTAAAACTGTCAGACTTTAGGATGCTGCAGGTGATACGGCGCACGAGAACAAGTAATACCTGCAATTTACCGACAGGGGGAGACATTTTTGCGCATTTGGTGTCTAACACACACACACACACACACACACACACACACACACACACACACACACACACACACACACACACACACACACACACACACACACAGAGACGGAGCAGGAGCTGCCGCAAAGCCCCGTCCTGCGGGGCTTTTAAAACACTGTGTTTTCTTCACGCTCCAACAATATCGTCCAATTGAAGCTGCGCGCGCCGAGAGCAGCGAGCCGGAGCTCCGCCGCCATCGTGGGAGACGCAGGCGGGGAGACGACGACGGACCGCGCCGTCAAACTGGAACAGAAAATAGATACTGGGTTGCGGGTCAGAGAGTTTAACCCCTAATGTGCCGAATGAAGGCGGCGGAAGCGGGGAAGGGCGTCCCGGCGGAGATGTGAGCGGAGTCGGACCGGCTCGGTGCTTCTCTCTCCCCTCGATGCGGTTGGCGGTGCACCCGGACCCGCCGCGTTGATGCCGCAGCGCTCGGCTTGTCGAGCTCCAAGCCGCCGCCGGATCTGGGAAGACAAAAGGTGAAGGAGACGCCGGGTCTGGACCGCGCCGAACGAAGAGTCCGCATCCCGCTTGGGCTTCACTAGGTAAGGGGCTGCTCGGTTCCTCTCCGGTGCCCGCCGACACCGCGCTCCGTCCCCCGCCTTTCTGTCCTCCCGGTTGCCTTGACGACTCCCCGGGACGAGACTGCGGTAGTTTCTAACGGACAAAGCGGGATGAAGCCCGCTAATCCGGGCTGCCGCCGAACATTTTCTCGACCTACATGTGTCGGTACAGTAAACGGAGCCGCTATATCAGAATGTAACGGCAGCTCGGCGGTGCTCTTTGGGCGTAAAAAGCCTGCTGCTGTCAGTCTTGCTATTGTTAAGACACGATTCATTTATTTAGGTTTGAATCCTCCTCTTAAAAAAAAAAAAAGAAAAACACTCACATGGGTAAACAATAGCCCATTTACACCCAGTGCTTTCACTGTTGCGTGATGCCATTAATGATCATAATGAGGCTGCAGGGTCTTTTTTCACCCGCAGTCCAGCACAGGGACGCAGCTTCTGGATCACAAAACCATCCAAGCTGACCACTTCATGTTGAATGGCTTTCACCGAAATTCTGTCATATTGCAGTGTTTTTGCCTTTGTTGACTACACACACACACACACACACACACACACACACACACACACACACACACTACCATGGACAGGTGTGTCAGTAAAGCATTTTTTTTCCATCCATGAAAAGCTGATTGAATGCTATATTTTATGCAAGGCTGTTTGCATGAGCGTCCAATATAATGGGATGTTGATTGGCATGTTTGTGCTACCACTTAGTGGTCATTGATCAGAAGAGTTTTTTTAGAACATGTTCATCAATGGATGTGTCTGTGATGGTTAGAAAAAATAAATAAATCACTGCACAGTGTAGGCCATGATCGTCTGGTGTGTTTTGTTGAAATGACATGCTTTCCAGCCATGATAGCGATGAATTTCTCCACAGCGTCCGTGTGAGGAGTCTGGGGTTGGGGAACGAGACGACAGCCGGCAGGCAGCCTGCATCAGGATGGCGGCCGTCGTGAATTACTCTCCGCCCTGGTGGGTGAATCTGCTCCACCGGTTGCCTCATTTCAACATTGAATTTCAACTCGTGAGCAGCGACTTCAGGCCGGAGGACTCCGAATACCAGAAGGTGAGACAAGTGAAGGGAGAGGAATAATTGCCTCCCACTCGGCATTCATCATCCCCTTCATCATCACCGTGCAGCGTCACCTTATCATCCTACCTCCTGCCACCTGCCCACACTGTAATTTCACAGCAGAGTGGCCAAGTGGTGACTGAGGCTGCCCCGTAGCCACAGAGTTGTGAGTTCCCTCACTGCATCGATCAATTCTCTTTCTCTGTGTGTGTGTGTGTGTGTGTGTGTGTGTGAGAGAGAGAGATGTCCTTAAATCAAGAATATGAGCCTGCTCCTGCTCCAGCGCTGCTCTGGGTGATTAAAAAGTGAAGCAACTACTACAACTCTTTGCTTGAGATATTAACAATCCTACCATTTCAGGAAGAGTTCAAATGAAACTCCTGGTGCTACCTGCTGGCAGTCCACACTTTTATGGAATTTTTGGTGTGGGGTAGTGAGTAGGCAGTGGTTTGTGTGGCTCTTCAGTCTCAGTCAGAAGTGTTGCTATCAGAATTTAACCAGCACATTTTTTTTCTATTTCACTGTCACCCCTGAGTCATTAAAATAGGAAATCGGGCATTTATTACAATGGCAATACTATTAAAGAGACATAATTACTACAGTCAGTCAGACAGATTCCCTCACAATAAAACAAACACCAAAACACACTGCGCATTGGTTGTGTTGGAATGTTCAGTGGTTCGAATCCCACTGCTGCCAGGTTACTGCTATATGGCTCTTGACCAAGGCTCTTGACCTCTAGGGCCAAGGTCGCTGCACCGTGGCAGACCACTACTAGTATCTGTAATCAGGGTTAACTTTGAATCGGTTAGATGCAGAGAAGTCATTTCCCCACAGGGATCAATAAAGTTTGTTTTCTGTCTCTATCCGGTTTTCCCTTTGGTGAGCAGTGCTGGTCAACATGGCTTGAAGGAAACAAATAATCAACCAGGAAGCAAAACACACGTTTCCTATGAACCACCGAGTGTGTTCCTTCTCTGTGAGGATAAACTCTATGGTTTTACGCACGTCTTGGAGTGTTTGTTGGACTTTCAAACTTTCATTCACTAGTTTTTCACCACTAAAGTTGCATTCAGCTCTGATTTTGAATGAAGCCGTATTCCATGTAACTCTCTCGGTAGACTCTTTTTTTAAAGTCGCTTTGTGACATCCATGAAATAAATGCTGATTCACACATTTTTGAGATATAAAAAAAAAATACCACTTCTGCATCTAGAGGATGCCCTGTGAGTCTTTGGTGTGGCTGGGAATCACTGCTCTAGAGTATAAAAAAGAAACACATGCTATAATTTATCAACATTTGATCTACTGGTGAGATAAATTATCCAAAGGTTTTGTTATTTCACCATGTGTTGCTTATATATTTCATATCGTTGGCCTCATGGTATCATTTCGTAAGTCGTTTTCCTCAGTATCAGAATACTTGTTTGAGTCCAGAGCCACTTTAGTGTTCCCTTTGACTTTGACGTTTTTGTCACTGTGTTTTCTTGCTTTCTTTGCCGTGTCGTTTGTCAGTAATGAAAGGATTTGGTCATTTGTGTTCAAATGATATAATAATTGAGTTCCAGGTGGTAAAAGCGTTGAATTTTCTTTTTGCCTGGTACTTTAAAGTAGATATCTTTATTCCCTGAAGGATTGTTATAATAATAATAAAGTAATCATGGAAAAAAAAAGAGTCATTAGTATTAGTTAAAAGTCACAGTAATTGCAGTAATTCTTTGATTAAACACAGACTAAGTTGGCAGAACTGCCTCAGAGAGCAGCTCCAGCTCAAAAAAAATCAGCTCTGGCCCACTTTTCTACTGCATTTCATTAGACTCCTCAAACAAGGTGACTTCCAGGTTTTTCTGCACCACGAGACGCGAAAAGCCTCGCGAGCTCGCACAAAGCCCGAGACGCATCATTTAGAACGTTGCATTTCATGCACCGCAGTCTCCCCTCAATGTAGTTTGCTGACATGTATGGTGGTGGTGGTGGTGGTGGGGGGGGGGGGGGGGGGGGGTGTGCGCAAGTTCAAGAGCTGAGCGTGGGAAGGCACCCACGGCCATGAAACAAGGGAGGGAGATGAGAACTGAAGAGGGAAGCAAAGAGAGGGAGGGGGGGGGTGAGAAAGATAAAAAAGAGGCTGATTGGAGGCGAGAGAGGAGAGAGAAGGCTCCATGAGCCATGGGAGGTGCTTCTAAATTGCCAAATAGCCACTTCCTGCGAGCTATTCAGTGTTTAACTAAGGGCCTTTGTGCATGTGTGTGTCAGTGTGTGTGCCCACTGGAATTTTAAGGACCCCCTTTTTTAGACTAATTACATCCTGACATATTTCAGCAGATGAGGCTGTTTCTATGTCAGTGAGCATTCTGCCCTGCGATCAGATGCGTGTTTGAACACTCAGACCATCGCGCAGTTGCAGTCGTTCCGTGTGCTGCATGTACAGTATGGCTGCTTTCTGTGTCAGCGCCTATTTAGTGCTTGGTGTTGTTTGTTGAGGTGAGGTCACAAATCTCCCTCGGGTGTGTGTGGTGTGGTGGTGGTGGTGGTGGTGGGGGGGTTGTGTGTGTTATTGTGTATGTGTCAGTGAATATAGGGGTTCTATTCAGGGTGAAATCGTTAATTCTGGCTAGACGAGGGGGGGCGAAGGGTGAGAAGAGCATGAAGGAGGAGGCTGAATTGGACTGGAGGGAGGGAAGGAGAGGGGGGCGGAGGGGCTGTAGACTGTTGTGAAAGAATGCTCTCTTTCTTTCTTCCTTTCTTTTCTTCTTTCACTGAAGCCCGTCTTTAGATTGGCTCACACTATATCTGTCTCAAAGGCTTTCATGCATCCACTCATCCAGCTGAGAAACACACACACACACACACACACACACACACACACACACACACACACACACACATACAGACAAGGTCCCACACAGTGTCCTTCAGTGCACCGGGTCCGTCATCGCAAGATCTTACACACACACACACACACACACACACACACACACACGAGAGAGAGAGATTCTTCTGTGCAGTGTTTTTCTTTCTGATGTGATTTGGCTCGGATTCATCTTGAGCTCTGAAGCTGCTCTAAACTTTTTTTTTCACTCTCACTCACTCACTCACTCACTCACTCACTCACTCACTCACTCACTCAGATGACTTTGATTTTATTGGGGATGCTGACTCTGTGGCTTTTTCGCCCCTTTTATTTATTTCTTTTCCTGGAGGGTTGAAATGGGAGCTCCTATTCCGGCCGAGGTTTTGCAAAGCATTCGAATAGTGTGCGTGCGTGTGTGTGTGTGTGTGTATGTGTGTGCGTGCGCGCGATGATAGAATCGCAGTGTCAGCTACCAGCCAGAGTGAAACAGCTGCAGAACATTACAGAAGAGTCATGTGACCTGTAATAACACTTACATGCATATTCCCAGCTGTGGAAAGTGGAGTCAGTAATGGGTATTTTGGACCGTTTGCTACAGTTTGCACAATGGAAGACATTATCTCATAGCATGCAAGAAGGGGATCAAAGTAGCGCTGTGTAAGATTTAAAACTCACAAAGGACTCTAAAGGGTTTTTTTTTTTCTGCTGTTGTTGCTGCGGTTGACCTTTGACCCAGTGGTGCAGGTGAATTCTGGCAGACCAAACACAAGGTCAGCCGCTGCCCCGGGACAGCAGCGGACTCTGCAGTGACACACAGGCAGGGAGAGTGCAAGGACAGCTCGCCCAACTGGAAGTGATTGATCCTGTCAGCTAAAACACACGTGCACGCATTTGTGGGCGTGCACACTCACACACACAGACACGCTCCTCAACAGACAGATTGAAAGTAGATCAGTGTGCCTGGGTGTTTAGCGTTTAGCCCCTCCTCCAGCCTGCAAGCTGATCTCCAGTAGGGTAGATGTGCACACACACACACATGCACACACTCACACACACACACACACACACACACACACACACACTCACACACACACACACACACACAGCCAAGCTCACCACGGTTATTAGTAGCTAATTGATCCACGCTTAATCTGCTGTGATGGTTTGTCAGCTTGACAGTTAATCTAGCGGGCATCATACACACCAGGAGGAGGGTGAGGTGGCTGTGGAGAGCTGATGAGTTTAAAATTAAGCCGGCGCACCAAATATCAGGAGTCCCGGGTCGGCTGGGTCGGTTTTCAACTGGCAACTCATTCGATCTTCCATCAGGCAAAATGCTCATCTCCTCCATTTGTGCATAAAAAAAATATTTCTTTACTATCGTATTGCATCGTTTGCTTGCCTAAGGCATGGGTAGGGAATTCGTTTTCCCAGAGGCCCTCAGGCAGTGCCATAAGTTGACTTCTGTTCTGCATAATCTCAGTGGAGAGCAGCTTGTTACACGGTTGTTTTAAGCTATTGTTCTGCATCATGATTTAAATTGTGACCTTTGACCACAGTGATCCGTTCTTCAGAAAATAAATGCACGTCTTGACATTTGAGTTCTCTAAATAGACACTTAGATTTTCATGTTTCTGTAAAAAAAAAAAAAAAAACTCAATAATTTGTGTTCCTTTCTTACTATCAGCCAGCATGTTTATCTGGTTGCGACTGTTTGCTCTGGTGGAGAGAGCAACCGGCAGGCACAGAGCTTTATTGCATGCGTCATCTACACTAATATTTATTCATTATATCTTATTGACCTCCGCCCATGGACGGGTCATGACAGGACAGAGTCTGGCTCGAGGTGATGCTTGACAGGCGTCTTTATTCTTGCAGTGGACATGTTTGTTACTGCACAGCGTATCCTGTGTGGTCGCTGTTGTGATGAACCGATCACTGCTTCTTCTAGTAAACAGTTTAGTCTGAGTGAGGCTGGGACCGCAAGCAGCTCTGGTGTTGTTCTGTGTAGGATTGAGTTGATCGTGGTTGAGTGTGGCTGCAGTGGAGTCAAACAGTTCGTCTTAATAACTGAAGGAAACAGTGTGTGCTGTCCTAAAATGTGTACAGCAAAAGTTAATTGTGCTCCTGCTTTACCGGTCCGGCCCACTCGAGGTCAGATGAATGTGGCCCAGGGACTAAAGTGAATTTTTATCCTTTATTTAACCTTTATTTATACAGGTGAGTCTCATTGAGACCCAGGGTCTCATTTTCAAGAGCGACCTGAATGTGACTCCCCCTGGTTTAATCGACCCTGACCGACCCCACAGCCCCACCGGCTTTACGTAACGAACGTTCAAATACTCCAATGTCCAACCAGTTTGTTTTAACACTGTCACATTTTACTACTACTTATAAAAGAGAGACGATTATACACATTTCCACTGTTTTCTCTGATTCTGGAGCTTCACAGCTGCTGCTTTTTAATGCTTCTCAGTCCTTGTTCCGTCTTTTATGCAGCACTTCTTATCTTCTATCTGAAACAAGCAGGTTTCCTGAAATGAGCTTTTCAAATGACGCTGGCACCAGACACGCTGCATCAAGGGGCTGTAATTTGACAGCAGCCTCATCATCTTTGCTGCTGTGTCAGAGGCAGATAGCATCAATACTATTGATAATAGCTTCATCTCGATTCGCATCCTTTTCCTCTGATCATGGAAGAAGCACTGTGGTGAGTTATTGCCATTGAACATTCATAGCCACAGTTTCTGAATCACTAAAACAGAAATTAGTATCCTTCTTCAACACTTTGATCATATTGTAAGAGAAAAATCTTGCAGTATCTCATGTTTTTTTTTGGCGGCCTCTGTTTTCCTCACCACTGTATTGTTTTGATTGTTGTTGTCGAAGCGTGAACATTGACGGACGGCGTGACAGTGTGAGGATTGACGAAGCTTAATGCATTTTATTCCATGTGGTATTAATCCCTGTTGTCGGTTGTAAAGGCACAAGAGAGTTTACTGTGCATTAGCGGTGCACGTTGGGGCTTTACAACAGCACAACTTCTCCAGCGCTAAGCACGTGGATAATAATGCAGGATAATACCAGAGGCCAGGAATCTGCCCAGCTTATCTCCCCCTCCTCTTCCTCCTCCTGCCCTCCACTCCTCGTCTTCGACCTGTTACAGAGAAGCAATCAGCTGTTTTCCCTTGAGAATATAATCAAGGTGGAAGCAACAGCCGTGGCACAGACATTAGTGCGCCGTCGTGTCCTGATGGCTGGAAACCTTGTGACTTTCAGTGCATCTCATACTGAGATCACAAACGCCAGGGAGAGCTCAGACAATGGAAGTGCAGCGGGCATCAGGCCTGTGGTTTAAAGTGCCGTTTGATTATCTCCCCGCAGTAGGTCACATCTTAGTTGCGCTCATATTAAATCGATTGCAGCGTTCCGGTGACCCCGTGGCCTGGTTCGACGGGGCCCTCCAGAGTCTGGTGCTGTGCCTCGCAGGTCTGTCACAGTTCAGACCGTGGTCGTTGTTTTAAACGGCGTGATGTGTGACAGGGGATCTCAGAGGTTAACGCATAGATAGATAATCCTGTAATGTTGCTGTTCAATGTGAGTGACTGTCGAAGATAAGTTTCAGGTTGAGGATGTCGATCAGAGTGATTTTTAATAATCATCAATCGTAGTTTCTGTGGAGCAGTAATCAGCCAGATTGAAAAAACTATCAGTAGGGGTGTTGGGCTCTTCCGCTCTTAATTTGAAAGAATAAGTAAGTTTTAATATGTAGTCTGCAACTGCCAAAACTGTTCCACTGATTTTATTAATCCTATTTTCTTCTCACACACTTACATAACATAAATTCCTGTGATGAACTGTGATGAACGGTGTAATCTGCCTTTACAGAGTTAACTGGGATTAGCTGCAGTGCCCGAGTCGTGAACTGGATGAAGCAGTATGGCTGGATGGATGGATGGATGGATGGGTGAAGGAAATGTTCGGCATTTACATTTTACTCACCTGATTCATACGTTTACCCTCCTTTTGTTTGTTTTTCTTATAGTGATTTCTTCTGAAATATTAAAACGAAACATCGCCCAGCACACAGACTAATCAGGACAGCAGTTTGATCAGAAATCAGCTTAAAGCAGAATAGAAATTCATTCAAGTTTCTATCTGGCCTTGAGAAAAGGTTGAGGTCAGCACATAAAGCAGCAGTTTAGAATATTTAAAAGCTTTCTCGTCTGTGTGCAGGTAGACAATGTTATGGAGGATCCCTCGATTTCTTCTGTTTCTGTCTCTGAATGGACACGTCTTCTGCACTAAATACATTAGCAGGTGGAGATTTTGGTTTTCTTCCAGGAACGTGCCTTTGTCTCCGAATGGCCCCGCAGCACAATGACTTCTCCAGACAGCCCTGGAGGGGAAAGAAAAGCCAGCCTCTCAGCATGTGTGATGAAAAAAAAAAAAAAAACAGATTTCATCAGCTCTTGCCAAATTGCTGCAACAGCCCTCATCTCTGTCTTTAGCCACTTCTCTATTTTTTGTCAGTGTTTAGTTCAGACATTGCCTTTCACATCTTCTTTCCAGTGTCTCTCCAGCATCCCCCCCCCCTCCACTCCTCTTTCTGTCTACCCCCACTAACTCTTCCTTCGTTTACACTTCAAAGCTTTTTAGAGGGTGTGTGATCTTTGTGGTGGGTCTCTAGCGAACACCGCTCCCCGACAGCAGTGCTTCCGCTCACTCAGTGGAGGTGTGTGTGTGTGTGTGTGTGTGTGAGCGTGTGTTTGTGTGTTTGATTGGTGTGCAAATACAATACAGTGCTAATTATTTTTTTATCCGTCAAACTCCATTTTACAGCCAATGTTCTCTGGCCTTAAATAGCTGGAGAAAGACAGACAGGCAGTGCATGCGTGTGCGTCTGTCTGCTGAATCATGTGCTTTGTGTGTGTGTGTGTGTGTGTGTGTGTGTGTGTGTGTGTGTGTGTGTGTGTCTGTATGGCTTCTGCTCATATCAGCTAATTTGCTTCCTGTATCCTGAGCTGGCATCCTAAATCGCCCGCTTCCCCGCGATAAGAGCAGCTCTCAAACATGATACATTTGTGCACCAATGAAGCTCAAAGTTTTTCCTTTCACCCCCCCCCCCAAAACCTGAGAAAGCTTGATAAAAATCACGAGCGTCTGGTTGTTAACCGTTTTCATTCCCTCTCATTTCCCCCCCTGCAGTCTGTGCTGCTCCTGGGCTCCGTGGCCTTGTTGTGCTTGGCTCTGGATCTCCTCTTCCTCCTCTTCTACTCCTTCTGGCTGTGCTGCCGGAGACGCAAGAGCGACGACTCCTCGCACTCCCATACGCACTCCCAGCAGCCGAGCGCCGACTGCTGCTGCACCGCCTGGTGCGTCATCATCGCCACACTCGTCTGCAGGTGAGAGCGTTTCCCATCAGCGGCAGTGCTTCTGCTCACCAAAATAACGTCGGATGTGTTGAGCTCCTCTTCCTTTGTGATCGCTCCTCCGATTGTTGGACGTGTTTTGCGGTTTTTTGGAGTTTCGTTTGAGGATGGTTGAGCAGTGATTTGCTTGCTCAGCATTATTGTTTAGAATAGGAGGTTTTACTCTCATGGAGACCCCTTATTAAGAATATAACTATATTTGCTGAGGCTTCCTCTGCACCCTGTAAAGCAGGGGTGTCAAACATGAGGCCTGTGGGCCAAAACCGGCTCACAAGTGACCCCAAACCACCAAGCACATTGTCAAAATTTGAAAGAAAACTTGATTTTCTTCAAGCAATTTTCTTAAGAATCGCAGAAACTCCACAAAACTGAGAGACTGGTGATGTTACCATGAAAGATGGCTTCCTCACTGCTACCAGACAGTCCTGAAAGCCATGCCGTCAGGGTGAGTTTCTTGAAACATGCAAAAAGAAACAGGTATCAGAGATGTTTTTTGGACATTTGACATGGGATTGCTGTTGTTTTCTATTGCAATTGTTTAGTTTTGTGAAAATATAGACATTTTCATCAAATACACTCTGCGTTATAACAAGGAAAAACAATAAAGTTTAAATTGAAAGGTTATTATGCCACCATTATGCTGATCTGGCCTGATGTGTTTGACACTCCCAAGACGTTTTGAGACCAGATATGTAAAACCAGCAGACGGTGGAGTTTTGCTGATTGACTGTCTTGAGTGAACCATAACACACAGTTTTAGTTTTGTGATCCACAATCACCGCTAATCAGCGTGAAAGCTTGTCTGAACCTTGATTTTGTGCAGCCCCTCTCTGCCACAGCGGGACGCCGGCTCTTTTCAGAGCACCGCTGCTCTTTTACAAGTCTGCCGCATTTTTGTCGTGCCCACATTTCCAGCCCGAGTTCACTTGTGCATGCAGAGAACGCACGGCTGCAATCACCGGCTACCGCGGTGAAATTATTGTTCAGAAAAGCCTTTGCAAACCTTTTGTCACTAATTTTGTGGCAGGGAAGACACATGCAGGCACACAGAAATACAAATGAGGCACAGGGAAGACGTGGAAATTGCTGTCCAGCACAACCTGTCTGTATCAGTAAATACACTCACCACTTCATCATCACTTCATCTTCACATAATGTGAAAACACAGACTGTTTCCTAACCTTGGAAGAGGCTGTTTTTGGTCACAGTTGCCATAGCAACCCCATGTCCTTAGCTGTACTGTGTTGTAAAAAGCGACGAAGTAAAAGTCATTTTGGAGGTAGAAAGAAGGTTTATTCCTCTCCATAATTCGGCATTTTGTATAAATATGACGCTTTGTGATTATTGAAAGGGTTTAAAATCGACACACAACAAGCAATAAAAAGCAAAACAAATAGTGCTGTATCCCTTTGAAACCCCAAAGAGCGTGCTGCATCCCTGCACACACATCAGAGCGCTGTGTGTCCGTAGGGAGGAATCAGGATCCTCGGGGAGGTTGTCGTCCCCGGATATGAAAGAAAAAAACATTCGTTTCATAGTTTAAAATGTTTCAAGCTCCTCAGAAAGTATCAAACTGCAGTCTCTCATCTTCAGCCCCTTTTGAATACATATCTCACAGTAAATTTCTATTAAAAAGGTGATTTAATTAAATATTAAGATAGATGAGAAGGACTGAATACATGGGAGTAAATGTGGAGCATTGTACTGAAAGCACATGTTTATCTAGTGAGCAGAAAACAAGGCTGTGTTTCTCGCAGCGGCTGCGTTCGGCTCTGTAGCATTATTCACTCAGCCTCGTTTGAAGCCCGAAGCCCATGTTGTGGAGCTGGGAGCCGGCCAGGTGGTTACACTCCACAGTTTGTGTTTATCTGCCTCTCTCTGCAGGCTGTGTGTACACTACAAGGTCTTTCACCCCAGCGACCCGGCGGTTGAGTGGGCTGCGGTCTGACCGCACACTCCGGAGCTGTGTGGACTCTGCTCTCTATGCCTCACAAATGCACGATCCGGCGTGTCTGTCGGCTAATAGGAGTACAAACCACTGCGTTTCCTTTCTCCCGCTCCGACTTCACGTCCCGTCTCTCCCCGTTTCTCCAACCCGGTCCGTCTCCCCCTCTCCTTTATTTATCGTTTCTCTCTGCTCGGCCTTCTCCCTGGCCTAGAAAGGTTGCCATGGAGACAGAAGCAGATTTGATGCAGAGACGAGAAATGAATTATACAGTCAGGGCGACGCTGTGTGTTTGTGTGTGTGTGTGTGTGTGTGTGTGTGTGCGCGTGTGTGCGCGTGTGTGTGCGTGTGTGTGCGTGTGTGTGTGTGTGTGTGTGCGTGTGCGAGTGTGTGCTTTCGCGTGACTCAGGCCCGAGGAGTGCGTGTGTTTTTTTTTTTTGCACGTTTCAATATTTCATGATTAGCTCTGATATTTCTTTGATGCGGTTTTGAATGCGCGAGCTAGCAGTCGTGTGTGTGTGTGTATGTGTGTGTGTTTTTGGCCTGCTAAAGATGACATCATGTCATATTTTTGGCCCTGCGCCGACACGGGGGCTTCCTCCATTTCTGTGCTTGTGCGCTGTGTTCAGACAGAAGAACCGGTTTTCACAGCTGCATTAAACGACCAGCAGCAACACAAACTCATCAGCATTGATTATTGAAAAGTCTCTGATGATCTTTGCTTGATATTTAATGTCTATCAATCGGCTGAATTTTTTTTTTTGTTATTCTTGTGGTTGTAATGATCAACATCGGAATCACTGGTATTGTCTTCAGAACCTCGTTTCTGGATCGGGCCGGATGTGTTCTGTCAGCTAATGTTTCTTTTTCAATTTCTCTTTTAAAATGACAAAATGTCGACCAGCCGTTTGATTTGCCCACGCAGTCTACAAAATTAAAATTTTAGAATTGCACATGACAAAAAACAATAAAAAAATCTAAATGATGAAGCTGCAATCAGAAAATGAAAGCACTAATTCAAACAATATGACTCCGAGCGGTGAATAATTGAAGTGTGCGTGATTAAATCTTCAAATCCCATCGACTTATTGTTGCAGCTGATAAAGCTCAGGACTGAATAGCGAGGAGAGCATCTCCACCTCTCGGAGAGGTAACTCGAGGCCAGGGATGCTGCTGCATCCAGGCAGTCTGTCTGAATGAAGGTAACTGGCAGCTCTCATATTGAATTTGATTGTTTCACAGATAAAGGAGCTATTTAAAGCAGCAGGAACCAGAGGGAAACATTTTCTGGTTTCCTTTTTTTCATTCTCACTGAATGGAAATGAACAGGATAAAAAGAAAGCGTGATCCAGCATTTGTTTTGTTTTTTTGAAAGGCTGGAGCTAAACTCGCCACCATGGAAACCAAAGAGATGTAGGAGTGTTGTGTGTGTTTATTTGAAACTCTATAATATGTCAGAAAGAAGTGACACAGCAGAGCAGATCGGCCAGACACTTAAAGTTACTGCTGGCGGGTTTTTTTAGTGCAGCAGCCAAGGTGTCACATGCCTGTTGTTCGCTGTGCAAGTCAACCTCATGCTAACCTATCGGATCTAACAAAACAATAAAAGAAGCATTTCTTCCTAATGCTGCACATTTGGTTCATTCAAGAGTTTTTCCACATTTTTACACAGAAAATCAAGACGCAAGACACATCTAGGATTTATCAACCTGCAGGAGCAGGCGGAGTGTTGTTGGTTTGTTGTTTGCTTGGAATTGCACTCGTCATCCTCATCCTCACCCACTTCTGACTCAATGTTACATCTGTCCAACCCGAGAGCGTTTTATTGCGCTCGCTTAACTCCAGCAAAGCAGTTTCAGCTCGTCACGTCAGTTCATTTCAGCTCGAAATGGATTTAAGACGAGACTAAAACGGACCCCGTCTCCGTCTCCGTCTCCCTGAGCGAGCATCATTCACTGCAGCTTCCTGTTCCTCAAAGGCAAATGATGTCTCAGTGGTGTGTGTGTTTAAATGTGTGTGTGTGCGTGTGGGTTTATTTTAATCCAAACTGCCCAGTGTTTGCTTGTCACTGTGTGTTTTCTGAACTTTGACCTCACTTCTGTAGATCCCCCATTGAACGCTGTTGGCTCATAAAGTCATGAAATCCCCCCCGACTGGAGCAGCAGGTATTAAAACCAGCTAGATAAATATCACGGGGAGAGAAAAGGAGGGATGAGAGGAGCTGCAGAGATAAAGGAGTGTCGGTGGATGAGCTGAAGTAAACAGCAGTCGAGGAAGACGTTGTAGCGTTTCAGGATGGAGGATGCAGTGAGGGAGGGGTGGGAGGTGGGGACGGGCGGAGAAGTCAAAAGATGAGAGGAACAATGTGGACATCTACATACAAAGCACCATCAGTGCCTCAAACTGTGTGTGCATTCGCCTCTGTTCTGCTTCCCTTCTGTGTTTGTTGTTTTATGTTACATCCACATTGTAAAGATCCGCACACACACAAACACACACTCACACACACATCCTCACCATCCTGTGAGCCCTGTTGTAACGCGGGGCTACTCAAGATCTAATGGGCTTCAATGAATTGCCTTAACAATAGCCATAAATTTCCCTCTACAAATCTGTCGAGTGCGAGCGTGCAGACGGAGACCGCGTCAATACAGAGCATAGTCATACACGCACGGAGGGGGCAGAGAGGGCACAAAGGCTTTTACAGGCGGGGAGGCAAGGGGGGAGGGGGGGGGGGGGTGGTAAAAGCAGAAGGGAGGGAGGATGTGGGTGAAAAGGAGGTTAGATGAGATATAAACACCAGAGAGTGAGAACTGGACCGCTGCACCGGCGCTCCGGGTCGTGCGAGGGTTTAGCTGTGGTGTGAACACGATTATGGGCTACTTTGGGTTTGGAAGGAGGATTGTTGGGGCCGCGAACCCCGAATATAGGAGCGTGTGCGATGTGTGAACGTGGGTTCAGAGCTGCAGAAGGATCGTATTATTTGCGGTCTGGTGACCCAATTATTGCACTACGCTGTCTCTCTCTGAGAGAGAGAGAGAGAGAGAGAGAGAGAAAACCATTCCTGTTAGTCCTACCCCTTGCTTGCCTGAGGCTTTAGGGTGACACCATAACATACATGGACTCAGTGCTGCCTCTTTCCGGCCAGTGGTGGTACTGCACACATCTGCGTTCCTGTATGAGTGTGTTGCTGAAGATGCTGCTGCTGCTGATCAGGGCATCATGGAGGGATGCATAAAAGATTAGAACCATTTCAATGATGCTTTGTTAAAAGTGTAGAAATCATGACCATAAACCCGCTGAAGAATGATGTGTTATGGCTCTGAGTGTGTGTGTGGAGCAACTAGTCATTGAATTAGTCATTGTGCTAACATTTGGCTCTCTACTTTCTGCCTCCCAGCGCTGGCATCGCTGTAGGATTCTATGGAAACGGGGAGTCGAGCGATGGAGCCACTCGCTTGGCGTACTCCCTCCGTCATGCCAATCGCACTGTGTCCGGGGTGGAGAAACTGGTGAGTTATCTCCTGAATGCACCCCCCCCCAGCCACCCTCCTTTTTTTTCCTCCTCTTAAAAATATAAACAAAACTGTCTTCCCCTCGTCTGAACCGCTCTGTTTCTGTCTAGGTGTCAGACAGCGCCCTCGCCTTAAACCAGACCGTGGAGGAAAGCTTAGTCCAGTTAGAGACGGCCTTCCAGGATCAGACGGACTACGTGTCCATCGTCCAAAAGCTGCAGGGACAGCTGGACGAGCTGGTGAGGCTGATGGTCGACGTCCCCTTCTGGTCCAATAGTGAAGTCTCTCTGGAGGACTTGGCCCGTAAGACGGAAGCCTTTGACTTTTACAGGTCAGTAGTTACAGGAAGATAAACCCACTGTTCAACTCTTGTCTTGATGTTTTATCCAGAAATCAAATTGCCTTTGGATTTGAATCAGGCGTGTATGGATCAGTGCGTATTGTAATCATGTTTTGGGCAATCACAGGTGGTTGGGATACCTCGGCCTGCTGCTGTTCGACGTCCTCATTTGTCTTCTGGTGCTTTTTGGACTGATCCGGAACTCCCGAGGCACTCTGATTGGGTACGCTTCCTCACACCTCGGTCCAAAAATCTGCTTGATTGCTTTGTACGAATCAAACCAAAAGACGCGTCTTCGTCTCCTTCAGAGTGTGTCTGCTGGGCGTCCTGACTCTCATCATCAGCTGGGGGTCTCTTGGCCTGGAACTGGCTGTCGCTGCTGTAAGTGTAACCATGGCAACATCTCTGAGCTCGGCGGCTCCGCAGTGATGTAATCTCTCAGCCCACTCGCTCCGGCGAGCGCGCTGAGCGTGGATGCTACTGTAGCCTGATGTGTCATGTGTGCTCTCCCTCTTACAGTCGGCCAGCGACTTCTGCGTCTCTCCAGATACTTACATCACCCGGGTAACCAAGGAAAACGCCGTCATCAACCAAGGTACGCGGCCTGGATCGAAGACGAGGCTGCACACTGCGTCCTGACATGAAGCTCACATACATTAGCGGATGAGCTGGTGACTGCCGGGGTTACGGTCAAACGAGCTCCTGCACGCGCAGAAACATCTACAACACTTGAATCTCATCCCGCTCCTATTTTAAGAAAGAAGTGTGTGCGTTTATATGATTGCGAGCGTGTATCCAATGGGATTGCGTTTGATTGACACCCTGGTATCTTAAAGCCCCACACTCGTCTCTCTCGCTCCGTCCTCCTTCTCCCTTGCAGACTGCGATGCATCAACAACCCTCCCGTCCTCCGTTCCTCCCGCCTGTCCCACATGCCAAATAACTAATATACTCCCCTGAAACTTTCAAGCTAATTTCTGACACTTAATTTAGGATAACTTTGTGATTTGTCCGCTCTCCATTGTTTTTCCATCTCTCCCCGGCTCTCTCTTTTTTTTTTTTTTTTTTTGCTCCCTTTCTTCCTCTGGCTCTCATCGCGTCCCTCTTTTCACTCATCTAATGAGTTCTGCTGCCTGTCAGTTGTTTCCGCTCTATCTGCCTGCTGTGGAGAGCACAGATGTTGCCTCCGAAACACATAAAAACACACGCACGCGCACGCACACACACACACACACACACACACACACACACACACACACACACACACACACACACACACACACACACACACTCAATTAAGCCTGAGTCATACTGGCAGTGTGCCTCAATAGAGACAATCTGCAGCTTTCAGCTTGGTCTAATTCACCATTGTAATGCGCATGCGTGCGCCGTTGTTTTGATCTGTGTTTATTGGCGCCTTCACAGATATCCTGCAGTACTACCTGAGATGCAACACTGGACAAATCAACCCCTTCCAGCAGGTGACTTCAGTGTCTCGCTGTAGGCTGTAGCTTTGATATTTGTGTCGTTTGAGGCTATATTTTTTGTTTGTGGTGCATCTCCGTGTTTTACAGCGACTGTCAGGGAGTCACAAAGCACTGGTGGAGATGCAGGATGATGTGGCAGAGCTACTGAGGTCAGCGACGCGCGACTACGCCAACACCAAGGTGTGTGTGTGTGTGTGTGTTTGGTGGTGTGTTGCATGCATAGATTTAGGAGCACACGTATAACTTGTGCGTTTGTGTTCGCAGGGGAGCCTCGAGCAAATCCAGTCTGTGCTGAATTCCACCGAGGTCGGCCTCCACCAGCTGACGGCTCTGGTCGACTGCCGCAGCCTCCACATGGTGACTCATGCTTGTTGAGTTGTGGTCGAGGCGTCACTTCCTGTTTGACTAATACACATCGTTCATTATGGGATGTGCTGGTTTGATTGGGACGTTCTCGCGTTGCGTTCGAGGTTAACTGCTATTTGTAAATATTCTGTCGCTGCAAATGTGTGTGTTGTTGATTGTCGGTGTGTGTGTGTGTGTGAACTCACCGCCCCCTCCTCTCCTCGCAGGACTACGTCCAGGCTCTGACCGGCCTGTGCTACGACGGGGTGGAGGGCCTCATCTACCTGGTTCTCTTCTCATTTGTCACTGCTCTGATGTTCTCTTCTATTGTGTGCAGTGTGCCACACACCTGGCCTGGCAAGAGGTAACACACACACACACACACATGCACGCACAGTGTGTCCCATTAATGTAGATGAGCTACACATCCATAAATGTCTGTGCACTAACCGACATGTTACCAGCTCTAACTGCTTCCTGAACTAATTCAGCTGCTGGACTTGAGAACAGTGGAAAGACCCTTAGAGCCGATCAGCTCGGCGTCCATGCATGTCATTCTTCTCATTGTATTTGCCTCCCAAACGGCCGTATACGTCCTCCTACCTGTCTCTGCATCCATCCAGCCAGTTTCTTTTATCGTTCGCCGTTAGCACTGCCAGTCTGGCTGACTGTTTGTTGCTGTGTTTGTACATATCTCTCACTTTCTTTTTCCTCCCCACGGACTCGGAGCTCCAGTGTTATGTTGGACTGTATATCACCACCATATTTTTATTTTCTTTTCATCAGTGCCCCACTTCCTCCTTCTGTTCCTTCCCTCGCTCCTCTCTCCCTGTCCTGATTTGGAAATGCTTTGGGCTTCAGCGAATGACGGTGGATACTGAGGAGACCGATCAACCCCACACATAGCCACTGGACTGACCAGTGAACGTAGTTTAAAAATCCTGGATTGCACACGCAGTGACGGTGCTGAATTGAAACACAGCTATGCCAGAAATGGTGTTATAATGCTTGTTCTGTTTTGTGTTTTTTTTTTTTTTGACCCAGCAGATAGTAAACAGTAGCTACTGCCCTTCAATTGAAAATATCTTTATTCGACTGACAGTCCTGCAACTGCTGGATCTGTTGTTGATGGGTTGCTCAGTTTAACTCCATTTTGGTTGAATATGAGTGAACAATCGCCTCCTGGTGGCCAGTCAGGGTAGTGACATCTGCTTGAGTCCTTTTGTCTGTTAAATCGGGGCCAGGATGGAATGCTCCCCGTCTGCAGCTCTCCCCTCCCGTGTCTATTTGAAGCGTTTCCACTCCGATGTGGTGTTGTTAGCATGTGGACAGCCGATGTCTCCTGGCAGAAAGTCCCAAAAGTGAAATCACCTCCAGGCCTCAAAAGGTCCACGTGCGCGGTCGTGCACATGAGCTCTGAGCTCTGCTGACTGACGGTTGCATCCAGTACATTTCTGTGGCCAGAGATCCAACTTCCAAATCAGCACATAAATTATTTGATGCCTCATTCTTTTACGTTGCTGGCAGTTTTTTTTTTTTTCTTTTCACATTTTGGACCATTTTATGTCTAAAAATGGTTTTAAATCAGCCACATTATCTCTTTTTTTTCCCCCCGGTGTTTTTTTTTTTTCCTTTAGTTTTCATGGAGCACACAGAGATGCATGAACGATATCAGACCGCAAGGTCCGACTAATCTGACACGAAGAGAGAAAGCGACGAGCGAATCCCGCGAGGATGACTGCATGAGGGAAATTACTGCATGTTTCTATCCTGTTCAATTGCTTCGAGTGTATCAGAGGGTTTAGGTTAATGATAGTATGAAATGACGGAGAGCCAGTGGGAAAACCGCTTCATGTGTCCATGATGTAGATGAATGCTGCCCTTGAACTTCTTCTTCTTGTTCAGCTGCTTTTGGGGGCTGGACGCATGGCCTGACCCAGTCTCATGTCTCTTTGGGGGGGGTGGAGGGGGACGCCTGATAGTACAAGCACACCTTCCCTCCTCCTAACCTCCTCTTCAACCACTTGTTTACACTCTTGTTGTCTCTCTTGGATCTCCCTCCCCTCTACCTTCCCCCACCCCCACCCCCTCCCTGTCCAATGTGCCCTCTCGTGCCCTGCCCTCCCCCACCCTGACCAATTGAAGGACGGATGAGGAAGACGGAGAGGACGAGTCGGGCGCGTCGCGCGGCGGCGTGCACGATAACCTGTACCGCGTTCACATGCCCAGTCTCTACAGCTGTGGCTCCAGCTACGGTAGCGAAGCTAGCCTGCCCGCGACAGCCCACACTGTCAGCAATGCCCCCGTCACTGAATACATGTGAGTTAGCACCCACCGCTGGCCCCGGGCTAGCAGGATCGATACACTGCCTGCCGTACTGTAGGTAGCTGATGCTTGCCCCCCCCTTGTGACCCAGACTAGCAGCCTAGAAGTGCTCACTGCCTGCTATACGATCAGTTAGAACAGCTTTCAGATATATATGTGTGGCTCGCATGTCCGCTGTGACGAAGTGTCAGCTGAGTTTATTGCCCAGTTAGTTAGAAAGCCGTCAGTAGGTTCCCCGCTTGCCTGTTCCAGCCCACAATGTAAAGAGAAATATGATTCAGAAATCATGTTTGCACTCGTATAGGTTAAGTAAATCCCCTCACTCTGCTTGCTACATGGTATTGCTTGACACAGAATAGCAAAGCCAGATAAGTCGAAATATATTTTTCACTGCTGCTTGCTGCACTTTTAACAAATCAAGTGTATGAAAACGGCTTAAATCAGAAAGTGATTCTTTGTGTGGCTAAAGTTTTGGAATAAGTATGTCTATATTGTTTAAATCATTAAGGGTAAGTTTGATCGTCGTCCTTTATGAAAGCCTGTATGTTATTATGTAGCACGTATTACAAAGCAGCCCATTGGTTTTGCTCCTTTATCTAAACTAAAGTTGATTTTCTTTATTGATGTTAAGAAGTTTGACACAACCTGGAAGCTCTCGAACATCATGATACCAAAACACACTGAAAACCTTGATATAGTGTGACGCTCAGCAAAGATCCGCAACAGGTGTTTTCGCACACATGAACAGAAGGAACACTGTTTCTCTTTTTTTATGAGACATTTATTGCACCATTTTCACGTTTGCAGGTGATAAAATAAAAGCTTTAATGAGAATAGCTGTTATAGCGGCTTCATGTACTCACAATGAATATGTGGAGCTTAATCTATGAATATTTGATGTTTAGTGCCAACTTCTAATGACTTAATGATTCAGATGTTGCCCTACAAAGGATCCACGTACAGTTCTTTGATAATGTCGGCCAGTTCACTGAGTCAGTGTCCCACTGCAGGGTTGATATTCTCTTGTAGAAGTGTTGGACCCAGAGGTGTTTAACTCCCGGCTCACATGCCGCATGGTTTTGTGAGAGAGTCATTGTGTTGTGACGATGAGCATCAACACGCCAGGAGCTCAGTGGCAGGGAGGTGACCACATTCAGTAACCTCTTATTCTATAACGCAGGAGCCAGAACGCAAACTTTCAGAACCCTCGGTGTGAGAACACCCCCCTGATTGGCAGGGAGTCCCCTCCACCCTCTGTAAGTGCACACTTTCTAGAACACACTCTCCCTCAGCTACCTTCCAATACCCACATGCAACTTGGAGATATTTGGAAACCCAGACAGACGTTTTTCTTTTTCATTAGAATCAAGGAAAAAGTGACATAGATGACTCTCCTGTCTCTGCTGGAGCGATATGTGGATATTGGAAGGTAGCCCCCCCCCCCCTGTCCTTACACCACTGCAAGTGTCCTCTGTGCTCAAATTAGAGCGTGATCATGGATCGCCGTCATGAAGGTCATTTTGGCAGCCTGGGATAACTGGAAGCTTGAAAAGAAGTCTGCTGTTCAGTTGGATTTGCACCAAAATAGCGGATCCGAGAGTTTCGCCGGGTCTCGATGGACACAAAGTTGTCCTCTATTTCTGATGTAAAGACGTCTGGTTGGTTTCGCCATGGCTGTCAGTGCTGTGAGAGGAGAACTTGCAGACCACATCATTTATTTCTTTTTTTGCCGCTGACCAGCATGTTGAAGATGAACATCTTTTTTATTTACCAAAAAAATAAAACGACAACAACCACAAAACCCCAACAACACACAGATTGTGGACCGCCGTCTGATGGGTCTGTAGTCCTGGACGTGGTTCCATGCAGTGTTCAACTGTTGAGTTACGACATTTAATCAACAAATCGAGGATGCATTCCTTGCTCCACGCCACCCGACTGAGCCCCACGGTCAAGCAGCAGTTCTGCTCCCCTCCGGCAAAAAAACAAAAAAACAAAAACCTCCAGCCCAAGCCTGTACGGTTCCTGCCCCCCCCCCCCCCCCCCCCCTCTCCCCCCCTCTGTCCCCACACTGTGTCTTATGTGTGCATTCTCTGGTCGAGGTGTATGTGTCCTCTGTTTCTGTGCCCCCTCCTCACCCTTCACCATTGACCGGCCACAGGAGCACTCCCCCACCGCCCCCACCCCCCCCCCCGCCTCCACTGCTAAACACCGGCCGCCAGCCGTGGCCTCCGCCCCTCGCTCTTAAGACAGGACCGACGACGGGGGCCGTCGTCCTGCGGAAAGCAGAGACCTCCCGACTGTAACTGGCTTAGACGCTGTCAGGAGACCACTAACTCATGCCAGGCTAACCTACTACATCAGAAGTAGAGCACTAACTACCAACGGAGCACATCTGCTAATTTACAATAACATCATCCAGACAATGAGTGACTGTTGTGATCAAACCCCGGCTGTCCAAATGACTAGTCTCATTATCTCTGCTGTACCTGTGTGTGTTTGTGTCTGCCTTTCATGAAACCAACTCTCTATCTATCTATCTATCTATCTATCTATCTATCTATCTATCTATCTATCTATCCTGATGTACAAACCTGTGTTCAAAAGAAGGTGAGATGCTGAGTTATACTAATATAAGATCAGAATTAAATTATTGCAATTTGATACCTTGAAATTTCATAGTTCCATTGTTCTTCCATGCATGTAATTGCTGTGTACTCAGGATTTTCTCAGTGTTCGTCCCTCCGCAGACCGTTTTTGTTGACATTTTTATTTGTTGACTGGAATTACGAGGCGCTGGAATCTCTCCCAGCTGACGCCGAGCCAAAGGTGGCATTCAAATCTGAGCCCAGTGATTCACAAGCACAGCGCTGAGAGACAGTTTCCCACACAACACACACACACACACAAACACACACACATTGAGCTGTATTCAGTTAGCTGAACGTGCGTATGCATCTCAGGGACTCCGTGACACTCAGACCCTCAGGCCGCTGTGAAACAACAGGCCAGGAAAGCTTCTAAAAACCATGATCGATGAATTATGTTCATACAAATAGAGCAGAATGCGGCGATGCAGCGTTCCCTCCCGCCCTCAGCTCAGTTTAGAAAGACGTAGGCGAGGTCGAGAAGTGTCCTGGGTTACGACGGAAGATATATTTCAAATTTCAGTTGTCTTGATTTCTTGATACTAGCAGTATTTATTGTGTAAATGACAGAATAAACTGGAATAAATTCATGTCAGTGTATTTGGCCAATCAGACGAAGCCTCGATCGACAACAGATCGGTTTCGATACTCTGAAGCATCTCGCCTCTTTTGGAGACAGGACTCTGCCGATCAGCATCCCTGACTGAGTGTGTGTAATGCGTCCATGAGACGAGTTCTGCAGTTTGAAGAAAGCGTTAATCGGAGTCCTTCTATTCGCCCCTTCACCCTGTTTCCACGTCTCTCTCCCCGTTTCTCGCTGTTCCCCACCCGTGACCTCCGCCCCCTGCAGTACACCTCCAGTATGAGAGCCAAGTACCTGGCCACCAACCGACCGGACCAGAACCGACGCTCCGTTCCCAACGACCAACTGGACCCCGCCAGCCGGCCCCACCCCACCGCCCGCCCCCAGTCCTCCGTCCACTAGAGGGCGCCTGCACCCAGCACTGCCTGAATCCAGTTCTCACAGCCGACAGGAAGACCCCCACGCCGCGCTCACACCAGCGCCGAGTGCTGCCAGGCACCAACGGGACCTCCCAACCCCCCCATCCCCCCCCGCCGCATGTGGAGGTCCGCCGAACTTCAACCACACCGACCGGTTCATCAGAACAGCCAGAAGTCACAGCCAGCACACCCCGGGGCCACGCCCACCTCGGGGCCACGCCCACCCCGGGGCCACGCCCACCTTCATCTGCAGTTATCCTGCCATGTCCAAGATCTCCACCCCTACGTCTTCATCCCAGCTGCTCGCTCCACCACGCCGTCGTGATGGAGCAGCCACACACACACACACACACACACACACACACACACACACACACACACACACACACACAGACTGACACACACACACTGACGTGACACACACTCATCACTCAGCAACAAAACCGCCACTAGATCTGTACACTGCCCTCTAGTGGAGGCTTATACACACACACACACACACACACACACACACACACTGTATAGAGCTGTAAATAGTGAACATGTGCTTCATTCTGATTCCATGAACAGTAGACTGTTGAATCCTAACTGGTTATGTGGCGTGCTGTGTGTGTTTATCATGGAAGTTTTTTGCTGTATCCCTCATGCAACACACTCCTCCTCCCCCCCCCCCACACACACACACACACCCACGCCCACACACACACACAGACACACATTACAAGTAGGCTGATAGTCGTGACTAAACCCTCATCTGTATAAATAATGAGCCAGTGAATCAGAAAGCCATGTTTCAGTAGAAAAGCCCTCGTTCTGCTTAACATGAAAGACTTGAAGCCTGAGCGCAAAGGAAGCATCCGTGTCTCTTTCCCTCCGCCTCCATCAGTCATGCATTTTTATGAAACACTCGTCTTGAAATGAGCCAGGTCCTGCTGTGGGGCTCTGGCTTTTGGGGATTGAGAGAGACGGCGGACACGAGAAGGCTCAACCTGTGCCAAAAAACTGAATCATAACATGAAGGGATGCCTGATTGTGTCCTCGTCCCGCACTGCCTCCCGAGGGGGACGAACCCCCGACACCCCCCCCATCTGTTTCCAGCACCAGGAAGGACACTTGAACAAGGGAAGCAACGGACTGGTGATTGCGACCGCACATTTTCCAGGTGCTCTGCGAAGCAGCCGAGGTCCTCGAGGACGGTCGGGACCGAGGAGACACACGTTCTGTTCCATTAATCCTTTTCTTTTTCGAATCAGGGTTGTGATCAAGATTATGAGAAGCAGTGAAAATATCAAAACCTGACAGAAATAATGCTACGCGACAGCGTTTTAAAGGACAGTGGGTGTTTTTATTAATCATTCAGGATGTGATACTGTGACCAACTGTAGTTTTCTTTTATTGCAGTTTGTTCTTTTTTTTTTTTTGTTGTTGTTATCTAGTGACCTCGGATCGGATCTCTTCTTGTTTTTTTTTATTTTTATTATTATTATTTTTTTAAACCCACAAGCACAAATTTCTCTTGAAGGTGTCTGTGTGAGCTGGGGAAGTCACACTCACTGCCAGTGGCTTTTCCTCTCAGTGTACAGTGTGTAGACGAGACGGTGTGGTGATCCAGTGTGTGTGACGTCTCTGCGTCGAGCTGTCGCTTCCGCCTCGGTGTCGCTCAGTGTGACGACAGCCATCGATGTGACTGACCGACCGAGCGAGGGCCGGCACATCCAGCCCCCGTCATTTGTACAGTGACGATGCCCACACACACACAGACACACACACACACACACATACAAGCGTGACACTTCTACACACACACACACACACAGCATCATACAAACCTGATTCCTCCCCTCCCCATTGTCCCGTTTCCATCCACATCTAGAGCTGTAGCGACTGCACGCCCTCCTCCGCCTCTCATGCCCATTTGCATCATGGGTGACGTAGTAGGTTGTATTTTGAGAGAAAACCCCAGAATCTCGTAGTTCGCCGAGTGCGCAGAGCCCCGACTCCATCCCAGCACCATTCCTGTACAGCATTTTAATATTGTATTATTAATCAATGACCACTTCTCGTATTAGCGAGACAATCTTACATGTGTGATTTTACTAGAAAGGAAAACGTCCATGTTATGGTAACAATGCTACCTATGGTCTAGTACTTTACAGTGTTGTTTCTTTTTGCACCATCGATGCAAACAGTGTTAAGATCTGTGGGACTAGTCACTGATTAATGGCCTTTCATAATGTTTTTAAAGTCTTACAACACTCTTCATATCACAACATGTTTTTTTTTTTTATTTTACTCTGTCTTGTAAAAGAAAAAAAAAAAGAATCAGACTTTAAAGAGAAAATAATAGCTAGCTGTTTTGTAGGAGAATAAAGGCAAGAGCAGCGTTTTTCCTCTCTTATTAATGGTGAATGACTCTCTGTCTTGCAATGTTTTAATAAGACTATTCCAGTGTGGCGTGCATGTCTGACCCCAGGCTGGATCTGGAGTCCGACTGACCCGCCGAGGTCATGACCTGTCCGAGGAAGGAGAAGCAAGCAAACAGACAAACGAACAAAAGAGCCAAGCTCCAGTTGAAAGTGTCGGTGTGTGTTCGCATGGTATGTACAGGACTTCAGATCCAGCTGCGTCCAGATGTGACAGGCCAAAACAATGTTTTTTATGGCTGTTTTTATTTTCTGATGGTTTAACTAAGATATTAATGAAATACATGTCAAAACTGTGGTAATGATATCATTCAGCCTGGAATAAATGTTTTAAAAAAAAAAAAGAAATTAAAGCAACTTTAACGTATCGATCAAGGCTCTGGCTTCTTTTTGGCTTCAATGAAACAAGTCGAACATCTGGCCTTGGGACAGGAAGTGAGGCTGTGACTTCCTGTCAGGAGGACCAGTGAAGCAGCTTTTTCCTCTTTAATGAGTATTTCTTAGATATTTCATACTGGTTTGGATCAACTAAATATTCTAATAAAGCAACATTGATTACATCAAAAATAAAATGAAGGAAAGACCTTGAGTGTGTGCAGTGTCTGGGATATAGTGCCATCTAGTGGTGAATTCTCTTAATGCCTCAAACTGGACATACTCCTTCATTTAATAGCAAAGAACAGAAAGACAGTGAAACCAATAAAAGGTTTTATTTGACACGTTTTGTCTTGTCCTTCCAGGGATCCTCTGGAGAATTTCCCATCTTATTGATCAATCCAACCTTTATCCTGCTTCATCCGACCGAGGCCTGCTCGGTGCTGGAGCTGAGTGAAGGCTGGTTATCGCCTTGAAGGTCATCAGAACATCATCAGACATGTTTGAAAGAAAAAAACCCAAAACAAAACAAAAAACAACCAACAAAGGCCCTCAGAGGCAGGAGAAGGACGATCATGTCCCGGACCAGATGCTTTGGGCTCATTTCAGGCAATTCAAAACCTGACAAACACAATCAGGCATCAACGTTAAAGCTGCTTAAATTCCTCTAATGAGAATAAATGGACTCCACTTCAGACAGTCTGGGGAATGACACACACTTAAAAACCATGAAATGTTTAGAATGTGGTTATAGAGTCATTAGAGCAGACAAAATAAAGACATCTCCTGTCTCTTGTTTGTTCTACTCTGAGTCATTCAGTTCCAGCTCGTCGGTCCACAGCAGGCCTCTGCAAACCTTGATGACCAGAACAGATGTTCTGAAGAAATGTGTCTGCAAAATATGCTGATTATCTGAAATGAAGGAAAAAGAAACATCTAAAAAAAGTATGGTGTACATGCAAAACCTGAAAGACTGTCATAGATACAGTTTAGATATATTCTATTACATTTGTAGCTTTTGTGGCCAGGGCTTCACACTTTCAAAGGTTTTTTTATTTATTTATTTATTTCAGTAACGATGTTATTTGAATGTTCAGAAAGCTGTTCCCAGAAGGGTTTGATCACTGGGCAACTCCAGAAAATATGGTGTCCAGTTTGGTGGTGTGTGACCAGTCAGAGCTATCAGAAATGTTATTTCGATGAGCCGCATGTGGCTGCAGACCCCTGCTCTGTAGTTTGGCTTTAGTTCTTCACTGCTGATACAGATTCAGGGTGGACGGTTGGTCACAATGCTGCTTCTTGTTTCAGGCTGCTTGTCTTTACCTGCTCCTGTCTGATTGCTGCCCTGATGTGTTTCACCTGTCCCTGAGTGTGTGATTGTCGTCACCTGGTGGCTGCACTATAAGTCGGGCTTCGGTGCGGTGCCTCGGTTTTCCCTCTGACTCTCTATGTGGTTTTCTGTTCTTGCATTTACCTGTTACCTAAGAAAAGGACTGTTCATCGCTCGGTGCGCTGTGTCTGGCTTTTGAAGGTTGAACTGAACTCTGTTCAACATTAAAACATAGCATTTTGAAAGTCTGTTACCTTATGTTGAAAAGCTGAGGTGTTTCCTCTCTGCATCAGTCACTGTATGTGTCCAACCACTCAAATATCAATGCAGCCGTCTGAGGGAAGCTTCCTGTGCTTTCAACCCTCCGTTGTTCTCCTGGTGCACCGTGAGTCAGCAGACAAAGCCCGTCACAGATGTCTGTGAAGCTATTTCTGGTGGAGCTAACCTACTTCTGAAAGCCAGAATCAACACAATGAAAAGAAAAGAGCAGACAGAAATGTATGTTCTTTGATGATTTTCGTTAATATCATCCAGGATTCAACTGTTTGATTCATGAGTTCGGACTCATGGAATCACCAGTTTCTTAGATTGTTTTCAAAATGGAACCAATCCGGCATGAAAAAGTCTTGGATTTAGTTGTTCTTTTGTGAATACTCTTTACACCAAAACCACACCCATTTAGATCATTTGGAGCGTCATCTTAAGTGAATAAAAAACTTCAAAATTTAATTCTGGAATTTAGTGTAGAATCACAAAACTGCACCTCGAGTTTGAGAGGGAAACAAACACTTTAGGGTTTAGCCTAACCTTTAAAAAAAAAACTTCTGACTTTTCAGATATGTCAAACATTCTACAGACAATTAAAAACTCTAACGGGAGATTTCATTGATCTGAAAAAGCATTCGATACTATAAATCCTGGCATACTAATCAATAACCTGGAGAAGTTTGGAGTCAGAGGAGTTGTTCTGAAATGGGGTAGAAGTTATTTGGAGAACAAGGAACAATTTGTGAAGTTGGGATGCTGTCTCTCTGAACATCTGGATATTGTGTGTCTGGTTAAAGCCCTGGATATACTGGACCAGAAATCTCTCTTCATTATTTACAGCTCACTGATTTTTTTTTTTTTATACCATATTTAACTTACTGTGTGGAATTATGGGGAAACACTTTCACTAAAAAGACTTGTTATTCCGCAGAAAGAATTCTTCACAAAGTCTTCTTTCATTAACATACTGATCCATTATTCCTACATACAAAATCTTTAAAAAATTATGGATCTTGTGGAGTTTAAAACTACTCGGATGATAAACAAAGCAAAGAATTGTTCTGTGAAAGAAAGAAAAGTTACCATCTGAGGGGAGAATTTCATAAAATCCGAACCACTCTGAAGACGTTCTGAGGAAGAGGAGTAAAATAATGGAACAAATTATCAGTGGAAACTAGATAAGTCTCAAATGCAACTGAATTTAAAACGACATACACAGAATTACAGAACTGATTTTGACAAGATTGAGATGCAGGATTCTGTGATGAGAGGGTTATTTTGTTCACGGTGCTGCATGGAGTGACCGGTGTAGTTTGACTGCAGACATTTGGTTCATTGATGCACTGAAATTGTTGAATTGACTAAGATGGAATGGGGGTAGGATTCAATAACCTTTTGATTTCTTCCTACTCCATTCCGGACATGTATAACAAGACTTATCACACATTTGGATGTTCTTTTGTGTGTTTATTTTATCTCCTTTAATATTCATTGTTAATTTGTGTTTACATGTTCAAAATAAAGTCTAAAGTCTAAAAAGTCTACATGAGGAACTGTGATCACAGTACAGTGATTTTATTGTCAGCTCTAATAATATGAATGAAAGCTCTGAATTGCCAGTCTCAAAATAAAAACGGATTTGTTTCAGGTTATAAAGTGAAATATTATCTTGTCATAATGCTAAAATGAAAAAAAAAAACTGATTCATCTGTCTTGTTTGTGTTGCGTCTCCACACACTTGTCCTCCCTGTCTTCCCTCCATCTGTGCTTCTGAATGAGCGGATTCTGTTGCACCTGTCTCCTCGTTTGCCTGTATGTGGAAGCCTTCTTATCTCCCCTGATGTTCTTGTGCTGATCATAATTATTCCTTCGCATCTCTGACGTCCAACATCTCCTGTGTGCTTTTGTGTTTCTGCCCTTCTGGAGTTTTGGGATCTGCTTGTGTTTTCACCCTTTGGATATTCTGATTTCTTTGGACAATTTGTTTCAATTCGTGTTTTTCTTCCCAAACACTTCTTTACCAAGCATGACTATTCTGCTGAGTTTCATCTGGGAGAAAAAGATACCAAGAACACGTAAACAGTTTTTACAGAGTTACTTGGACTCATGGCTCTACCAAAGATAAGATTTTTTATTGGGCTGTCAATCTTAGAATCGTACAGTTCTGGATCCAGCTAGATTCTCTTCATCCACGTCCCCTCTGGATAAAGATGGAGGCTGCTTTACGTCGTCCAGTATCGCTCTTGGCCTTGGCCCGTTCTCCTATTAATTTCTCATTTTCTAATTATACAAGCAATGCAGTTGTTAAACTTTCACTGAGGATTTAGAATCAGTTCAGGAGTTTTTTGGTCCGCAAACATTTTTTATCTTCTCCATTAACATCAGACAGATGGGGCTTTACTGTCTGGTCCAATCGGGGCATCAGAATCTTTTAATATCTATACATCGGGACGAGCTTTTGCAGTTAGCACATAAAGTTAAGATACCCAAACAGCACTTATTTCAATTTTTACAGATACAGAGCTTTGTTAGTAAGAAACTCCATCAATTTCCCAATTTACCCCCGACTCTCCACGAGACACATTTCTCAAGCCACTGCCCAGTCTCAAAGGGACGATCTGACATATTTATCATCAGATCTATTCCATTTGATCACATTCCTTAGACTCTATCAGAATTCTCTGGGAGGAGAGCTTGGGAAGGAAGTCTGAAGGGATGCTTTCAGTCATGTACACAGATCATCCATTTGTGCAAAACATGGAATCATTCAGTGCAAAATTATACAGCAGGCTCACTTAACAAAACTCAGGGTTGCCAAGATTTCTAAAGAAGAAGACCCAGTCTGTGACGGATATTCTGGTCATGGTCTACCTTGCAGTCTTACTGGGCAGATATTTTTACACCTGTAACTAAAGTAACTGGGGTACAGATTGACCCTAAAGCACCAAAAGGACTATTTGGCAGAATCTCCCCTTCCTGCTCTTCATCTCCTCACAGTGCTGCTCTCAATCGATAGGTGACTTTGCTGGCAAGACGTGTATAGTAATACTGACAAAGTAGAAATCTCCAATGCCACCTTCACCCTTCTTGTGGATAGATGAAATTCTACAGTTTGTTAAATTAAAAAAGATCAGATCCATACTGACAGGCTCCCTCAGAAAATTTCATAAAGCGTGGGATCTTGTCTATGAATATGTACGAGGGCTTGATGTGCCAGATCTCTCTGAATAGTTAATGACGCCTACCTGGCTCACCCCACCCGGCCAAGTTTTTTGAGGACTGTTTGAATTAATATCGTTAATTCTATCTATCTAATCAAAACCGGTATTACTTGCACTGTAGGAATAGTTTGTAGCAGCTGATTTATTTTGTGTTCTAGTGTCAAAAATAAAATTGCATTATTTTGTTTTTTGTTGGATGCATATATGTTAGTAATAAACAACAAGAATTATCCGCCTACCGTTTGGATCTGAGAGGCCAATGTCAACTGTTTTAGCACATTTTAAATTGAGGTTTTTGGTGAACTAAACTGCTTTACAGTACAATGTAAATGATGTTTAATAACATTACCATTAAAAACGACTCCTGCAGATCTATTACTACCATAGGAAAACCATACATTTTCCCCCAATGACTCCAAAATGGTTCATCTGATTCCGAAGCATAACTTTCTTCAACAAAATAAAAATCTGCACCTTTTTTGTGGCAATATAGAATTCACGTTTTCTTTCTAACTGGTTTGTGGTACGCCTGACATTTACAGAAAGACTAGAGATTGAGATTAAAAACACATGCAATCCAAAGAATACTTTTTAACTAAAGAGTTTAAAAGACAATAGTTTGATATCATGCAGCTCTATAAAACTGAAAAGATGCAAGTAAATTATTTCGTAATTTAAAAGTTAAAATAATGATAATGTTGACTCATGTAAAAACAATGTATTAATGCTCACCAAATATCTCTATATTTTGTACAGTTAAATAAAAAAGAACCACGTGAGCCAACACAAATGGCCTGCAAAACGCTTCAGTCTTAAGAATCAGTGTCACTGAAAGTTCACACCGCTATCCAGGAAGGATGATCTCTCACTCCCAGTGTAGAAAGTCTTCTTCCCAAACAGCCTGTGCCTTCTCAAATTTAAACTACAACTTCTGTCTTTTTTCCTGGTCTCCGTCAGATAAATCTTCCTGAAATTAGAGTCAGCCATTCTTTCAGGTAAGAAGAGCTCCCACTCTCTCAAGCTTGTCAATAAGGTCACATATTTTGCTGTCAATGGTGTCAAATCTGCTGTTTATCAGCTTCATCAGGTTGGAAAGCTGCAAATTAATGTCACTGACTAGAGTAGAATGAAAGGTCTTAGAAGCCTTCTCCTTCCTTTGTGGAGACTTGGATGGTGATGTTGACAAATCTGGGGATTTGTACTCAGAAAAGCTGAGTTCTTCAGCCACCGATCACAAATATTTATGTCCACTGCTGAGCATTACTCTTGCTGAGTCAGTCTCTGCTCCTTGATTACGTTTTCTGCCCATTACAGCAGAAAAAGTTTGTTCAAAGGCTACAGAAAAACATTTGTCAAGAACTTGGACACACTCACTGTAATTCAGAGACAGGTATTCCACCGGCCACTTTTTTTCAGGAATTATAAAAAGTTTGGTACAAAGAATTTTCAGGCCGTCATCTTGGAAGCTTCCCTAACTTTAAGTATTTTGCATGGCTTTCTTTTACATGCAAAGGCAACAGTGGAAGTGCTCACTGGGCAGTGGTTAAAAGAACATTCTTTGTTGTCAAGGGACAATATTTCCTGAAGGGACCAAAGCAGAATCAAACTATTGTCTACAGAACACATACATAACTTAATGACAGTTTCAACAGGATGACAAACATTGCTGAATTTTGAAAACGCACAGCGGCATTCATCACAATCAATGAGCAAAAATGTTTCACTGACGTTTCATTAAATTCGACAAAAATCAAAATAGTCCGTCAGAAAATACTGTCCCCTGTAAGCAAAGCCTGTACTTCTGACCACGACTACTCATGCGTCTTCTCAGAAGTTTTATTTTCTTTCTTTCTCTTTAATGTATAGGCCTTTGTTTCCCATTTTTGCACTGTTTTTGTTTACGTACTATGCATGGTTTTCTTTCATAAGCGAAGGCCACAACGGAAAGGTACAGCAGTCGAAAGAACAGGCATTGTTTCTGGGGGACAATAATTCGTGACGGAAACAAAGCGGAACCAAACTGTGGACAGCAAGGCACAAACATGACAGTTTCAACAAGGTGACCAACATTACTGATTTCTGCAAAAGCACAACCAATACTAATACTTACTTCCAATAATTAAGTTTTACATGAGTTTCATTAAATTCTCCCATAATCAAAATAGTCCGTCAGAAAATATTGTCCCCCGGAAACGTCTACACCCTCCTGTTTTGGCCTTTGCGTTTCTCTGTTCTTTTTAATTTTTTTTTTTTTTTACACGTTGCGCATTTAGCAAATACATTACATGTCAGTCTTCAGTCGTTTTCAGCCTTGTTATTTTTGCGGGCACTGGGCATTTGCATTTGTGTTGTGGCCTTTTGCTGTTGCTTTGTGGCGTTTCCCCTTCTGGATCACCAATACTGTTGACATTCTCTATAAAGTAGTTCAAAACAGAATCTAATGTACAGGGAAGTCGTGTTTTTTCTGATGCGCAGATGAAGAGACAACAAAAAGTAATAAAAACATGAAGAAATGTATCCAGCAGATGTCGCTGTTCACCAAGCAGCCTAAAAAAACAAGAGGAATGAAGATTTCTCTGCTGTGGAAAGAGCCTCTGTGAGAAATTCAGTCTGATTCAGTGTTCAGTGGGAGACACACACACACACACACACACACACACACACACACACACACACACACACACACACACACACACACACACACACACACACACACACACACACACACACTCTAATCTCTTCCCTTCATCTCAGCAGGCCCTCCTTCATAGCTCAATCAGATGTGATTACTGCTGGTGTCCCAGTGTGTGTGTGCGTTAAAAATTCATGAGGTATCTCCAGACTGGAGTCCACACACTCCTCTGCAGAGGCAGGAGGTCAGAGCCGTGTCCATTGTGCTGCGACCCCCCCCCCTCTGCAGTCCTCTGGTGTGATGAAGCACAAAAAAACTCCCAACGCATCTGACTGAAAACAGTTTTTATTTCACCGTAACGTCGACATACAGTCCAGATACTGGAGAGAGCATCAGAAGAAACGGTTCATCACATACATTCACCTAAAGAGGGACAGCATCGAACCAATCGGCCTTCATTAACTTGCAGCATAACAGCAAAGGAACTGCTTACAGGAAGGTAGAAGACGACTCAACGTGAGTCATTTCTCAATAAAGCCTCAAAGTAGATACCATTATTTTTATACTGCTACATTTACATAAACTTCTGATCACAGTCTGTCCATTTACATACATTAAAACAGAAATACCCTCCATTTGTTGGAGGATGACTTGTGTCAGAAACGTCAGTTTATGAGTTTAAAGGGGCACGAAAGATTATGTGACATTTTGGGAAATCTGCCGTTATGTTTCACAAAGTATTGAACAACTCCTCTTATGTCCTTTTATCAGATGAAATTGAGAAGTAGTAAAACAAAAAGCCAAAGTGGAAAAAGTGCTGAGTCATGATATATACTTCATAGAGAGGTTAACACTGAATACTGAGTTTTTTTTTGTGCGTCAAGATGCTCGAAAGTCACTGATCCTTCCTTCTGAGTCCGACTGATGTGAACAGTGTTGTGTGCCGAGTCTGTGGCGTGTAGCGAAGTGAAGCAGCTGAACAGCTGTGAGACACTGGGAATGTACAAGCAGGACAGGCTGCGATAGAAACACTTGAGGCTGTTTCGGCAGGAACAATGTTGGAATTGTTCACTTTGCCAAAACCTTTCAGTAACATTTTGTATTTCTATCACGGTGCCACCAATGTGACAGAAATAAAGAGGTTGTTACCTGTTTCTCTGTTAATGCAAAAGCACATGACTAACATTTCCACCCATATTTTGTTGGTATTTGAGTGTGTAGCATGAAGGAATAAATCTGCATTTAAATCATCTTTCACCATGGTACAAAAAAATCTCCTGATTTCTCCTCCTGTGGATTCAACACTTCAAATAAAAAAGATGCTACAACTGCACTGCCAAGGAACTGACACATTTTCTCATGATTTACTGGAATGAAACATGCTGATTTACCAGCGGAATGACAACATTGTACTCACCAACCTGAGAGTAAAGATCTGCACGTCCTGCACTTTCTCCCCACATTGACTCAACTTGTCTGTGCTGGTTTATACTGGTGAAGGTTTGAAGTAGGAATTCTTTATCAAACAGCCTGTGAAAACTTACTAATGTTAAATAGAGTCTGATGATTAATTTCAGACAGAAAACAGCACAGCAGGACGCCAAAGATGTTCCCACTTTAGTTATTTACCACTGTTTTACAGCTATCCTGCATGGCATAATCTGCATTGAATTAAAAAAAAAAAAAATCAGAAACAATCAAGTCAAGCCACAGTAAAAAAAAAAAAAAAAGGTTTTCAACACCATGTTTTTAAAGCAGGGATGTCAAACATAAGGCCCGCTGGTCAAAAACTGGCCCACAAGTGGCTCCAATAGGCCAATTTTTCAGGCCAATCAGGTTTTTTTAAATAAGTAAAACATGTTTTATATACTTACTTAGTAATGTAAACCTGCCTTAATGAATGACAGATCTGCTCTTGACAATGCACTGAAGTGCACTTTAAAAGTGAGTAATATTTTAAGAGTTTGTTCCAGATAACAGCACTGATTCTTACTACAGAGTACACTTCAAGCAACGTCAGCATGTAGCCTGGAAGCCAGAAGGAACAGATCAGTGGCCTTCCAGCACGCTGAAATCTAGATGATTGTTGGTGAGTACAATGCTGATAAACTGTTAGAAGTTTTGGGGCTTTTTAGTGGCGAGCACCAGCTCAGCTGATGAGAATATTCCTCCCCTCAGACTCGGTCTGCTGTGCAGCATGAGGGAGTCATTTAGACGGAGCCTCTGCAGCCATTCCCTCCTCTTCTCCGGCCGTGTGCGTCTCACCCCCTCCTCCCGCCTTTGTCTCTGGAGGGGTGTCAAAGCCGCCGGGGGCTGGGGCACCACGGGGTGTCTGGGTACAGCAGACAATGGACAGACCTGAATCTGCGAAGGAGAGGGAAACCGCTGTCACAATGCCTGGAAGCTGCCAGCTGCGCATTGCAAAATAAGACTCCTACAATACAAGCGGCGGCGGCGGCGGCGGCGGCAGCGGCGCACACACACAGGCGAACACACGCAGGCGCACACAATGAACAAAGCCAGGAAACTGGTCGTAGTAGCAAAACTCTCTTACATAAAGCGTGATTGTAGTACACAATGTTTTTAAGCTCAATGTTTTCATGATGAATAGAAATATATTAAAAAAATAAAAAAGAAGAAACAAGCAGCAGCTTATCTCAGTACTTCCCCATTTTCTTTAAATTCCATGAAACAACACAATAAACAATTACCTGAAGGCAATACACTAAACACAACAATACTTCCAGCAAGGGAATGAGAAATGGAGATAACAGGCTGAGAACCATAAATCCTCTTCTGCTCAAGGCTACCTCAGATGGGACCATTTGAGTGAACTCATTAATATGGAAGGCTTTACGGTCCCTGCAGAGACGGCATTTTGTCTTTCACACCTGTGCATCATGGAAATGCTGAACTGGAATTCACCTTTTGGTCTACATGAGACGGATCTCATGTGCTTTGGGGCAAATGCATCGAAATCCACTAATAAATTCAAGGATATCATTTGGATTGTGTAGAACAGTATGTTACTGTACCGCTTAATCCCTTTAAGGCACCAGAACTCCGGTAAACAGATTGAGGACGCTTCCTTGGAGAAACAAGGTTGTAGCTGTCCAGTTTATCACAACATTGCAAATCAGACAGAGAGGATGCGGCCAATAAAGCTGCTCTTATACTCACTGGCACAAAACAGATGAAAATATTATGCCACATCGTATTTAACTTCGTACGGAGGAGACACAGCAGAGCTGTATGAGTCACTGAGACGAGGAAAAAACAAATGTTTATCTCGCAAAGCAGCATTGTCTGATGCTTTAAATTAAAACTGAACAAACCGTACTACAGACCTGCTTCTGTGTGTTTTTACAGTGAATGATGGGATTTCTGTCTGTTATTACATTAGTTACCAGATTCATATTGTGTTCACTAATCCTCCTTCTTTGCGCCTTTTGTGGTTGATGTGTGATTTTAACAGTCTTAATGGTTTATTACAACCTGTACTTGAAAACACAGACATTAAACTACTTGAGTGAGACGTTGAGTTTAAAGAAAGTGGCGAATGACGCAGCTTAACACAGGTACCCCACTGGTTCAAATACAACCATTCCCAACATTCCCACACTGTCAATCAATCATCCTGCCCTCCACATATTGTCTGCTATCGTAATTTTCATCATTACAGGTAAAACACACCGGTGCTGGTGGATATTTTACCTGGTGGGATCTTCTTTAACTGAGAATGGTCCTTTCACATTCACAGTGTTCCTGCTGTTCTCCATGGTGCCGTAGCTGAGAGTGACCTGACGGGAAGACGACAGAGGTTCATTCGGAAGGTTGGGAGTTCCCAGTGGTCATTTTAACGGTAGCAAAACAACTTCTTATGTATGTGTGTGTGTGTGTGTGTGTGTGTGAGAGAGAGAGTGTGGACCTGCTTGTTGATGTCAGACACCAGTGCCAGATTCTCCAGGTGGGAGTGGAACAGCGGGCAGCGGGTGAGGCTGGCCCCGAGCAGAGCCTCCACGATGTATCCCACCGTGCAGTCGTCAGGCAGGCGAATGTGTTCGGCCGTGGTCATGAAGGCGCCGTCACTGGAGACACGGAAAACACACACAGACACACACACGCACAATGAGTAAAAAGAGGACTTGTAGCTGAAACAATGTGGGAGATCAAAATGAGCGCTCACCTCGCCCACGGCTTCATCTTGAGAGCGACGCCGCGGCTCAGACAGAAGCCCGCTCCTCCTGTGGCGAACCAGAAACGCGCCTGTTTCTGCACAAAAAAACAAACAGATTGGGGGTGGGAATGTAGAATGATGGTATCAGACCGTTAGATTCATCTTTATATACTGACGACACAGGGCTTTACTATTAGTTCCTTCTTGATATAAGCTTTCCTTCAACTGACAGTGACGACACAGGACAGAGTCAGAGACAATCACACTCATATTCACACATTCGGGCAATTTAGGGTCTATAACTAACCTCAAAAATGTTTCTGAACAGTGGAAGAAAACCAGAGACAACATGCAAAACTCCACAATAGAAAGACCTGAGAAGGACTTGAATCAGACTTGACTTTGGATTTCCACTGATGTATGAAAGCATAGTTTAATGAATATGAAGTGATACATTAGGCTCCACTGTCCACGTTGATTTGGCTCATTTGGCTTCTATTGCTTCAATATACATGCAGCATTTCAGTTTCAGAGAGGATTCATAACACTTTTCTACAACGTCAAGCACGCACATGGCATTTCTAATGACAGACTTTCATGTTAAATTTCACCAAATATGCATTGAAATGAATAAATGCATGTTAATGATGAAAAGAAAACCATTCAGTCTGATCGCTTGAGATCATTTCCACTATTCATTCTGACTTCTTCAGCCACAGCAGCAACAGCTGCAGATAAGAGGACGACTCTGCTCTGAAATTACAGGGATGTGAAGCTGCATGTTGCCGGATCATAAAAAAATGAGGTTTTTCCAGAGCATTGCGCCTTAAAGAGACAGAAGTTCAATGGCGATGATTCAGAAGACCAACAGGGTTGTTGGAAAGGAAAGGAAATAACAAAACAAAACTTTTCTTCTGTTATTTAATAAAACACGCCTGTCTGAGGATACATCTAAATCGAGGACCAGGGTTCCCTTCAGTTTCCCTGAAGCTGTTCGCTGGATGAAATTACCATTTCAGTGGTGTGGAGCTTCTCCGTGGCCTCGATGGGTCGTTCCAGGCTGGGCCGGCCGATGTACACGTCCTGAGAGTGGCTGTACCGAGACAGCAGCTCCAGCAGGGGACCGACGTTCAGGTAGTTGTCATCGTCAACGTGACAGAACCACCTGCGGCACAGGGCGAGGAGGAGCGTCAGCGAGCAGCTCCGTCCGCACGTCTGAGTGTTCGCTGGGGAGTGTGTCTTACTTCTTCCCAGAGTTGATGAAAGCGTCATACTCCAGAGCCATTTTACAGGACAGGGCTTGACGGTTGTGCGCTGCAGAGCAGTTGGTGTTGATCAGGTGAGAGCCTGAAGGACCAGAACCAGAGACACCACAGCAATCGTATTATGAAACACAGTAACACAGAGGAAGGGAAGCCGCTTGAGAAAACCCAGACAAGCACACTAATTTCACACCGAGTCACATAAAGAAGGTGTGTGATGATGAGAAGAATAGCTCATTGAAAGCAGAACAATATTCTGCGAGTAAAAGGAGGAAAAGGTCTGTTGATTAGAACGAAGTGACTTCCTGGACTCGGTGGAAAACACGCCGCTCAGTCAGCAGCCTGGTTCCTGCTTTCCTGCCTGTCAACCTGCAGATAACGCTGCAGCGACTCAGCAAAAGCACGCCGTGTGTGTGTGTGTGTGTGTGTGTGTGTGTGTGTGTGTGTGTGTGTGTGTGTGTGTGTGTGTATTAACACACATTCAAAGAATAAGTCACTCATTAGTCCCCTTAACAGCGGTAATCACAGCTCCAGCTGCAGATGCGAGGTTAGAATGAGGTGAGGGTGAAGTTAAGGTGAAGTGATGAAATGCTGATTGTGTATGTGTGTGTGTGTGTGTGTGTGTGTGCATAAATTCACATTTACTACAGTTGTAGGCAGCTACACTTACCATGGAGTTTTTTTCTCCCAATGAAATCAAAGTGTTTTTACGAGTAAGATGTCATTTAAGGTTAGAGTCAGGTAAACTGAGGTTAACTGAGTGTCCAGATGTTCTGCTACGTAAAGTCAGGAGTTTGGGTCAGGCGACAGCATGGCCACCTTCACCTTCAGAACAATGGCCCCCTCCCCCATCCTACATACGGTAAGGATCCCTGCAGGATCCAAAATGTTCATTCCTGAAAGTAAATTCTGATAAAATCAGGTTGCCAGTGTGGAGTTGAGCATAATGTGCTTTAAGCTCTATGAAAGGAGGGACTCATGAGGTTCATGTCACTGAGATGTCTGATAATTAAGAACATTTATATTGTTATATGAATCCAGGCTTTAAGGTCAGAATAAACTAATGATTAGGTGGAGTTAAGGTCAGTCAGTAGACTTAGAGATCAGGAAAACTATATAAATCATCTAATGTTCCCCAAAAACTATGAACACAGTGTGTGTATGTGTGTGTTTGTGTGTCTCACCCATCCTTCTCCTCAGCCCCTCGTCCTCTCCATCAGTGAACACGTACGTCTGTCACAGAATAAAACAACAGACCATCACGTGTTATTCCAGCAGCGGTCATTGTTCTCGGGTCAGTGTTTGTGATTTCAGGTGAGGCTCTGCCTCTTTCCACGCGGCGGCGGCGGCGTGCTGTGGCGTGCTGTGGCGTGCGGCAGCGTGCGGAGCGCAGGCCGGGCCGAAGGTAAAGCCTCCTGTCCGTCAGCGGCGCAGCAGCTGCTCGCAGCCGTGGAGCTGTGTGTGTTTATGTGATGAGTGACGAGGTTGAGGGTCAGCGCACACTCAGGAAGCCGAGCAGGCCCCATGACTTTCCACAGGAAGCCGACACACACCCTGGGGTGCACACACACACACACACACACACACACACACACACACACACACACACACACACACACACACACAGCCCTCCATAAACACACTCTGGGTTCAGTTCTGTTTTCCAGGACAATGGAATCGAAATGAAACAATGACAGCAAGGACAGCGTGGCAACTCTCCGGGTTATTCTGACCTTATTCACAGACACGGTGGCTGAGACTTTTCTCAGAGGCTGTGAGCATTAACAATGGCGAGGAGACGGACGTTCATACGGACAGACGGCGAAGTTGGATTGTTATTCTTGGTGACTCAACTATAAAACTTAAGAGTCCCAGGAGAAACTGGAGAAAAGCGCTGTTGATACTGTCCGTTTGCTCACACATGAGCAGAGGAACTGTTTACTACGGCCGCGGTGCGCATGAGCAGTAACGGTGCTTCAGAAAAGTCAAGTTTTCCCTGTTTCCATGGAGACGGAGTCAAAAAGTTCCACCTTGGGAGCAGATTTCAAAAGCTGCTTTTTCATTGTCTCCGAACACCGTCGTCCACGAACGACCAAAACACAGCTGCAGTTTTTTTCTTTCTCACTTGAAAACAGGGCCTCAGGTTCCATCTGAAAAGGAACCAATCCATCAACTTTAGGTTGGCTGAATATGAATTAGAATTAGAGTCAAAAAACAATAATGGAACCTGGAGTCCTCTGTTGGATTCATGACCAACTTCATGATATTCAGGTTCTTCTACAGATTTAAATCACGTCTGTTGAAGAAGATGCTGAAGGGCTGAAACTCCTGAAGATCAAAAACTGTTAAAAAGGACCTGGAAACTGACTTGTCTACAGAGTCTTCTTTTAGTTCACATTCACTCCTTAAACAATGTTTTTTCCAGTTTCTATGCAGACAGATATCTATCCCCAAATGATCACTTATGAGTTGACAGAAACATATTCCTTCATCCACCAGGGAACATTATGTCTTCCTGTTAGTTTTCCCTGATAGCTGTTTGCTGTGCCTGCCTTTGGATTTAAGTATATTCGACTAGATGACACAAAACTTTCCATTTTGTTGGTATGTGTGCAGTAAAAGTAAAAAAAAAATAAATAAATAAAAAGGCAGTTCTCACACTTGTAGTGCAGTCAGGAAACACAGGGTTGTGTGTGAACGTGACAATTTCTAACATGGAGCCTAAATAAAAGGATGACTGGACTGTTTCTCCAGACTTTATGCATCATCACTGCCACAACAATGCTGGTTTGCTGATCTAAATGCACTCTTGGTTGCTGCGGCTACATTTTTACAAGCTGGGATCCCAGAGAGAGTTTAGAGAGGGGTTTCTGCAACATGAGCAATTCCTCCGTTGCACAACCAACAAGACAGTTATGACATTTGTCACATTCACTTTGGGTTGTTTGAATTTCTTTTGTCCATGCCGAGTTTTTACTGCAGCCCAACTGGCCTCATGACCACGAATCTGGACCACATGCGGAGACACATTCTATTTCTTGCAAAGAACCAAATGCTGAGTGAACATATGTAGCAAAATTTTGAAGACATTTAATGGTTTTACTCTTCATTCGTGATTTTTGCTGAGAAAAGGCGTCCCCCTGATCCCCAGACTCTTTTCTGCTGATGTATAAATATCCTTTCACGCCACCGTGCACACTGCCCCAGTTAAAAGCCCGGGATCGCAGGCATTGCACTTTGCAACCCCGCTGCCATGAAGCACACATTTAATAATAAATCTGTGGTTAAAAGTACCGTGTGATCACATCCCTGCCTGCGGTGGAGCAAGGAAAAAAAATAGAAGAAGAAGAAGAAGAAGAAGAGAGGGAGCGAGCAGCGCCAGCTGTGAGTGTGTGTCAGACTTTTCTTCCCCTACAAATCTCTTAAGCTCCGCAAGAAACTGTCTTGAGAAGACTCGGCTTCTGCATCAGTACAAGTGTGAGAGTGTGTCTCAGTCAGTGTGTTCCTCAGCCACCAAGGCCGGGGGACGGGGGGGGACGGGGGGGGGGGGGGGGGAATGGGGGGGGGGGGGAATGGGGGGGGGGGGGGGGGGGCGACCAGGAGTTGAACTTTACAACACAGGAAACAACAGCAACCACTGAGACAAGTGATGTGTGTGCACGTGTGTGTGTGTGTGTGTGTGTGTGTGCGTGCGCGCTCTTGTGATCAGACACATTTTTCACTTCCCATGAGAAAACGCAGTGCGTTCCCAGGGCACTTGTGTGTTTGGGAAGCTCACGCAGACAATGTGTGTTTGTGTGTTGTTGTGTTTCCATTACTCAGCAGTCTTGGAGGTGTGTCTGGGAAACAGGTAGAGTTACAAGCACCTGACCGTGAGAGCAGATGCAGGAATGCATCACACACACACAGACACACACAGACACACAGACACACAGACACACACACACACACACACACACACACACACACACACACACACACACACACACACACACACACACACACACACACACACACACACACACACACACACACACTCCAGCTGATCCACACATCCTTGTGTTGACATGTCAACAGTGCGGGACGCAGCGTGACTGTCTCTCCGGAGCACCGGGGGGTTTTGGGCAGGAACCAGACGCAGCGCCGAAGCGTCCGCAGTCACGTCTGCGTCTCATTAGCCTCTTTGAAGCCGCTGGGCGCCGCTCGCCACGCAGCTACACATTCATCTTTGACTCACTCACCACCGAGGCGCAGACCGAAAAGCTGCCAAGTCCATCTCCCGTTTGATCTCAGATATTTATCCGCAAGAAGCTGCAGAAGCACGCCCCCCCATCCCCATCCCCCCACCCCCCAACACCACCCGCCGCGCCCCTTCACTCCTGCAGATCCCATGACTCAGTTTTAATCCAGATAAGTTTGTTTCTGATGAGCAGCTGCGATGACTGGCCTGATGAATCAACTCATTAAACCTGGCTTTATTGCTCTCAGTGGGTGAAGAAAAAGAAAAAGAGCTTTTTTACAGAGAAAACTATCGGCGGTGAGAATCATGTGACTGGAGCTCAGCTCAGGCGCTCTGCTGAAAGTTACTCTAGAACAGGAACTTGTTAAAATAAAGGTGAGTAGAATTACAAGTCTGAAGAATGAATGAAGTGTGAAATTACAGGCATGGTTTGGATTTTAGGTGTAGCTGTTCACACTTCCACCTCACAGTAGGTTCAATGACCAGCTTGAGAAGAGAGCTGTGTGAAGTTTGCATGTTCTCCTGGTGCATTGGTTTTCTCCTGTTTTTTTTCCACACAGTTTTAGGTGAGGCAATATTCCAAAAATATTCCAGGAAAAACATTAGCATGATGGATCTGCTTTGGATGAAAACAAATGTTGGTCTTTAATTATTAACGGAAAGACAAAATCTTTACAGCACAGAGTCAGTTTAGTTAGAAATTAACAGGCTATACGTTTCCATTTATCGCATCCTTGAGTTTGTCTCTATGGTCAAATCCAACATATAAAGTCATAAAGACGTATTTCAATCACCGAACTCATTTCTGTTCATCAGCACTTCTTCTTAAACATTAAGAAATAGAAATACTGGGATTAGGCATAAAACTTTGTGCTGCCCCCATGACACTTTGATAACCAGCGATCAAATGGGGATACATGTATTCTTCAGAGGTCCAACAAAATGAGCATGTCAATACAACACTGAGTCCCTCCACTACACTTTATATTTATACTGAGTATTAAACAGATTTTTACTCTGTAAAAAAAAAAAAAAACCTCTGGTCTAACTAAAATCACCACATGTGGTTTCTAACGGGTTAAACTCTCTTATCCTGGACTGACCTGAGCTCAGACTGGAGCCTTGCTGGTCCACAATGGACTAACTCCTGGCAGGTTACAGTCAGACTCAAACTCAGCTGGCTTCCATACCAAACCACAGAAATGTCTGAATGGTCTCCCTGAAACACCGCCTCAAACAGCCTCTCTCTCTTATTTACAGCTTTGGAGAGAAACTCTTTCTTTGTGGAGCCTTGACATGCCACTTTGAAGCTGCTTTATTAAAATTCAAAGTGCCCTTGAGCTGAACAATTGCTTTTTTGTGGGCACAGTTAGGAAACAAATGCAGATGAAGTCCAGGTCTCCTGAGTCCTGCAGGGTCCTGCAGAGTCCTGCAGGGTCCCTCTCCCCCCTGCCTGCATTGTGTCAACACATTAACAGCAGCCTGATTGGCCTGTTAGCCCTCAGATCTCCATCTCATTCATCACAAAAGACTCCTGTCTCTGTTTTACAATTCTCTGGCAGGCTGGATCAAAGAGACCCTCAATGCAGCCCACTTCCAAAAAGGAAGGGGGGTGGCGGGTTGGGGGGGGCGCAGCAGGGGGCCAGGGGCCCTCAGGGACAAACTTCTCTTAAGAATTAAGATTAAAATAAAATCTCTAAAGTATAATAAAATCTAAAAGCTTGGCTCACCTGCGGCAGGCTCCTGGAGATCCAGGTGTCCAGCAGCAGCTCCAGCCTCTGCCGGTGATACCTCCCGGTGGTCTTCACCGCGATGAAGAGGTCCGCGGCGGACAGACGCTCCAGCGGCCCGGGGGGAGCGCTGCTCCGCGGCGGCCCGCCGGCCGCTCTCTTCTCCCGGGTCAGCCTCTTGAAATACGTGGAGAAAACTTTTGCCCCGGGAGAAGGAGACTCCGCCGCGGTGGCGCCGCCCGGGTGTCCGCCGGTGAGCAGCAGCATCCCGGTGAGCAGCAGGCAGGTGACCGCGGCGGCGGCGGCGGCGGGGCGAGGTCCCGCCGGGCCGACGGCGATCCGCGACCCGCCGACAGGCTTCCACATGGTGACCGAGCGGAGGGATTCACTGCTCCATTCATGGACGGGAGGAGAGCGAAATAACTCCGCGGTCCGGATTACAACATCTCCACGGGGCAGACGGAGCCTCCCTGTGACCCGCAGCTGTCTCTCCGCTCGCCCGGTTCCCTCCTCCGGGAGGCGGGACGCTGCGGCTCTGCAGGCCGGCCGGAGCGCTCCCGTGTGGGCGTGGCTATCCGCACAGAGCCGGGGAGCGGGGGTCTGCTGCTGGAGCGCAAACACACACACACACACACACACACACACACACACACACACACACACACACACACACACACACACACACACACACACACACACACACACACTGTGAAGTGGTTTTTGGGCGATTGGCGATTGATTTGATTGCACTGCGCAAATAATGGAACCATTATGTGCGCAAAGATCCATCAAGGGTTTGTAGGTTTTTCTGCAATCCACTGATCTCTATATTGATTATGTAAATGTCAACAGTCAGATATCTAAATATTTAGTGACATTTAACTGATAGACTCAAGAGTTATGCACAATCAGCCACTATGGGTGCTAAAAGCCCCTGGCACATCAGTGGAGTGAGTTTTAACTCCACTCATACATTACATGCGGGCCGCACGGTGGCGCGGTGGTTAGCGCTCTTGCCTCACAGCAAGAAGGTCCTGGGTTCAAATACCGGCCGGGGCTCGGGGCCTTTCTGTGTGGAGTTTGCGTGGGTGTGTGGGTTCCCTCCGGGTACTCCGGCTTCCTCCCACGGTCCAAAAACATGCATGGTAGGTTAATTGGTCACCCTAAAATTGTCCCTAGGTATGAATGTGTGAGCCGTGTCTACATGTCAGCCGGGGTGTACCCCGCCTTTGCCCACAGCAGCTGGGATCGGCTCCAGCCACCCGCGACCCCAAAAGGGATAAAGCATGAATGAATGAATGAATACATTACATGCTTTAGCAGAGCCAGAGTGGGGGCGAGGGGGCGGTTGCCCCAGAGCCCACAAGGTCATAGGGCCTTGTGGGCACATTTAATTGGAAATAAATTTTTATAATAAAATGTGCAGTGTGTGCGAGAAGCTATACGCATATGATTGTGGGCTCCAATTTGCCAATTCTTACATTACGACTGTCCATGAATGCATCAGAGCTGTAAGCCAGCGCTGATTGGCTGTGAGGCATTAAGCATTAAACAGTATGCTAAACACAGTATGCTAGCAGTACTACCCAAAACCTAACATCGGAGCCACTGGTGAGTCAGTGAAACCTTCAAAAATATTATCTTTATCAAAATGCTGTGGTCTTAAACACCTGACTATTTTACTGTGCCTTGTGTTGCTCTCAACTGTAAGAGACCGACGAGTCCATTTTTTTCTAATATACGTGAATTCCAAAATATGTAGATAGCTGTGTCTATATCTATCTGAATAGAATGTGTAATTTTAGACCAGCTGTGTTCATTTTACATTTAAGCTGTATCAAAGATGGTACAGATGTAGCCAGTGACTTTTTATCTGAGCTTTCAGCACCATGGACAGCGGACGCTCTGAGATTGACACCTGTCAGGCTGCATTTGTGTGTATGTGTGTGTGCGTGTGCATACCGTATTGGCCCGAATATAAGACAATGTTTTTTTTTTTTTTCCAGAAATTGAATCCTCAAAAGTGGGGTCGTGTTATAATCGCGGACTTACGGTAGATGGTCAATACCCATCCGCGCCGCTAGATGGAGCCAAAGTATCACTGAGCAGAGAGCGAGTGGAGTGATGAAATGAGATCAAATGATCTGATTAAAAATGGCGGATCATCTGGAACAAAGGGGCTGGAACGCTGGACAACTGAGCAAACAACAGAGGCGAAGTTATGATACCAACTTTAAACTGATGGTGATCAACGCAGCAGAGTCATCAAACAACTGCCGACTGTCTTGAAGCCGCCAGGAGATCTGGTGGAGCAGAGTGCCTCGTTCTTACTGGAGAGCACAGAAAAAAACGCCTGCAAATGCTAACGCTATGAGAAAAGTTTTCCGTGGTCCCAAGAGCGACGCTTCAGAGAGACTGATAGAAGGGTGAGTGAATACGTCACTGAAAAACAGAAAGAAGGAATGCCCACCACCAGAGCCGCGGTTCAGCTAAAGGCACTGGAAAGTTATTTACATCATTTATGCAGTTTTGACCCCTTGAGGCTCCTTGTTTGTTGCTTATTGTTTCTTATTTTGAGAATGAGAATATATTTTTTCATTTTATATCTCGTGAAATCTTATCTCAGTTGTGAGTTTGTGAATTTACAATAATTGTATAATAAAAAGTTGTTTTATGAGTGACTTTATTGTCTTCAGCATTTTTTTTCTTTCACAAAATGATCTTTTCGTGTTTTGGAGTCGTCTTATATTCGGGCCAATACGGTATTTGTTCTTCAGAACAAGTTTGTGAACTGGTTTGTGACTTTATTCTGTTTTCTGAGGCATATAGGTTTGCTTGGCTCAATAAAAGTGGGCATTAGTGTGTTGCTTGATGATAGGATGAGGTATTGTTTGAATGGTAAAAACACTATCATAAGGGCCCATCGAGAATGCTCCGCTCCCTCTGGACTGAGATCCACGCTCAGCCTCTGATTACATGATAAGCACAGAGTCAAAGATCACTCAAAAGACCATTTAAAATGCACATAAAACTGAGAAATACAAAGACATTCGCAAACGGAAGCTGAGCAACAACAGAAAAACAGCAATAAACTCTACACAAACAAAATGACCCTGTGGTTTTGAATAAAATCAAAACAGATGCAACATAATTTCTTTATTCTGAACTGCTTTCTTCAGTTTTCTTTTCAGAACTGCTCTCCTAGTTCCAGTTGTTCATCAGTTGGTGGGATATTACCAGGTGAACGATGAAGAGCCACACACTTATCACAGAGAAACACATAATAATAGTTAATTATCTTTGCATTTACATGGAGACATGTTCCTACAAAACCAACATCATTACAAAAAATGGCACACATTTAACAAGAATAGCAAACAACAAATGATGCAATACCTGCCAACAATGTAATTATTTCAGTTCAAGGGACTTAAAGGTATAATGGACGATGTTTCAGCCAATTATTGGCGTGATGATAGCGTCAACTATTGGTCCTCCGACATGTCAATCACGCTGAAGAAATGCTTGCGTCATGCCGTGAAGCACGCTCGTAGGAGCAGCAGAGCAGGTAGGACGGTCTGGCGCATGTACGTTTTCAAAAAGCGAGTAACAGACGTTTGGCTTCAACTTTTTCGAGAAAATCGTCCATTATACCTTTAAGGCAACTTTACAAAATTTACCTCAGTGCTGCCGCGATAGGCGCTGTGGGTAACTGCAGGCACCGGAGCGTGCACAAACACTTTTTTTTTTGACTCTCGAGATAACGCTGATAAAGTCCTTTTTTCTTCGTTTTTTTGTAGGCTTTGAGTGGATGCAGGTCGTTTGATGGCTGCTGAAGAATCCATTTGTATCCCAGCAGTGTTTGAGTCCGTGTCCACGGCTGCCACGTTCTTCCTGTTCAAGAGCTGTCAGCAACGCGCATACAGCGTCAATTTACGTCACATCCCCGCGATTGCGCGGGAAATTCGGATGCCGAACTGCAGCCAATTATGTGGCACACAGCCTGTATAAGGCAACAGACAGATACGTGGATTGGCCTGTTATTTTAGGTTTTTAATGCTTCATGGCCCATTAGCATTCAATAAACTGGAAATGCATGTGTAGTTTTTCACAAATCTTGCCTTAAGTCCCTTTAAAAATAAAAAGCCCATAATGTCATAATACGCCAATACTGTTGTAGGAAATTGGAGTTGTTATTGTAATAACATGACTGATGCGGCTTTTAAAAAAAAAATCCCCCTAAAACAGCAGGAGCCACTGATGTAATATTACATAAATAACACATTTTGGAAATGCAAACTTTTTTGGCAGAGATTGCTCAGTTTGCTTGTCAAAAACAAATGTACTTTTTGGGATAGTCGTCATCATCATTCAGTGAGGATACATATCCCGCAAGGCTCTTTCTCAATCATGGCTGTAAAACACTATTATTTGATTACATTGTTGGAAGCTTATTACATTATTGGCTATATGACTTTCATGATGGACAAAATTATGACGTTATGGGCTTTAATTACATTATTGCAGAGGGGCCAGTTAACTATGGAGACACAATAAAACCACAAAATGATACAGAACTGAAACAACGAAATACAAAAATATAGACGATAGCCATGAGAAGATGCAAAATGACAACAAAAAAGGCTAAGAGCTAAGACACAAAATCACTGAAAGAGTTACAATGGACACAATACAAAATGTGGAAACAAGCAAAAACTGAAAGGAAAAGTTGTGAAACTACCTCAAAGAGAAGCAACAGCACAGTGATGCAAAATGGAAGAAGCCTTGAAGAATCGAAGAGGGACATGAGCTACTAAACGTACTGAAATGGCCACCAAATTACCCAAGCATACAAAGAAACACCCCAAAAGAAGATGAGGACAACAGAAAAGTCACTCCAAGTCTACCACAATGAAGATGCAAACAGATAGAAGAGATGCTCAAACAGTCAGAAAAGGACCAGAGATAATATGAAAAAAGACAGAATACTGCCACGCAGATGCAGAAATGATCATGAAAAAAACAAAAGAAACTCAAATTGACTACAAAATACATACAAAACAGCCATAATAAGACACATTATGAACACAGAAATATTCAAATCTTCACACTGAGCAAAAAAAATCAGTCTAAATTTGTACAACAAAAAAAAAAAAACATAAGGTAGGGACAAAAGTTGAAGAAGACAACCAGAGGGTGACGTGCAGGACTTTGAGAATGTATTTATGAGGGTCCACTAAATTCAAAAAAGTCAGTATTAGGTGTGAGATATTGCTTCAGGTCATATACTGCCTTTTTTATTTTTTTGGTCGTTCCATAAAAGTTTCACATTTACATGGCAGCATTTTTGAAAATGATGTAGTTTTCATTTTGGGCCAATAGGGGGTGTTGTTGTTCGTTTCTCTAATGAAACCGCACACATGCTCTGACATTGTGGAAAAAAATGTCTTGCTGTAAAATAAACGTTGTTACTTTTTAAAGTAACGAATAATCTAACTAATAACCTTCTCCAGCGTCACAACGCCGTCACCGTTACTGACAGTAACATTAGACAGCAAATTTTCCACTGGTTTTTTCCCTCCTCCATAGTCCAGCTGTCACCACAAAGGGGCGAAGTTTGTGTACAGAAAGCAGGAACCGTATTGGTGCCAAGTGTGTCACGTGACGACTGTGCCACAGCTCTTGGTAGAATCGCTTGAGCACTGTTGACCGTCTGAGGAAGACGAATGTCATCATAGTAAACCAACCAGAGGCCGACCTGGTCGGGTGTTCACACCCGAACGCCTCCACAGTGAACCACGGCACAACGGAGATACAGCTATACAGCAATGATCATTCAACGGAAGCCTTGAATGGGAACACACACATCTATTGACATACATTTATTATGTTTTATTATTCTCTCACAAATGTGAAAATGCTATCTACAGTTGCATTTGATTGGCGTCTTGTCTCATTTTATTACACAGCAACATATGAATAATTTAGATTAATGCAGTGTTTCCTGTTTGTAATTTATTCTGTCAGGAGTCCATTCATTTCATTCATCATATATTCAGCTTAATAATTAATAATAGAACATGCAATTTTGAATTTCCATTAAGAAGGTTCAAATTCTTTGACATATTTAAACATTTTTAAAATACAATAGTTACTTTGCATGATAATTAGTTACTTTCGAAATACTTGGTTACTTTTTGAAGAAGTAACTATAGCAAAATATGTTTTAAAAATAACTTAACCAACATTGGAAAACACAATGAAAGTTTTCTGATTTAATTTGAAAACGTCGTGTAAACAGGGTCGTTCAAGCCTCCATATTAAGACAGAAATTCTCTGCTCGACCTAAAGACCTAAAAAATAAAACTGTATACATGTTTAAATGGATGCATGAGATACAGTACATGAAGCTGTACGTATTTAGTTTTCAAGTCTGTAACTTTTCTTAAAACACTTCATCGCTTTCATGCCTTTTTACATCATGTACTCCTTTTTACTTTCACATTTACTTTCTGCCGTTTAAGTTTCTTCTGGGTCTGCTTGCAGCTTATTGACATTATCTGAAAAACATGGCAATCCAGGCCCTCTGAAACTCACAAGTGTTGGTATGGCGTGTCTTCCGAGGAGCGTGAGCATCAATCTTTCAAGAGATTTGCTTTAATTTGATGTTTAATTGACGATGATGAGGACGCAGTTCAACCGAACCCCCTGAGGTGCTGAACTGTGTTCAGACGGGCTGAATGTGAAGGCCAATGCCAGGGATCCATATCATAAATCATTCAGCCTTCCCTCACAGCCGATATGGAAGGATCCATATCTGTCATGTTTGCTAATAATTTATTCAGACTTCTCTTTCAATTTCCATGTTTGCCCCGTTGATTGTGATCGGCTGTTTTTCAGAGCGCGCTCACGTCTTCAATGTAAACCACAGCGAATGATGAGAGTCGGCCCCTGAGGAACGCCGTATTCTCCACGGCTGCATAAAGCTGGTCTTTACACGGCTTCTAATGATACACAACCTCCTCAGAGATGCAGAGAATAAATGAGTTGCAGAGTATCATGAAAGATAAATCGGCGCTCCGCATGCTGGGTCTGTTTTTCAGGTCGGTGGACATGGAAGTAGCAGTTTTCCTCACTCGAGGAGCGCGGGCCGTTCTCCAGGCGGACAGATGTTGTAAAAGGCCATGACACTGGAGTGTGTGTAGTGCTGCCAACCCCAAACACACACACACACACACACACACACACACACACACACACACACACACACACACACACACACACACACACACACAAGCTGCCAGGTTGCCATATCCACCAACCATGTGAGGAATGTTTCCTCTCTAATAAAGAGCCACTTGTCTGCGCTGCGTATCTGCGCCCATCCCTCAAGCGAAGTCCGTGTAAAATTGCATTTTAGGAAATGCAAGTGTGGAATTAAGTGTGATAAGCGAAGAGCTGAAGAGGGCGACCTGAAGAGACCTTGCTGCTTTGGTCCGCAAGGTCTGCTTTGGTTATATAGGATCAGTCAAATGTGCTCACTGTTGTTTCGCTAACAGGACTTTTCTGCAGCTTTGTAGTGGTTATAATGACTAAAATTGTGGACACAACCCTGTTTATAGTCTCCCACCACTAGGGTTGGCAACTCCCAGACATTGAAATAAGGGATGACTCTCGCAGGCAGCTGAAAAAAACTGGGTTTTTGGGGGGTCAAAAACGCATATATAACAGCATTTTGCCACAGTTATACCTATTACAGACTATAAAAACACATTAGGCTACTGCATTACACCTACAGTAGCAAGACTGTAATAACTCATGATCAGCTTGATCAGTTTGTATTTGAGGCCTACAGTGAGACAGTTATCATTCAAGTATCATCCATCATCATGGACAGCAGCTCTCAGCCACTGCACTGGACGGTAGAGGAGCTCAGCTGCTCCTTCAGTGGCGACTGAGACCCTCGGAGCAGGAAGGAGCTACCACAGGTCCCTCATCCCCACCGCTGTCAGACTGTACAATTCTACTGTGTAGAATATAACCTAATCCTGGACATTATAATATCCTGCACCTGCCCCCCTTTCAGAAATTCAGCGAGACTTTATCATCCATTCACTCCACTAAAACATATTGTACATATATATCATACTGTATAATTATGTATTGCATAGTATATTGCATATTGTATTGTATATATTGTATATATTATATATTTCCTGTTATATTTTTAAGATTCAGGTTGTATATACAGTTATATCTTCATTGTCTTTAGCTTCTATTATCAATCCTAGTAGGATTTGCACTATTACTTGTTAATTATTGCACCATTCATTACTTTTGCACCCCGCTGTGGGTTCTATGAGCCTATACACCTGTAAATTTCTCCACTGTGAGATTAATAAAGTCTTCTATTCTATTCTATTCTATTCTATTCTATTCTATTCTATTCTATATTTATTACTAAATGTGCAAAATAACATCAAACAGCTGCTGTCTCTTCTGGATTTTAACATGTTCTTTTTTTTATTTTCAACTTAAAAACGTGCAAAATCAAAACTAAAAAAAACTTCTGAACAAAAAAACCAACAAGGTGCCGTTTCTAAACTGAAAACACACCACAGTCTGCAGCAGCAGACACAAATCAATGAACTAAACATAATATATGCGATATGGAAACGGCACAAACTTACATGTCTATGGAAGCCATGCTGCGCGCTGCTTTAATGTTTTGATTTACTTCCCATGCGCTCTGTGACCAAACTGACTATTGGCCAATGAACTGCTGTAGCCTGCTCGGAACGGTCTTTTTTTGACCAATGAGATCAGAGTGATTCTGTGTTGTCGAGCCATGTTTGTCAGCTCATTGGTCGCCCAACTTCAGAGAGCCGGTGAACAATTTACCGTAAGTTCTCATAAAAAAGCGCATGTTCCATTGCTCACGTTTTGACTCTCACAAAAATACGGAACAAAGTGCGTTCCTTTCCAGCTCAATACGGAACGCACGTTTTTATGTCCAAATACGTAACGATTCTGTTTTTCAAGGAACGGTTGACAACTCCACCCACCACTTCCTTTATCAAACATACATGCTGCTTTCAGGGTGTCTTCAAGCTCGGGAATTCGCACTTGCGGTGATGTAACTTTGTTGGAAACACCAGTTAATGGCATCCAGAGGTTCAAGCTGCCTGAATAGAAACCAAAACATTATTTCTTTTACAAGATCAGCACAAATTCATAGCCACTGTCATTATTGTGGTCCCCAAACCTAGACTTTTTGTAAAAAACAACATTAAAAGGGTTAGGAGCTCTGGACCCAATGGAGACAACAGCAGCATTGAAACGGCAGGAAGTTGTCTGGAAATCATTGTTCAAACCAGTATTCCATTAACTGACAGGTCGTCACAGCAGCACCTGAAACGATGAATCATTCACTGTGGATACTGAGGGTGTTGGACTTACACACTTATAAACTATTAAATCTATTAAGTCATTAGCATATCTATCAATAAAAAATGGAAGTGATTTATAATTTATGTAGGGAGACTCAGAGGGTGAGTCGGTTTAGTGCAGCTACTCCTCAAACCATATTTCCCCTCACCATTAAACTGACTTTACCAGTGTCCTCTTGTATTAAGTTGTCCATATCAGGCCAGTCATTTACCAGTAAGGCCTGTTTTAACAACGTTTAAAAGTGAAATTACCTTTCATGGCATTTTGGTTGTCTGTTTACGTACATGACGAAGATACCCGGAGTCACTGAAAACTCAACTTCTTTAAAACGACTAGCAAGGTTCAACTTTGAAAAAGCTCTTATTGCGTCTCCCTGTCAGCAGGATAAAACAGCTGGATATTTTGAGGATTTTTGGACAATAGGATGAGTTTGACTTTGAATTTTTTGAGTCGTCCTCCCTTCACCTTAACATGAAAAACTTAATTATTCCATTGCATGTGCTTTAGATGACAAAATAAAGTATTTAGAAAAGTGGGAGTGAAATGTGAAAATGTGGGAGTGAATTGAGGCACAGACAAAGGTTGAACTTTAATTCCTCCCATAATGCAACACTGAAAGAAAAAAAAACAAAGAAAGAAAGAAATGTTGACGTGTGTAAAGTCTGAATGGTCTGAATCAGATTATTGTACTTATTTCTTTAATTTACTGATGTAACCTCAGCTGAAAAACAGTTTTTTTCATTAGCTCCCCTGCTCTTAAGGAATCACTTCGAACAACTTTCAATGACTAAAGAATAACAGAAACACTGGTCTCACACAAAAGGAAAAAAGTGACTCAAAAAATTCCATTTTATCAGATTTAAATGTTCGTGTTTTTGATGAAAAGGTCTTAAAGACGTCAGCAATGTTCAAAATCATCCATCAGACTTTGAGTTCCAAGGTGAACAACAAACCTGCAATAACTTAAAAAGCAAGATTTAATTTGAATATATTTAAAAATGAAAACATTGTCTGTTTCAAGGCTTGTCTTGATTTCTGTCATGGTGGTCTCTTGTCTCTTTTGTTGTTCTTGAGATTCTGACTCTGGTTTCAGTCTGATCGACCATCCCTCCTCGTGTCTGAAGACGAGCCCCGATAAGACGATGTTGTTTCATATCAAGTGGTTTCTGAGTAGAAACCATCACACTTGGCAATAACAATAATACTGAGCCTTCACATCTCATTTTGCTTCTCAGAATTGCATCATTTGTATCAGAGAGAAAATAACACACATCAAAGTCATCCAAACAAATTTTGTGATATTCTGAAAAAACCCTGCTTGATTTTCAGCAAGTAAAAAAATCTGAGAAACTTGTTCCTTCAGGAGATCGGTCCCGAAATGTGTGCCACTAATTAAATCTGCTATATGTGAACAAAATAGGGAAACGTTCACATCATTTGATGGCTAAAATAAATCTGCCACCAGCAAGTCTTTTAGCTGACGTTAACATGAAAGGAAATGCAGCACATTTATGTAATTTCTGCTTTAAACATGAGAAGTTCATATTTTTTTAATCATGCTGTTATGAACAATAGATGTTCCATGATTCATCGAATTTTCACTGCAGTGAAATCACTCTTGCACTATACATTATTAAACCAAATGTTTTTTTTAAACAGAAATTAATTTGACATTGCAGCACAGCACCTGGGACAATCTTATAACTATTTAATCATTGTATTTGCACAATTCACTCTTGCTACCTTTCCCTCCCATTCTCTATATGGCCACGTAGGTTCATTTTTTTAAACTAATGCATCAGTTCAGCATTTTCCTGCAGAGACTCACATAAAAAAGATCTTGGTTGAGTGTGTGTGGCCATTTAGCAGTAAACACAAAGTGCAGCTGAGGATGATAGAACAGCCTGATTAGTGAGTGTCGGACAAAGAAAACACCTGATCTGATGTGAAAGAAAAGTTAAAGTTTATAGCTTTCTTTTAGTTTTTGGCTGGTCATGCGATCTATATTCTGAGGTGATTTACATATTTATATGAAAAATACTGGTATATGCCATCTGGGACCACTAGATGGCGCTGCACGACAATAGAATGCTGCTACAGTACAAACGAAAGTCCACCATTATTACCTTTGTGTTTGACTAACAAAGCAATCGCACAAGAAAAAGGTGACACTGCAGAATTTAAAGAGAATTTATAGCGAGGGTCTGAGGAAAAGTAGAAAAAACTGTTTTTGGGACGAAGAAAACAAAGAAGACTAATCGTGAACTGAAAGCTGAAGGAACACTTTCACTGGATGAGAATCATCGATGGTCCCTGCATGGAAAATGGAATGTCTCATGCACCAGCACGGCTTCTGTTATCCACACCATTCTGAAAGGCTGCTACAGCGCACGTGCATGACAAAATAAAAGTAAATAGTTCTTCTGCACATGTGCAAGTAGACGGAGGACAACAACGACGTCTGCCTCCGGAGTGTCATAACTCACACTCCATGTTCTCCTGGGACTCTGTAGTTTTCCAGCTGAACGTGACCCAACCTCGTCTATCCGTTTAAAAGTCTGTGTACTTGTGATTGTTAATGTTCGTAGCTTATTGACTCACCAGGCGTAAACATCAGCACCCGCTGAAAACAGCATCATCTTCAGCGTTTCTGCTGTTTCGTGCAAATGTTTTCCAATCCAAACACCAAAAAGACACATTCTCACTTGAAACGTGGTGTCAAAGGGACCTTATTATCCTGAAATGGATTTGAAAATCACAAAACCGATCAGCAGTAAAGAGAAATACTGGAAACATGCAAAACATCAGCAGCCGTTAGAAAACTAAGCTCGTTTATTGAACTCGTTAATGCGTCACGGGTACTGTGACGTCTAATCATGAGAGCAACAAGCTCACTCTCTCACTAATTATTACTCTGTTTAGTGATTTTAATATCACCTGAGGAGCAGATGCTCTGCACTGTTGGTGGCGTAAAGCTGCAGAGTCACACAGAGACGAGCAGAGGAGGAGGAAAAAGCAGACCTCTCACTGCTTCTGCTCCTCCGTCTGTCTTTGTCATGAAATCCTCTCCGCGCCTTTTCTTCAAAGATAAGAGCAGCTTATTGCTTCCCCTTTCATCCTGCAGCAGATCATGCGGCACACAACAGCTGAAACACACACTCCAGAACTCGCCTGTAATTTCCTCTGAAGAGTATCAGCGCCGTCCCGGTGTGGGACGACGCTGTGCTTCCAGCATGTAATGCGTCTATTTTCAGGAGCTGTGTTTACATGTGTGTCTAAGTGCCACTTTTGTTTTATCCTTGTGTGTGTGTGCGTGTGTGTGTTCAGAGGAGAAAATGGTTTGCTTGTGTGATTTGAGAAACGCATTGAGGACCTCTTCAGCCTCATGCTGTTCCTCTCTCTTTCATCTTGTTATTTTCCCCACCTATAGCTTAATTTGTCTTTCTGCTGGATTTCTGCCTCTCACATCTCCTCCATCCTCGTCTCTCCTTCCATTTCGCCTCTTCTCTCCACTCTTGTTTTATCTGCTTGTCAATAAGTTGCAGGATTCAGAGAGCAAGGTCACAGTTTTCCAACCCTTCAGTTGGGACTTTTCCCTCCTCGTTTCCTCTCACTCTTCAAACTTGCATGCTCACACTATTTTAGAAGCAGAATAAATCTTCTTGTCTTTATGAGCTTTTTGAAGTCTTTTTCAGCTCCTCTGTAGAATCAGTCGAGCTTCGGCCGGAGCTTAAATGTGGGCACGTATGTGAAAAAAGGCTCTGCGTGATTGCAAGTGGGAAAGAGAACAAACAACAGGGATGATTTCTTCCTTTCTTCTTGCCAGATTGAGAGATTGCTCTCAGACCACATCTAATGGAGGTGGGGGTGGGAGATCGGTTCGGGTGGGGACGGGAGGAGCAGCAGGAGGAGGAGGAAGGGGATTCATATGTCCCAGGTCTCCGTCTGGGACTTTGTGGCCATCATGGCGTCAGTCATGGTTTCAGGACATGTTGGTTCACAATATGATCCTGATTAAAGCGTCTCTGTTTTAAGGAGGAAAAAAGCAAAAGAGAGAAAGAAATGAAAGAAAGCACTCATGGATGAGGAATCAACCCATCTGTTGTGTGCTTGTGTGTCCATAGCAGCTTCTCAAGCAGCTCCAACAGTACAACATGCCTCACAGTCTGAAGGTACAGAGAGCAGGGCAGATAGAACAGAAATGCTCTATTAATCCCAGAGGGAAATTCTTAAAATAAACGAATAAAGGAGGAGAACTTTTAGCCTTTGCACAATAAAAGCAAAACAAATAAAGATGTGAGGAGAAAACTTAAGAAGAAATCCTTATAAATACAACCGAATGTCACTTAGAGAACACAACACACCAGAAGAAAACCTCGTCAGTTCATCAAAAAAGTAGACTTTCCTTTTTGTTTTTCTTGCAGCAGCATATTTCTAAAAGTTTGGGATGAAGCCATACGAGTAACTGTGCAGCTTGAACTCCTCTCCTGACTGTAAAATCTCTGTGAGGCGAGGAGAGAACGGGAGTCGTCCAATCCCTGTCTGATTCAACCAAGTCCAGTCCTGGGACTGCATTCCCTGATGTTTTGTTTTATTATGTGCCAGTTTTTTGTTTTTTTTTTCCTTGGACTGCAGGCTGGCCAGACTCATCGACAGCTATGCCTTGATGCTGTGACGGATGAAGAATGTGGTTTGATATGAAGGAATTCCCTGGAAGAGATGTTATCCTAGAGCCTCTGCATAGATCACCTGTTGCACCATCGTCTCGAATGTAACTCCAGAGAGACTGTTTCACCCTCATTGCTAAAAAAAACAAACAAGCTGCAGCCTCAAAGCCCTGCTGGCAGGTTGAATTCATAAAAACACTCATAATTCAACAGTTAAAAAAGAAGTTTTATGGACATTTCACTGTATTTTGCAACAAAAAGTGTTGCGAGAATTGGCTTTATATCAAGGTTGTTTCATTTTTGTTTGTAATAATTGACTTTGTAAAACTTTGACAATTTAATCTGCATCACAACAAAGAAAAACTTTAGCTAAGTTTCAATTTAAAGCTTGTTATGGCACGATTTACCAGTCTGGCCCATGAAATTGGGCTGAAAGTGGCATCTAAACCTAAATGGTCCATCAGTGAATTAAGGCATGCATGCACCGGTGTGAGAAGGTTCAGAATCATAACTAATCAGATGTGCACTACAAGGAAGCATAAAGTCTGAATAATCATTCTGAGTGCGGTTACACACAGTTTTTTGATTCGGAATTGGTTTATTCAGAATTAAGTAATTCAGAATTATATTCATGAGGTTGGTGTTTTCAAGGGGAAAACAAAGGATTAAATCCTCTCTCCTGCCAGGGTCTATAAAGCGTTCCGATTGGATGGGGGGCAGTCGTGACGTACGGACGCCTCCAGGAAGTAAACAGCGTTTTACTTTCTCGATTAACTTTGACGCCGCAGCTTTGAAAATGTCCGCGTTGTTAAGCGCCGGTTGATCCACTCGTTTCATTATATCCAATTCTTCTAAAACTGCCGTTAAATAAATTGTCTCCATACGAGTCGAAATGTGGACAGCAGGCCGCCATCTTGGAAAATTTCGTCATCATGAAGGAGCATGCACAGATTGACCAGAATGAAGTTGCCTCATTAGCAGATAATTCCGCTTCCAAAGGAGAATAAACCCACAGGTCTATTAGGATTTAAACTTAATTCAGAATAAAGTTTTCAGTTGTTTACATGGTCATTTTAGAGCGGAGTTAGGCTTTATAGAGGAATGTTTCTCTCTCAGGCCAGTACAGAGGTGCTAATGCAGCTTTTATCTCCTGTAGATTAGACTACTGTAATGCCTTGCTCTCTGGCCTTCCCAAAAAGAACATTTTTAACCTACAACTATTACAAAACTCAGCTGGTCGCGTGTTGACGAGGACCAGGGGGCGGGCCCACATCACAATGGTTTTACAGTCGCTGCATTGGCTCCCTGTCCGCTTCAGGATCGATTTTAAAGTTCTCTTATTAGTTTTTAAATGTCTTAACGGCCTTGCGCCTTCCTATTTAACTGACTTGTTTTTACCGTATCGACCCTCGCGGGCCCTGAGGTCCTCTGGCAGTGCCTTATTGTGTGTTTCTAAAGCCAGAACCAAGACGCATGGTGAGGCGGCTTTTAGCCACTACGGCCCCCGCCTGTGGAACAGCCTGCCGGAGAACCTCAGGACCACAGAGACCGTTGATATTTTTAAGGGAGGTTGAAAACACACCTTTTTAATCAGGCTTTTAACTGACCTTTTATAGTCCTCTTATTCCATTCTTATTTATGTAATTTTATTCTATTTTATTATGTACTTTTAACTTGTTTAACTTTTTTCTACGTTGTAATTCTATCTTAGTACTTTATTTTAATTTCGTATCATATTTTATCACGTTTTAGCTGTTTAATTCCAGTGTCTCCTCGGTGTCCTTCACACCGGGAGTTGGTCACGGTCTGGTGTTGGGGTTACTGTGCCCGGGTCCTCTGGTCCCAGCAGGCCTGGGGGTCTCCACACTTCGGTGTGCGGGTTCCCTTGGTCTGGCGGGGTCGGAGGTCGGGTGCTGGTGCCCCAGTATTAATGACCCTCGATTTCTCCTGGTGTGGACGGCCCCACTGGTAGTGTTTCCCCAAGATGCTCAGTGCCATGCCATGTCTCCTCTGTTCTGTCCAATATAATGGGAGCGTGTGTGCGTGTGTGTGTGTGTGTGTGCGTATGTACGTGTGTGCGTGCGTGTGTGCGTGCTAGCGTGTGTGGTGCATAATGTTTTTAATTCTTCTGGTTTTCATGTTTTTAATCTTCAGCACTTTGTGTTATTTTTATAAATATGAAAAGTGCTATATCAAATAAAATTTGATTTGATTTGATTTGAATGAAAAATCCCATGTAAACTCACGGACTGTTTCTCTTCAGACATTTTAAAGAAACTGGTGCAGATGTTAGATTTTAAAAGTCTCCTCACATTTTACAGTTGCTGTGAGTCAAAGAGGTCCAAGCTCCCACCTAAAAATACTGAGAAGTTTGGAAAGTGTTTTAAATATTTTTCTAACTTTCCGTTATGATTCAGCATGATTGAACGAAATCAGACACCCACACTCAGCCTAGGTGTGTGTGTGTGTCTGTGTGGTTTTGTGTGTGTGGTGAGAGAGAGTTTAAACAAAAAGAGTTTTTGTCTGAAGGACAATGAGAACCAGACCTCAGTTGGCTCATCACGTCACATTTTTGCCTATTTTTATCGACACTGCTTTACTTTCTGATTGATTCTTGAGTTTTTTCATTTTTGCGAAGCTGATTCATGCTGTTTCTTTCCTCCTGTCAGAGCCTCTCCTCATCTCACACCATCTCAGGAGCTGCTTTCCACCACACACCACTGAGCAGAGGGGGGAGTTGTGTTTCACGTCATCCGTCTTTTTTCATACAGTAATGCAATTAAAAGCACATTAACAGTGAAATATGTGTGTTTTTCTGGTCTTTTGCAGACCTCCTGTTTCCTCTCCTCAATAAATAATCCTACAGACAAGAGACATTTCTTTTTTACTGGCAGGGAGGTAGAAGATTTCTAGAATGTGTGTGTGTGTGTGTGTGTGTGTGTGTGTGTGTGGGGGGGGGGGGGGGGGGGGGGGGGGGGGGGCTACAACAAGAGGTCTTGTCATCTTAACCAGGATTGTACAGTCATGTGCTTCTCATTAAAATACTTTTCTCAGTTTTGGATAAAAGGACTGATATGGTGGGGCCGATGCATTAATGAAAACGTCTGCTGTGTGTGTGTGTGTGTGTGTGTGTGTGTGTGTGTGTGTGTGTGTGTGTGTGTTTGTGTGTGTATCTATATTTCATTACTTTTGATGAAATCCTGTTGCACATTATGTGATTGAAACTTCCTTGACGGGGTTTGAATGAGGTTCTTCAGATATAAACCAGAGAATGGGGGTGGGGTTTTGGGGCTTGTGGTACTCTGGCTCTCCAGGTGCGTGGCTGGAGCACTGGGGAGGTGCTGGCCTGGGGTGGGCAGCTGCCTCTGGGGGCCAGTTCTCCTGGGTATGGTCATGGCCCTCTGCCTGAGTGGGCGGGGTCGGCTCCTGGTCCCCTGGGACCCAGGCCCTTCTGGCCTGCTTCTGGTCGTCTCAGAGGTCAGAGGTCATATATGCATGATCACTGTCACATTTTCATAATCACACTGATCTTTAATCACTCTTCATATTCTGCATGTGGATTCAGTCACCTTGTTTTCTTGTGGGATATTAGACTAATGGTTATCTGTATTAGGTCTCTCCTGATGCCTTTGTGTAATTTGATACCTGGATCCTCAGCTTGCATGTCCCAGATAACTACCAGCTACGTTCTCTAGCAATAGTCCGTAGGATGTTCTCTGCCATATCTTTATGCAGGTGCAGTAGCCGGTCATCTGGAGTGTCGGTTCCAATTGAAGGATTGTTGTATCTTTGCTCTCTCTTCCTTCTCTTCACTCTTTGTTGTTTGCTTGTTTGCTCACTTGTTTGTTTGTTTCCTTCACTCTCTGTCTGTCTTCCTGTATTTCTGTCCCCCTGTCAGGTCCACCAATGTCATGTATCAGTACTCAATTAATGAAATAAAGTAAGAAATCAAACCATCGAGAAGCTTCTTTTGAAAGAGCAAATCTGTCTGTGACATAACAGCAGCCAGACCTGCATTCCGCAGCACTGATGCTGGACAGGACAGGTAAAAAAAAAAAGTCAGTGTGTACAGCTCCAGATGTATTTGAATTGAAGAATCCATTAATTAGGAATTACGTGAAAATGTGTCAATGACAAGCCAAGGTGTTTTCAGGCTGTCGTTGCCCCTGCAGACCGAGAGAAAGAGCAGAGGCAATTTCCTGACGGTGATAATCATATGATTAATCAGAAACACTATTAAATCTTCATGGATGACCTGGCAGCTACTTATGAAAAGCTGATTAGCTTGGGCCATGTGAGTCCATTAAATGATATCCCAAGTGCGCATACCACCCACAGTGTGTGTATTTGTGTGTGTGCAGGTGGTCAAAGGCACCTCTTGTAGCAGCTGGAGAGACAAGGTATGGTTTGCAGGAATTTCAAGCACCAAATCCCCAAACACAAGATTTCACAGTCGTCACTTGATGAGTCTCCTGTGTGCTGTATCGGGTGGATTAATCACTTTAGGTAAAGAACATGTGAGTGTGTGTAAGTGAGTGTGTGGACCTCACACAAAATTAAATTCAAATTAAATGCTAATTCAATTTATCTTCTGACACAACTGTCTGAATATATTATCAAAGGTTAACATGAATGAAAAGAAGAGCCCTCATCATGCCATTTAGATGCATTAATGAACACAAGATGTTGTGAATTCTATAAGGGGAAGAAGAAAAATGACATAAATATGACACATATAACTTAAAGGTATAGTGGACGATGTTTTTAGCCAATGAATTGCGTGATGCGAATCTCAACTATTGGTCCTCCAACATGTCAATCATGCTGGAGAAACGTTTGCGACAATTGATAGTTGTTTCCTCGGGAGGAGCAGTAGAGCATGATAGGGTGGTGCGTTTTTCAAAAAGCGAGTAACAGACGTTTGGCTTCGACTTTTGAGAAAATCGTCCATTTTACCTTTAACATATTTGATTTATTTAATTTATTTGCAACTGCCAAAATAACAACTGGGTTGAGTTACACAAAACAGGTGAAAGACATCTGGACTAACTGATCTGTAAAACTGCTTCAGATGTCTGATAATCTCCTCCAGGAATTGAAGCCGTGGTTTGGAGAAACTCTGGCTTTTATTTGATGAAGGAAAAAGAAAAAAACAAAAAAACAAAACAAACTTCTAACCAGTTTTTCTCAGTCTGAGCAAATACTCTTCACATTTGAGAAAAACAACCAAATTGTTCATTTTATTATGAATGAAAGTAACTCCAGAAAAAAGCCTGGGAACGTTTCCATTTTGTTCTTGTTAATTGTTTCATTTTGTTTTTTTTGAAGTGGGACATTTTGATCCACACAGTAAACCCCGTACAGACAGATTTTGGGATGTGAGAAGCTGAAATGGAGCACAGTTCAGTTTACAGCTTACTTTTGAAGGACAGATTCCAGTTTTCTCATTTGAAACTAAGCCTTCAATGACCACTGTGGAGGTGCGGTTGTAGTTGGGTTAGAGGATGGAGAGGGAAAAGCAGTCAGCCCCTGTTGAGATCTCAGGATCTTTTAAAAAACAGAGATCCGAGCCTTAAAATCTGTAAATTATAATCCCTTGCTTTCAAAAATTAAAGATGACATCAACAGATGGAACCTGATTCCCTATACAAGCATAACAGAAAGAGTTGAGGTGATTAAACTGAATGTACTGCCAAGGCTTCTGTACCTGTTCCAGACTTTGCCTGTTGAGTTAACTGATAAAGAATTCATAGAATGGGATAAAATTATCTCAAGATATGTTTGGCAGGGACGGAGACCAAGGATCAGGTACAGAACACTTCAGCTATCAAAAAACAAAGGAGGATTGGCCCTCCCACGTCTGAAAAGCTACTACCAGGCAGCACAATTGAAAATATTGTTACTACTGTATGATCCATTGTACTTGGCAAGGTGGAAGGAAATTGAGGCAAGCACAACGGATGGGCCTCCAATACAGGCTATAATAGTGGACAGTAATTTGAGAAAACAATCCATGGCTGGGTACATCACTGAATATTTGGTTTAAGTTGATAACAAAATATAACCTGAGCACACAAATTAGATTATTAAGGTGGATAGCATATGACTCTGAGTTCATACCAAATAGAATAGACAAAAGATTTAAAACTTGGGAAAGGGGGCCAAGAATTTTCGGGGAATTTTTAGGAAAGAAAGGAATAAAAAATTTTCAAGAGGTTAAGGATCAATACGGTCTAACAAATTCAGATCATTACAGGTATTTACAGGTAAGGCATTATTTAGAACAAACAACAAGGGAAACCACAGAGGGGATTGGGCTTGAATTCACTAAGATTTTCTCCTTAGCATATGAATCAAAGATCAGGGGGAAGTTGATTTCAAATTTATACAAGGGAATCGAAAATCTAAAGGGCGATGATACAATATATATAAAAGAGAGGTGGGAGAGGGAGGTTAAGATTGTAATAACAGTGGATGAATGGGAAGAGATTAACGAACAACAGTGGAAAACAACCTGTTCTCTATCTTGGAGGGAGCATGGGTGGAAGAATATCACAAGGTTTTTCAAAACACCAGCACAGTCCAAGTATCAAGACACTAAGTGTTGGAGGCAGTGTGGAGCCGAGGGAGCTGGACATGCCCACTTGTTCTGGAGTTGTACCTCCATAGCCAGGTATTGGCAGGAGGTTAAGAAGGTAATGGAGAAAGTATTGAAGGTCAATCTCCCACTCGTGTTTGAGATTCTATATTTGGGAAAATTGGATATGGTTCCTTCTGGATTTGGGGATAGATATATCTTTAGAATAATGCTGATTGCAGCCAAAAAAGCAATTACCAGGAAATGGTTGAAGACAGAGGTGCCAAAAGTAGAAGACTGGGTTGATATAATACATGATATATACGTGATGGAAAAATTAACTTTCTCTGTGAGACTGGAGGAGGAAAAATTTAATAGGAACTGGAAAAATTGGATGGAATATATAAAAACAATTAGGTCAGACTTCATCTGATTTCTGTATCGGTGAAAATCCCCAAGTTCAGAGCTACAGCAGTTAAGTGTTTTTATTTAGTTTATTTTATTCACTGCACTGGTAACAGAGTTTGGTTTGTTAGTGTTAAATCTCTAGCAGAATAGTTTGGACTTGGTTTATTAAAACACAGTTACCTTTTGTTTTGTTGGAGTAAGGGTAAGGAGGATGAAGAAAAAAAAATTAAATAAATGATGGGGTTTATAAACAAACAGGCACAAGTGATTGTTATGAGCCTATTGACATTGGTTAATTTTCTTTATGTTGTATTTTATTTGGTTATTTATTTAATTTTGTTAATACTAGGATTATAAATGTGTGTGTGGGGGGATAACATGTTTTGTGTGGATATACAGAAAGGTGAATTTTTTTTGTTTTGTTTTGTTTTTTAGTATTACCATGCTATCCTCCTGTTAGTAAAAGGGAGAGACTACAGAAACATGAAGATTGTTTTGGTTGGAGACATGTGTAGATTCCTTCTTGTTTTGTTTTGTTATATTTATATTATATATTGTGTTTAAAAAAAGTCTTTTGTGCACCAGTTGTATGCTGAATGTTTGTCTTTAAAGTTTAATAAAAAAGAAAATTAAAAAAAAAACAAAAAAAAAAAACAGAGATCCTCTTCCAAATTTTTTTCTCAATCTCCTCCTTCAAATCTTTCAGCTGATCTTCCAGCTGCTCCATGGAAATCTTCGACTCCATGATGTTTAATTCCAGCTGCTCCTTCATGGTGCTAATTGCTTGAAGGACGTCACCTGGGTCCACCTGGATCGTTCTGTCTCCAGTTCTGACACTATGGAACAGTTCATCTGCCCAGAACTCTCCCTCTTGAGAACTGGAGCCTCTTCCGAATTGAGCCAGTTCACATCAGACACCTGCTGGACGGGATTCTTTGATGTCCTGGAGACAGCCTTGCTCTGCTTCAGGCTGGAACATTTAAGGAAAACAGAAAGACAAGCAGACATGTGTCTGAGCCTGTAGCAGAGCCAGAGTGGGGGCAAGGGGGCGGTCGCACCAGAGCCCACAAGGTCATAGGGCCCCGTTTCATGTGATGTGTTCACATTTACTTGTAAATAAATTATTATAATAAAATGTGTATTGTGTGCAATAAGCTATATGCATATGAGTGTGGGCTCCAATTTGCCAATTCTTACATTACGACTGTCCATGAATGCATCAGAGCTGTAAGCCAGCGCTGATTGGCTGTGCGGCATTAAGTATTAAACAGTATGCTAAACACTATGCTAGCCGCTAGCAGTACTACCCAAAACCTAACATCGGAGCCACTGGTGAGTCAGTGAAACCTTCAAAAATATTATCTTTATCAGAATGCTGTGGTCTTAAACACCTGGCTATTTGAATGTGCCTTGTGTTGCTTTCAACTACAAGAGACTGCCGAGTCTATTTTTCTCTAATATATGTGAATTCCAAAAGATATAGATAGCTGTGTCTATATCTATCTGAATAGATTGTGTAATTTTAGACCAGCTGTGTTCATTTTATTTTTAAGCTGTATCAAAGATGGTACAGATTTAGCCCGTGACCTTTTATCTGAGCTTTCAGCACCATGGACAGCGGACGCTCTGAGATTGATGCCTGTCAGGCTGCAGTTGTGTGTATGTGTGTGTGCGTGTGTGTGTGCGTGCGTGCGTATGTGTATTTGTTCTTCAGAACAAGTTTGTGAACTGGTTTGTGACTTTATTCTGCTTTCTGAGGCATATAGGTTTGCTTGGTTCAATAAAAGTGAGCATTAGTGTGTTGTTTGATGGTAGCATGAGGTTTTGTTTGAATGATAAAATTACTATCATAAGGGCCCGTAGAGAATGCTCCGCCCCCTCTGGACTGAGATCCACGCTCCGCCTCTGGTCTGAGGCATCAGAGCAGCCGTAATATTTATTAGTTTTTCAGTTCTAGTGATTCAGTGCTTCTCGTTCTCTTTGCTGAACAGTTGTAACTTTTTTTTTTTTTTTTATGATGAGCCAAAGTATTGCAAAACAATGCCATGACTGAAAGAGAAAGTTTGCTTCCCAAAAACACTTGAAACTCTTAACTGGCATGCAAATTCAACACAGCAGCTCTTGAACAAAAACTCAGCAACATCACTTTAAACATGTCTTCACGGCCAGAGAGCAAAACTAATGCTGACCAGCATTAAAAAAAAAAGAAAAAAAAAAAGCTAATTTATGGCCATTAATAAATGATAATATTTTTTTTCCTAATGTGCTGTTCCCGTTCACACAGATGCTGTAAAACCTAGATACTAGCTAGATCTGAAGTGGTGGTTAGATTGGTTACAATTATTTACCTTAATTTTAGCAGACGTCACTCGTCTTTTGTGAAAAAATGTGTATTTCTACTAGATGTGTGTAAAAGGTGTTCTAAAGATGCCTTTTGTGTTGGAATGATGTTTGGAAGTTGAAAAGAAATTTTCACAGATTCAGCTAATCAGTTTTAGTCAGCAAGCTCATGTGCACATGGTTTTTGTACCAATTGTAACAAATTATATTAATCTATCACAGATGTAACTAGATGAATAATTGTTACTGTTGTGTTTTGACCAATGGATTATTCTCTCAGAGATCTGAACAGCCTTTGAACAGATCTGAACGAAGGTTCGAAAAAAATTAAAGAGAGCACATCTTTAATATTATTTGTTTTCCAATCAAAGGAAAATTAATTGCGATTGAAGGCTCAAGATAGAGAGATACCAACCAACTAACCAATGAATTTCTATGTATGTTCAACTTGGTAAAAATCTGTGTGATAATCTAAACTCATTTACCTTTATGGTCAGTCGGGGCCAAAAAAAAAGATAATTTAGAGATGGGACCAAAAGACATTTGTCTCTGGAAATGACCTTTTTCTACATTCTAAAAACATACAAGCTGAATAAAATGGTATACCAGAATGGAGGTGTTATAGCGGAATGTGAGGTTCATATATTACACAGCTGTGTGAGAGAGGAAGCCACGGCCGGCGTGGATCCAGTGAAAAGAAGCACTGCCCGGTGTGGACCGGTGGAACGGTGGCTCAGCTCTCACTCCATCGCTGGGTCACTGAAGCAGACGGGGACAGTAGTTGTCAGCATCCTTCACATCTGCAGTTTACGTCTTTCATATCTGCAGCCATCTCATACTTCAAGCACCGATCTTTTTCTCTCAATCAATTAATCAATCTTTATTTTTCAAGCACTTTTCACATTCTTAAAAAACAACGCAAAGCCTCACCCTCTGCTCCTCCATGGAGTACACTGCTTCCTCAGGAAGCCCTCGACCACTTACACACTCTGCTAAGTCCGCAATGATCGGTTCGCACGTGGCTGCTCACCTGTACGCCTCAGTAGCCCATCGAATTAGGGCCCCTACAGGCACCCATACTTCTGACTTTAAAGTCAGAGTTCTGAGAAAAACAAGTCAGAACTCAGTTTTTTTCCCCCCAGTGCCCCAGTCCATCTCTGTAAATGTCACTGGGGTTGAGGATCTCATCGTGTGCAGGACGATCATCTTGTGCTTTGCTCGAGATGAGGTTGAGGACCTTGCATGGCAGCCGGCACTAGTATTAGTGTTGGAGTGTAGGGCTGAGGTGACGAACGGTGTGACGCACCGAGACACCGCAGGAACAGAGAAGCACAGCTAATAAACGACGTCCATTTTCCATTCTGCCGAGTTTGTGCCTCTACATGTCGACATGGCTGGTTTTATCTCAGACCCCCTGGTTTAAAAACATTTCAGTGAAAAACATCGTTTTTGCATTTTCTTTTCAGGAAAGTTTCATTTTACATGACAATGTTCTGAAAATTATGTTTCTTTTCAAAACATGGCAGAAATGCTGAAAAATGTAACTTTCCTGGAGGGCTGCGCAGAAGAGCTGTTGTGTTTGTGTCGAGAATAATACACTGTCAGAATTAGCATTGGCCTGTACTCGGGCATTTATGTGGACATACGGAGACGCAGCTGAATTGTTTTTACAACTATAAAACTACCAAGACTCGGGAGAATATTTAGTTGGCTTTATGACACTCTGGAGGCTTATTACTGTTCATCTACTCACACGTTTGCAGAAGAGTTGTTTTCTATGGCCACGGTGCGCATGTGCAGCAGCAAATGAAATCAAATCAAATAAAATTCAACACAGAATTGCTTCCAAGCCCAGCCAGGCCTTATCAAGGCTGTCCTATATGTGGACTAATGAAGTTTACTCTCTACAATAATGTGCAGCTGAAATTGTTGGATTCAATCTGCCTGTGAAAATGAAGCATCATTCCCAGATTCTCTTGTTTATTGAGAGCACTTGGTGCTCTGCTGCTGAATAGACAGCAAAACAGACTGAAGTCAAAACAAAACTCTAGCTGGTCATACTCACTACCCTTCCAGTTTTTCTGAGTGTTTGTTGTTATTATTTTCATCTACTCTTCAAACATAGAATCCCTTTTATCATCGTACAGTCCTCTAGTGGGAGAGCTTCTCTTTCTCGAGTGCCAGTCTGATTATGAACAAAACAATCCGAGTCAATTCCACCTCGGCTCTCTGGACGGTTGCTTGGAGCCTGTTTTTCACTGCTGATTAATTGGAGTCTCATACCAATAACTGCTGAGGAACACCCAAAGTGCGCAGAAACCGGGGCGTTTGATCTAATAAAAACCAGCTTGGGAGAGACTCCGGAGGCTTTAAAAATGGAGCTGCTGGGTGAGAAAGGCCATGAAGGGGTCTGTGAAGGGTCACTGGAGTGTTACGCAGACCGACTCTGACTCATTCTTCGGTATACTAATAGTGAGATTCCTGACCTTGTCTGTATGACAGCAGGGAGAGTCGTCACCTCTCCCACGATCACACGGTGGGCTGCGGACAGCTCCCGCCGCACATTAACTCCACATTATCAGCGGCTTCAAAGGCACCGGCCTGACGACGAAGACCGCTGCCGGCCTGAGTCTGAGTCCCACGCTGAGGGCGAGAGACACAAACGGGGCCGAGGAAGATAAATAACGAAGGGGAGGGGGGGGGGCTCGAAATTAACTGGGGTTTCATTTGGGTCGGAGCCAGAAGACATCTAATCAATCTAGAATAATATACACCCAGGCGCGTACTCACACGTGAAAACATAGAGAGGGAACGAGAGGGCTGAAGGGAAAATAAATGAATGGAAACACAACATGACACATATAGATAGATAGACAGATAGATGGATCAGCCCCAACACCCTATACTGATATTTTCATATTTCACTCTGAAGTTTTTCCACAGTAAAAATCTTGTCTTATCGCGCTACTGATTTATACCGTCCGGAAATTAAACAAGGAAGCCACTTATCGATTAAACACCAAGCTGGGCGTGTCTGTTTGCAGGTAAATTGTAATTAGTGAAACACAAATGAAGGCACTTCATCACACTGACAGTACAGTTTAATATGGCCACCAACCACTGCTGCATGCGGCTTGGTCACATTGACTGCGGTAGCAAAGGTCTGAAATGTTCTGTGCAAATGAACAAAGGCTAAAAGTTATCTGTTCCAATGAAAGAACAATGGCTGTCTGTAATTGGTTCTAAAGCAGCATGAAAACTGGTCAACAGCTGCAAACAAAACAATAATGTGGCTATAGTTCTAGTCTCTGAGCTACTTTCTGTGATCTGTAACAATGGCAAATGAGAAATGTTCATTAAATTTCCGTTTCAACTGGCTGTAAATGAAATAAATCTCTTTTCTAAATGGCAGTCGAGTGAGGCAGTGGTTAGAACTGTTTGGCATCAGGTTTGCTTGTTTCTCTGAAGCCTTTTTCCAGGTGCTACAGGTAAAGTGGTGACTCAAAAACCACAGTCTTATAGAAATGTCATTGACTCATTGATAATGAACTCATTATTTTTCATAACAATGCAAATGTTGTTTATTCACAACTTAATTGAATAGCATTATAAAATCTTGCACCTTAAAGAAATCAAAGAGACTCGGAATCTGGATCTACTAAAGATTTAATGTCATGGTTCACAATTAGTTTCTTGTGCTATTTTGAGATTCTGATTCTGTTTGCGGTTTCAGGCTCCGTGGCTTCTCCTCCTCAGGTCTGATCACTGTTCCCCGGCCTGATGTCTTTCACCTGTGACTGAACGAGAGATCAGCTTCACCTGGTGGCTCTGGTTTATATCGGGTGCTTTTGGTGTGTTCTGGTCGTCAGGCTGTCTGTGTTTCGGTGTGGCTGGAGTCTCTTTTTGTGTTTTCCCTGTTTTGTTATGGATTTTATTTTTTGGTCTTTTTGATGTTTTTCATGTGGCATAAATGATGGTGAAACATATTGAGTCCTCTCCTGAAGAAGAAACACAAGCAAAGTAAAAGTGCAACTGATTTGCATGTAAATTAACAGGCGCGGCAAAGGATTGTAGGAAGATGTGTTTATATTTTCTGACTATGGCTTCAGACATAATCTGAAATGGTTTGAACGGTACCATAACAATGATCGGATTTGATGAAGTTGTCCATTCTCATCATGTCCCCCTCACTGTAGGACCAGAGACACACTGACATGGCACAGGTCTGTCTGAGGCCCATCAGTCACAGAGGACGGAGCTAAAGCAGTGAGAAAAAAAGCGATTACTCAGCAGCTGTTACTCATCCAGTGACAGTATCTGATCAGGCTGGAAAAGGTCAGTAACCACAGGAATCGAAAGGGGAAGTCCGCTCATCTATCCGTCTGTAACTGGCACATCCTTCATTGAGCGGAGAGGCAAGCAATCACACCTGTATGAGCAGTTCCAGTCGCAGACAAGATTCAGCAAAAATGAAAGGAAATTAATGAAGAACCAACGGAACAGACGCTCCTCTGTCACACAGGCAGAGGATTATGGTTTTAATGAGACTCAGATGGACACAATCAGGGGAAGAACTGAGCAGGGACACGGAGATCTGAGCTAAACAATACCAGAAACACAGAACGCGACCACAAAGGTACTCTGTGTTTTGAACAGGACGATCAGAGACAGGCCTGCTGAAATCTCCAAATAAAACAGAAATGTTGTGGTAAAATTTAGTCTGAAACCTGGCAGTTTAACATCACTGAACATTAATTCCTGGCTGCAGCTGCGATGGAAGCTGATCTCATTCTAGTAGGAGAGTCAGTAAAAGCTTCCAAAGAGGTAGAAACCAAGCTCTGAGGTAAGATAATGATTGTACCAACCATCACTTACTGAGCGACCGGGAGTGACATGAAGAACAGCCCAGGAGGGGAAAATTGAAAAAAAATCACAGCTAATGGATAAAAAAAAAAAAAGAAAAAAAGTGAGGCTGTCAAGAAGCAATGAAACTTCCAGATGATTGAGCTCTTCTGAACACTGCATCTCGCTCAGTGTCAAACAGCGCTGTCTCATTTATGGATTACAAATCCTTCAGCACGAGAGCACCAAACAGGGAACTGGAACCAACGGTTTTATTTCAGTATGACCACACCAGGTGAAAAACATTGCTGAGCTGTAACAAAAAAACAAAATCTAGAATGTGATGTGATTTGGAAGAATGCAAATGGTGCTTTCAAAGATCCAAATCTTCACTACATTAATCTGAGAGTTTATCATGAGGCAGAAGCAGACGTTCAATGAGCCACATTGTTCTTCGTGCCCTCATGGAACTCTTGATTCCGTTGTTCATGTTGGGAATGCTGTGTGATTTTAGAAAGGTGAACATTGTTCATGAGTATGTGAAGAGAGCGCGCTCCCTCCCCCAGCCACAGTCTGACGAGGTGAACGTTGTTTTGGTTCCGTCTCAATAAAAACCTCTACCCTGTTGCTTTTACTTCCATCATCTGCTGCTGCTGCTGCGTTTCCCCTGAAACCCCCGAAATCTAAAGTCTGAATGTATTCACTCTCCCCAGATACTTCACCTTTAACCCCAGCTCCCCCGGCCCCTGAAATCCATATCGTCTCCCCTGACCTCACACACACACACTCACACACACCCACACGTCTCTCACTGTGAAATCGACTGACTATAAGCCGTGACAAATGCAGGGGAGCCTCCTGTCTGCGTGTCGGTCGTCGTCTCCAAATAAAAGCGAGAAACTCTGGAGTTGGAATGAAGCGGGTCGGGTTTTGTTGGTCTGTCTGAGCGATGACTTTCCAGCTGTTTTTCAGCTGTATCTGCTGAAAGTGTGTGAGAACTGCCCTTTATTTGCTCTACTGGTCTTTCAATTTTACAACTCATGACACTCCCGGCAACTGGTGACCTCCCTGTGTGCGTCGCTGTGTGTGTTTTTTAAATGTGGCTGCATGGGAACACGGTTCATGTACGTCCGTAGAACGATATGCTATCCAAATATAATGCTATTAAAAGTCCCACCAGAAATTACATGGCAGGGCTTGTGAAAACAGAGACATCAAATAAAAGAAAACTCTCTGCAAACAAAATGTAATTTAAGCTTATAGCTGCCAAAGCCCCAAGTCAAAGCTCTCTGACATCTGTGTTCGGCCAAGAAACCTCAGAACATTTATCCAACCACCCAATTATCCCGGTGTGTTCACAGCTACGGTCTGACTACGATGACATCCTCCGCTTTTTAAATTGGTTAAATGTGTCCGATGGTTTTACAGTTTTACATCTGGAGTTTGCACATGTTGAAGTTGGTTTTGACGATGGGAAAATGGAAGTGAATGGTTGTCACAACACAAAATGAAGTCAATTTAGCCTTAAAACCCCAAGCTGCCACCCGCTGGAGCTGTAACAGTTCCGTCATCTGGACAAATAGGAATTCAGCTCTGTAATTCATTGGAAGAGTCAATATTGATTCATGTGCTAATTCACGATGTTTCCTCCTCTGGCCCCGTTTCCAGCTGGCATTAAAATGCCTCTCGTGCGATCCGAGCACAAGTGACGAGGCCCAAAGCACCGATGCTCAGACCACTCGACCAGGCGGTCTGGCACGCACGTGCTTGCATGTTTGGGAGAGGGAACAATGTGCATCTTAACTGCGATCTGGGACGGTGGCGTAGCCAGAAAATTCGTCATGTGCAGCGGCGGCCGGGTGCCGATCTGAAGCGTCTCGCCCGGGACGCATAAGGACAAATGGAAACACTCCTGCGTCTGCCCTCGCCACATGCGCTCGGATGGTCCCAGATGAATTCATTGCCCATGTTTGAAACGGGCCCTTGTTTGTCAGGAGAGTGCGAAGCCCAGAGGCATGGGAAGATCGATGCTGCAGCGAGACAAGAGCGTGTTTGTGTCTGGCGTGTCGGAGGTGTGCGGGTGATAATAAGCTGCGAATGTGTGGAGGCATTAATGTGTCGGGATGAAGGGAGCTGGCGCCGCTCTCTTCGTGTCAGTGTGATAGTGACAGACGTGGACTCTTATCTTATCAGAGAGGCACAAACAAGGCTGCTGCGGAGGTGTGTCACGTCAGTCTGACGCCTGCAAATCTCCGCGCGGCCGCCGCCAATTACTCCCTCGGTATGGGCTGACGAGCGAAAAATAACCGAGGCTCTCAGGGCGGCATGTCGAAGCCGGTGGGACGGGAATAAATCCACCGTCAGTTTTTGGAAACTGACGAAAAAAAAAAGCCACGACTTCAGCTGCTCCACATTTAGTCTCTTTCTTGTCTTTGTTTCATGACGTCCAAGAAGCTTCATCCGATGACAAGCCTGGACTGGAAATATAAAAGGCCAATGCTTTTTTCCAAGACTCTTATTTGGGAAATATTAAAAACACATGGAAATTAAACAACTGTATCTGCTTTGTTCCCGCCTGCTCCTCCCACGCTGCGTCATCCCAACTCACATCCGAAGCCATTTAAACCCTCTGAGCAACTTGTCGGCAACAACACCCGGCTGCTGGAGCTTGGTTTTCCCCCAGGATGATCACCAGGTCACTGTCAGCCACGTGTGACTGCCTCATGTCCAAGATGCTCCTGTCTGTGGATCCACCGTGACTTTATTGTGCAGAACTGTGGGAAAAACAACACTGAAATTGACGAACTCTGTCACTATCCGTGCAGTAAGCAGTTCAGAGGAGTGCCACCGATTGCACCTGCAGGCAATGTCCCTGCGTCCCACGGCGGCCAATAGAGTAATAAAGGACAACATTTGAATAATAACCTCTAATTTAGGCCATTTCAGATGTAATCACGTAGTTTAATGCAATATTTGAGCCAACATAGTACCTATATAACTTATAATAATAAACTAAGAAAAATTATTTCAAAACATAACTGTTGGGTCAATGTTCTGTATTGTTTAAAAAAATGGAGAAAATGCTGTGAACACACATTTGAACCTACAAATCTGTGAAAGCCTAAAACAATTAAAACTGCAGACAATGACTGATAAATGCCAAACCTCGGAAATAAAGGTTTTTGAAGTTTTTGTGTTGTTTGCTTTTCAAAAATCGATCCAGTTTGTGACGCTGTCATTCATTGAGGATATTAACTATGGCTAATGTTCTTCTGTTTTTTGAAAACTAATGTTACTGGTTGCCAGACTTTTTCATAGCATTAAAGCGTAAACAGAGAATGTTGTTTTGTTTTGAGACGTCTGGCAGTTTCCTCTCAGCGCGTTATCCGGACATAATTTTGAAGTGTGTTGTGATTGTGGAAGAGTTCCTTCTTAAGAGTTCTCCACTTGAGTTTCTGTGAAAGTAAAGTTGTAAATTGTGACTAGAAATAACTTCTCTTGTTTGTATTACTTCTCTGTTATCACAAAAATATATCCCCACCTCCTGACATTTCATTAGTTTTTTTTCCACCAAACACTTGTGTCCTTTATGTCAATTAATTTTAAAGCTCAGACAGAGAGGACGTGCTTATGCCTTTTTTTTCGTTTGCCTGTTAGGTTTCAACTTGTATTTGTGCAAAGAGACGAACTCTGTTCACAGACAATAGTTTGCAGAAGTGTCCTTGAGGCCAAGAGAGATTTTCACCAGAATTGCATCATTTTAAAGATGTGCTGATGTTCATGAACAGAACAAATCTCCACTTTAATCACGTCCTTTGTGTGCAGAGATAGATCTAGATTATTCAAAAGGTTTAAAGATTTTTTTTTTCTAATCTAAAGCTTTTCCTGATTTGAATCACCAGCCAGGGCTTTTGTTAAGCGAAATCACCCTTTTTCAACATTGAATGCTTTATATTTTATCACTGCTCTCTGTTTTCACACATTACATATGTGATAAAACATCCTTTGTATTGAGTTTGCACAGAAAGTGAATAAATCCATGATCACCGTCCACTTCATTACGATGTTGGAAAAAACTGCCAGAAGATGTGCATTAACCGTGATAGAATAAAGGGATTGTGGTGAAGTGATTTTTCAACTGAACCGCTGAATGACGGCGCCGTAGGAATCCATTTAAGCCCATCTTCTGCATGAAGGATCAAACTGCCAGCCGTTGCAGCAGCTTTTCCTTCAGCCTTCACCGCTCTAAATGGTATGAATGTGGATTTCACTTGGAGCGTCGCTCTCCTGTATGATTCCTGAGTTTCTCGGTTCGTTCGGTGCTGAGCAAAAACAGCGGCATTTTTAACACAGAAATGTAATTTTGTGTGGTAGATTAAAGGTGCAGAATATTAAATGAGGTAAAATACTCTGCATTGTGGGCAGTAGAGAGATTAGACACTGTATTTTTGCTTTAGCCCTTTTTGGAAGGTTTTTTTTTCTTATTTGTTTTGTAAAAGTTTTTTTTCAGCAAATATAATGGTTTTAGTCGCATTTTCATTTGAGAAGAAAAAGTGTCTTGGTTCATACAGTATAGGGTTGGTGTGTGTGGATGTGTGTGTGCACATTTGAAACCAGTCAGTTGATGTTGTCGCCAGTGAGTCATCGTAGCTTGAGAAGAGGAGCCTTTTCTCACACAGGGATCACACACATGCACAAAAATCTGCTGCCCTCACAGTGCAGCACTTTCCACTGACACTGATAAGCAAACAGCCCCGGGGACACACACACACGCACACACACACAAGCATTCATAGCATTCATAGCATTCAGAGCATATTTGATCGCCTATCTGTAGTTTTACAGACGAAAACTGAATGTGAGTATATATGTGCAAACACAAAGGCATCCTGAAATCCCTTTATTGTGAATTCTCCTCAAAGCCCTCGGTGTGTGGACGGCCATGGATTTTATTCTCCTCAGGACTTGAAAGTGACGGGGAGAATAAGCAGGAACTCATCGGAAAGCTGACCGTGCTGGAAAAACCTCTGGACAGATTACCAAACTCCATGACCATTTCTGGAGTTTATTCATCTTGAAGAGATGTAAGAATTAAGGTGTCTAAAAAAAAGAATAAAGGAACAATTGCTTCTGGTCAGGACAAGAAGACATATTGAACTAACCTGTGATCCAGTATGCTGGGACTGTAAAACATATTTAAGCGTTAATTCATCCTGCCTCTTCCTTTCATCCATTAACAACACTGTCAGAGAAATTTGAACTTCATCGGTCAAGTTTATGTCAAAAGTTCCCTGAAGGTTTTGTCTGTAACAAGCTGGCCTGAATTCAGGTTGGAATTTCATCATTTGTTGCATCCATGCTTCACAGATTACTTGATGGGTGAAGTGTGGACATACAGGTCTGTCACTTCAATCTGTTTTTTCAGTTCACTTGAGTTTTATTAATTTTGCGCTGATTTCATCTCACAGTACAAACTTTAATTCAAGACCCGACGGCTACATTTTTGACAGGTCCAAGAATTAATGTTCTGGTGAAAGAAAAATCTTTCTTAGCATCGAAAAAAAAATCTGATTTAGAGGTGGTGGCCATCCGCCCTGACTGGAAATATAAAAGACAGAGGAAAATAAAAAAAATGGCACACATCTAAATGTTAACTGGTGGGAACAGAAACCACAGAAAAGGAAGTTTTGACTTTACTGTCAGAGATCTCTTCAGGAAGGCACAGAGAAAGCCGACAGAGTGGAGAAGCACAGATTTATGACATGCAGTAGAAACACGTGGAAAATCAAAAAGATCAGTGCATTAAATAACTTTCTCTGCAGCCAAAACACATAGCAGTCCCACTGGCTGTCACTGACGTCTGCAGACGTAATTGTAGACGTCAGTTACGTTTTTCGATGGGCGGGGCTCGGGGACATCCTGGCGAACTTTCTGCATAAATTTCAGACTTGTAAACAAAATTTTGACCACAAGGAAAAAGTTCAGGCAGCTCACATTTGAACAGTGTGTGAGTCGCGACACTTCTACCGGCGAGATGTGTGGAGAGGACAGCAGACACCGGGGTCGGGATGAGCTGATGGCGCTCTGGAGACCAGTGCTCTGGTACCTTGACCTGACATGAACTGATTTCCAGTTTCTCTTGACTATGGCGTTATTTCTCTTAATTTGCACACTGTGATTGATTGAGCTCCTGCCTGAACTCCTCAATTTCTGCCTGCTCACGCTAGTCAAATTTAAATGACTGTTTACCTCGAGGTAATGATTGGATTGTTCAATTAAGTGCTGAAAGTGAGAGATCCTCGTTAGGTGAGAGAAAACCTCTCGTAGCATAACTCATGTCAGGCTTTTTCCCTGCTGAACTTACAACACGTCGCCCACGCAGGTATCTGGCAGATCATATGTTTTAAGAAAGGACAGCGCACCTGCTGATGTAGCAGTTTCAGCAGCGGCTGACACAGATTCATGGCATGCCGAGTCAGCTTATTGGAACAGATATAACTAGTATTCCTGCAGTACATTCTACTGTGTCCACTGACTCAAGCCTTCCTTTATCTGTATTCACTTTCACACAAACTAGATTTATGCCACTTGTGTATCCTGCGGTTCCCTGAAGGCAATTCCAGCTTGTACAACAGGCCATTGCTCTCTCACACACACACACACACACACACACACACGTGTCTGGGTCTGTGTTTCTGAGCCGCTGCTCACATGTGGAGCAGCGAGGAAGCATTTTAGCAGCCACTAGATGATGCTGCAATCTCTTTCACACAGCGCAGCACATCACAGTCGCTTGTAGAAATCCTCAAAGGGCACCTTGTGAGTTTCCTGCCAGCAGCACAAAAAACACACATCCGTGTCTCCATGACTTCAGGGGACGTTACATGGCTTTACAATAATTTCCTGCGGCATCTATCCTGACTTCAAACATGGCTCTTAATGATGTACTTGACTTTTTGTTCTGAGCCTGAAAACGCATGTAGCTTCCTAAACACACTGGCAGAGTGTGTATGGAGGGGTATTATTAACACTCCGACGGTCTGAGACAGAAAGCAACACATACACAGCTCCCCAGGGCGCCGCCACCTTTTGCCTCTGGCCCGGCCTTGTGTCACTACAGTCCAGAGATGGATGGCGCTCACAAAGCTGGAGGGGGGCTGGCGTGTTGCGCTCGCCATACGGCTCATCCGTCTTCCCTGTGAAATGAACGGTGACTCATCAATGCACCGGCGTGTACCAGAAAATCTCAAGTGAAATATCAATCTCATGGTGCCGAGGAGGGAATTACCCCGGCACAGTGTGTGTGTGTGTGTGTGAGATCTCCACACACGCAGGCACATTCATGGATGTTTATGTCGGGGTTTTTTCAGAAAGTGCCTGCTGAAGCGAGGGTGGGACAACCTACGGTACAGCCTGAAGCCATCGGATTAAACCAGTGAGGTCGCTCCACGTACTGCAGGACTGGATCCGGTTCTGACGTCGCAGTCGAGTGAGAGAGCAGAAGGCGAAGTTCCTCGTATTTCCATATAACCCTCATTACTGCACAGCAAGAGGCCGCGCGGCCTGGAAAAGGACAGTGAGGCGTCGTCACCTGAAGTGATTATAGATTCCCAAAGAATAATGTGATCCTATTCAAAGTGCTAAATATAGAAGGTGTTTGAAATGGGATCAATGCCATGTGGTATTTTTAGAAGTGGTAGTGTTATTTTCATAGATTCCTTTTGATGCTGAGCTATAATGTATCTTTTATTCCAGGCGAGTTACTTTTTTAGGTCAGTGTTGGATCATGACAGAAACATGGAGCAGTGTCAGGCAGTCGGGCTGTAAGCCAGATCAAGCTTTTCACACGTGAAACACACCTTTTTTGGATCAAAATGCAACAAAATAATAAGTGAAAAACAAGCTTCTCAAATTTCTTGTTCTTTTGAAAGCTTTAGGAAACGAAATGAAGCCGAGACACGAAGGAGAACGATGACAAACTGTTGAGATCTGTGGCCATCACAGATCTGGAATTGGATTTGTTTTCAAACTCCACTCTGCCAGAATCTGTAAATCCACAAAACAATTCGTCACGACTGCTTTGTCCAAACCACAAACTGGCTTTGAGCTGCAGTCGTTTTACTTCCTTCCATATAACCTCATCAGGCATGAAGACGACTTCTCCCGTTTTCACTGTGATTAAAGTAGAGATTTGAATTCCACTTTACATGTGCTGAGAGATCAATCGTCTCAGCGCTCTGAGCCTCCACCGAGAAGCATGCAACTCATGTTCACACGTTTTCAACTTGAAAATCCACACATCCTTTCAGGCAGCATCTGGATTTGAAGTTTTCTCCAATGGTTATTTTGTTCACGTGGCATTTATGTATATATTGAATTTATTTGTTATTCCCTCAGTTGTTGCAGAGTAAATATCCCTGGATGAATTCTGGGCTTTGAAGGTTTTGTTTTCTCTGGCTTCCTCTCACAGTCAAAAAGCAAACAAACATGCGTTTGAGGTTTAAATTGAGTGTAGTTTTAAATGTCTTTGAGCTTTTCTTGTGATTTTCAGACAGCTTGTCCACAGCGTTTTCTGGTATCGCCCGTCGTCAGCTGGGATTAGCTCCCATCCCTTTTGACTGAAAGGTGGATCAAGCAGTGCAGAAAACAGATGGATTGATGCATCAGCCTGAATGGCCAGCAGGTCGCACAACATTAAATCTGTGAATAAAACAAGAATAGAAACTCTCCTCATGGTGTACTGTTAGCATTGGCACAAAGCCAAGAGCAAAGCTGGTGCTCCATCAATCCAGACAGTCTGAAACAGGAAGTCGGTTAATGAATAAAGCCTCAGCTACCACTTCTTGTAACACGGGTTATTTGTCATCTTGTTTGTGTGGTTTTGCAATGTTTATTCAAAGAAGAAAGCATAAATTAACACTGGTGGACCAGTTTTATGGAATCAATAGTTCCAGGAACAACAGTTTTCAGAGGAAACAGAACCAAAATAGCTACAATAAGCTGTGACTTGCAGACAACCCTTATAAAAGTAAATCTGGTTATTTCAGTCTGCTATTAGATCACAGCTGTTGTGGACACAGACTAATATTAATGTTGCCGTCAGAAGGATCCAGTTTGGACAGTCACAGAAAAACCCAACAAACCCAGCAGCAATATAAAATAGAGATAAGTAGAGAAGAATACATTTAAGTTTAGCACACAAGCATTGCACAAGGAGAATTGAAACAATGATCACGATGATACTGTAACACCGACTGCGCCTACTTAGCAGAGACTTTTGGTATAAACAGAACGTGACTCTTATGTTGGAACACAAACGCATCATGGCGCAGAGTGGCGCCGTCACCTGCAGCATCCTTCACACTTCCAGTGTCACACAGTTCACAAAAACCCACGTGAGCAACACGGTGATCACTGAACAAAAAAAGATAATGATGAAATGACAAACGCAGAACAGCAAACATAACAATTAATCCTACAGAACATTCTCTTCAACCTGCTACTGCAATATTTTATGTCTGTTCTCACTTACGGCAATAGTCAAACATACACACAGGCACAGTAGCTTCATGCAAGTCAAGGTTAAAAGCTTAAATGTAAAGAAAAGATATTTCACGTTTTCCTCTTCAATGAAACTACTTTGTGAATCACAGCTTTACAGTGAACAGAGCCGCACGTGTTAAAAACAACGTGTCTGTCAGGATGTGATGTACGTCATGCATTATTTCAGAAAAGTTTCAGAGATGCTTTAGATAGCTTTACATGGGCACACTATTTTATTTGGATTTCATCTAATTTTTTGGTTTCCAGAGGTTATAGGCGAAGCTGTAATTAAAAAAATGTATTCATCATCCATGTGCTAAAAGGTGTTATGGACTTTCACAATTACTGTTAATAAGACAATGAATGCAACTCAGAACGATCAACAGATCATGAATCTGGAGACCTCTGGGATCTGACCAGTGATTTGCAATAATGTGATTTATATTCTACAAGGCAAGCAATATCAGGATGACAATCATTTATTACACCTCTGGCTCTGATTGCAACTTGTGACCAGTCTAGAATTTACGCCATCTTTAATTCATTGTGATCTGGGAACAGCTGCAGTTCCCCGAGAAGCTGGTCTGTGTGACGTTGCTATTGAAAGTGAATGGATGCACTAGCGAGCCATAGGGTGAGTAGAACACAAACTACACATCATGTAACGTACCACATGGCCTAAACAGGAACCAATGGCCAATCAATTGACTGGGCAGCCATGGGAAGAACATTGCGGACATGAGAGGCTCCACAGAAAATCACTGATCCACCACGTTTACCTCGTTTTCCTGACTTGTATGAGCAGGAGTTTCTGAATGTCACCGGGCTGCCCCCAGTAGTTCCTGAATACCTGCTTTAGAAATGTGCAGACTGCATCCTGTTATTGTGATCTGAGCTGAACTCGAGTGTGAACGCGGTTGGAGAAAGTTTGAGGAAGTGCATGGGGAAATATAAATCACAGAGGAAGTTAAAATTCACTTGGGGAGATTAGTTTTGTGGCTGCAGATACTTGGGGGGTGATGAAGGGGACGGCGAAAGGCCAGATAGGAGGTTGGGAGCATTGTCGGACTTGAAGAGTAAGAAATGCCATACAAGATATAGAGTAACCATTTTCAAGTCAAATATCAGTACCCGTTTTGTCTTTTTTTATTCTTGTAGTCTTGAGTATAAGAACAGTCACGTCTGTCTTCTTATTTATAAATACCATATGAAAAACTGACTTAAACATGAATAAACATCAGTAAAGCCTGTTTATAGGGTTTGTGGAGGTCATGTCTCAAATCCTTCATTATAGGGACCACATTGCACCACGGGCGTCAAACTCATAATACTGGCTGGACTGATGAAAGAGTGCCTTTGTCAAGGAAAATAACATTTTCCTCTTGGGGTTTGTCTGAGAAAGACTGTTCAAGGATGTCTCACACATGTATTCACCACGTTTCTACAGTTTTGTCTTGTTCAACGCTCAGACAGACGAACAACTGTATTCAAAGTTGTCTTTTGATAACATACTAGGCTAGCTCCCAGAACTGGGGAGAACTGACTTGTCCTCACTCGGAAAAGACTGTATCAGAGAAATTAAAACCTGGATGACTACGAACTATCTCCGTCTTAATCCTGGCAAAACAGAGGTCATTATACTAGGCCCCCATAAACTGAGAGAGTGCCTATCTGAACAGATTATCACCTTAGATAACGTCAGTGTATCCTCCTCCTCTACTGTCAGGAACCTCGGGGTCTTATTTGACCAGGATATCTCTTTTAAAGCACACATCAACCTGGCTTGTAAAACAGCATATTTCCACTTTCGCAGCACAGCTAAAATAAGAAACATTCTACCTAGAAGCGATGCAGAAAAACTCATCCATGCATTTGTTTCTACTAGACTGGACTACTGCAACTCCCTTCTTGCAGCCTGCCCAAAAAGTGCATTAAAAAACTTTCAGTTGGTTCAAAATGCGGCCGCCAGATTATTAACCAGAACTAGAAGACGCGAACACATTACTCCCGTTCTAAAATCTCTTCACTGGCTTCCTGTCGAGTTTAGAGTTAGATTTAAAATCCTTCTCCTCACTTACAAAATCCTAAATGGGATGGCTCCGACCTATCTCTAAGATGCTTTAACGCCTTATCAACCAATCAGAGCACTTCGCTCTCAAAATGCAGGGTTACTGGTGACTCCTAGGGTCTCTGAATGGACATTAGGTGGAAGAGCCTTTAGCTGTCAGGCACCGTTTTTGTGGAACCAGCTTCCAAGTGGTGTCAAAGAGGCAGACACAGTCTCCACATTTAAGGTTAGGCTCAAGACATTTCTCTTCGATGCAGCCTATGATCAGGTCAGCTAGGGATTCTAAACTAAACTATACTAACTAAATACTAGTTTAAATATTAAACTATCCACAAAGCTGCCCCAGGAGCTAGAATGCTGTGGGAAGTACGGTGCACTGACCCCTATCCTCTAATGTCTGAATGTTATTCCCTTTAGTCCGTTCATTGCTTTTCACCTGCTGTCCCCCCCTTCGAGAGGGAGTCTTCTCGAGTTTCAGTTGCTGACTCCACTATAACGAGGACCTACGAACAAGCTCTGTCCGGACCGGGAGGACACTCCTGTCGGTGCTGTGCCCACGGACTGGCTTCGATTCTACTTCTGGGATCCGTGCTTCTTGTGCTGGACCGTCCAACGGACTGTACTCAACATAGTCCGAGGCTTTACTTCTTATTGTCTCATGCTAGCTGTTACCAAAGCTGTCCGTCCCTGGGAGTGGGATCCCTCCATACTGTGGTTCTCCCCAAGATTTCTTCTTTTCCCACTGGGTTTTTGGAGTTTTTTCTTGCCGGATGTGAGGGTTTAAGGCGGTGGTTGCTTCGTTTTGTCTCGTTACTGTGAATTTGACATATTAACATTATGCTTATTCACTGTTTTTATTTTTACCAACCAATGTAACATCTTGAAGCCCTCTGAGGCAACTGTTGTTGTGATACTGAGCTATATGAAAATAAATTGATTGATTGAAGAGGTTGTCTTTTTCTTCTCTCTCCAGGGAGATCTCTTATGAATAAACCACTGGAGAGAAGTTTGAATTTTATTTCATTTTAATAAAGAAATTCCAAAACACCTTAAAATTTAAACTTTTCTTTGTTGTGATGCAGAGTGAACACAATGAACAGTTTCATCAGTCTTAATGGGGGCTCCCAGACGATTTAACAATAAAGCTGTGGGAGAACATTTCTATATGTGTACAAATACACTGCCCATTTAACACAAATACCAGTGTTATGTTTAGGCTTGCACAAACACATATACGCATGCATGATGAAAACAAGGTAATCCATCCAACCAACTCTCTTGTGCTGCTTATACTGTTCCAGGGTTAGGGGCACTGGAGCCTGTCCCAGCTTACAGGAAACACCCTGGACAGGTCCACCGTCCATCACAGGGCAGAACGGAGGTGAACTTAAAGGAATACTCCGAAGATTTTGGACCCACGCCCAATCCCTATCATTGACAAAGTTAGACAAGCTCATAAATACTTTATTTGTGTCTCTGCATCGAGTGACTGGTTCCCAGCTGTTAGCATCATAGTTAGCTTAGCTCAATTGCTGGAAGTCAATAGGAATCAGAGTCGGACTGACGAAAGTGGACAAAATACTCCTTCCAGTGGTCCAGGGGATGGCGTATTAGCATGTGAAGTAAATCCACGTGGTTATAAAACATTTTAAAAGACGTGCTTTCTTTTCAATCTGTTTAAATAACGTTTTGATACACACAGATCTGCACAAGCATAGTACTCCGTGGAAGGATATACCAGCGCACAGCGGCTGAGTCTATGGCTTCTACTGCTGTGCTCCGATATATCCTTCCGCGGAGCACTGCGCATGTGCAGGTCTATGTGTATCAAAACATTATTTTAATGGATTGAAAAGATAACACGTCTTTTAAAATGTTTTATAACCATTCGGATTTACTTCACGTGCTGATACGCCATCCCCTGGACCACTGTAAGGAGTATTTTGTCCACTTTTGTCAGTTCGGCTCTGATTCCTATTGACTTCCAGCAATTGAGCTAAGCTAATTACGATGCTAACAGCTGGGAAGAAGCCACTGGACGCAAAGACACAAAAAAGGTATGTATAAGCTTGTCTAACTTATTCAATGATAGGGAAAGGGCGTGGGTCCAAAATCTTCGGAGTATTCCTTTAAACATGCGAAGCAGAGAGGAGGGAGTATGAAATTGCTCCAGGCTCACTCAGTTTATCAAGTTCATCTCAGAAGCATCCATTTGCTTTCCAACCCAGAAACGGCACTCAATCTGTTGGGCGCACACACACACACACACACACACACACACACACACACACACACACACACACACACACAATGCAGATGTCTTACAGGGTGGCTCTGCAGGAAATTGGATAGGCAAAGAAGAAGACAGATCTCTTTGCTTGTTCACAAGGCAGAAAATGAAACAGTGAATGGAAAACTACATGGCACATGTGGCTGATAAACTGAGGTGGAAGCATGGAAATATGAGGGCAATTTCTGGGGTAAAATATCTTGCGTTTATCAGGCTCATGTCCAGACGATTATGAGATATTACACTTGCATGAAGCCCTGCATACACAATCAATAGCAGAATCTATTTAATCGTGGGTTTTTTACCCCCCCACCGGAAATTAGGTGGGATGGCGGCGTGTCTGGGGGCAGCTCGACCTCAGTGCTGTGTGCTCCCTCGACTTCACTGCTCGCTGCTGCGCTCAAAGGTCAGTCGTGATCAACAGTTCGGGCTGGTTAATTAACGACGCAGGGCCTGCAATGTCCGTCCGGTGACAGAAAAGGTTATCTCCGGCTCTGACGTATCTTGAAATGACTTGTGATGAATAATACCTGAGTGCTTTCCCTGAAGAGGAACTGACAGTTCCTTGACAAGAACGAGGTGTTCGCTGGGGAACATCTCAATGTTTTAAAAATAACCAAAGAATGTCACCACAACTTCAGCCCACAATCAAACCTCCTCTTTAAAAAAAAAAAAAAAAAAAAAAAAAATATATATATATATGTATATATATATATATATATATATATATATATATATATATAAAAAGCATCATGGAAGAAGCTTGGGTTTAATCACTGTTACCATAAAAGATATGGATTTAGAAATGAGCTCACAATGCTTCGTCTCCATCCTCACCAATGAAATCAACAGACTCTGGCAACATCATGCAAAGAGTGTCGACGCAAGGACGGCAGTGATTTACAGTGTGTCTAAATCCTATTAAACCCACTCAAACAATTGTTTTTGAGGTATTAAAATCATCCATAACACTGAACTAACAGCCTCTACCGCTAGAAAAAAGAATAAATAGATCCAGAAATGGAGTCGAGGCGTGATGAACAACAGTGCGCTCAGTGTCTGACAGTGAAAAAAGAGAAGGAAGCACATGACTATTAGACCCAGGGAAGAAAACGCATTTGAATCAGTCACGTGAATGATGCACTCTGCATCTGTGTCCATGTTTACTATGGGAATCATCCAGTACCACAGAGCATCTGATGTGTCTAGGTTTGGCTACACATTTCTTTTTATACATGAATTTAATGTAAATGTTATACAGATATATTCAGAATCATAAGTTTTACACTGCCAATGGATTTTTTTTTCCCCCCCAAATCATACATTCATATTTAACTTGCTTTCTGGCTCCAATCAGTAGTCCATTAATCTAATATTCGTAAACTGCTTTACTTACTAGTGTTTTGATATATTTACATATCTACATGCCAAAACATTTCCAGAGGAATTCCCAAAAGAGCCAGTGAGTCGGCTGAATCTACCTCCTTTAGTTCAGACCTTTGTAACTGTTCATTAGTCAGATGAGAGAGACACGGGAGTGATGACCAGCGGATGTAATCAGGAATAGTGGACTGAAGTAAAGAAACGGTTCTAGATAATATCCATCTCCATCCTTCTGTGTTCTCCTGATAAGACAGAGCTGAACACCACACATCCAAGCCCAAACATTTCAAGGTCAAGGGCACTAAAGATTCAAAGATTCAAGGGATAAAGAATTCTTTCTGGTGAAAACGGTACACGTTACATATAATGGTACAAAGCTGCATATTCGAGGCCAAAACATAATGAAGAATAAAATAGAAAATAGCATAAAATAAAAAAAGTAATAGAAAATAGGCAAACTAAAGAATACTATACACAGTGTTTACAATAGTAAACACATAAACAGTAAATTACGTGCATCAAACAGAGGAAGAGAGGGGAATGGGATCGTAACTGTACTGTAAAACCATGATTGTGGAGTTGAAGGTAATTGTAGGCTTGCATTCATTGTCATGAGAATCGTGTCGGGAGCTCGGCTCTCATCAGTGTTCATCCCTATGTTCTTGTCCTCCTTTGTGTTTCTAATAGCTTTATTGGCAGAGATCCATATGGTTCCCACCTGTAAGCAATCCACTAATCAAGTCTCCTGAAAAGCCCCCGCCCCACAGATCTCACCCTCAGAGTGTGTATGGTGTAACGCCTTTCACTTTCTTATCTCCTTTGTCTTCTCTTCATCATCAGCTGTTCACTTCTACTGCATGCAGCTCTTTCCTTATGTGGTTGACTTTACGAAAACATCTTGCTGTCACAGGATTTTCAGTCCTGCCTTTTGAAGATGGCAGAAGCTTCAAACGCTTATCAAGGTTAAAACAGTCATGCTTGATATTGAAATGAAGTAGAACATCTATGTCAATCACAATCGGCTTTCTTAAGAGCATTTCCAAATGTGGGAGTTGCATGTAGAGTATATTGCTTAAATTCTGAACGAATCCTTTAGAAGTTTTGTGGGGGTTTCAAACTATTTAGTGACTGCAAATTAGTGCAAAAAATTGATGTTTACCTCTTGGAACGACTGGCAGGTGGTGCAGAAAATGTAGGTTTAATGAGATGAGAAGGCAGCAGGAAGAGCTGAAGGGAAGCGTCTGTCTTAAATCAATCATCTGTGTGATAAATTTTCACCATGCTAGTTTCAAAAGTTTAGGCAGAGAGAATAAGGATTCTGGTCTTCAGAAAGCTATGTGCACACACATTGACTTTAGCCGTGTCAGACTGAAGATGGTAAATTGTGACAATATCTGTCATCGGGGCATAAAATCTGTGGAATTAAAGTACTGACTGTCCACTGACGGCCTGATGGTGTCAAAATGTTACGACGACTCTACAAGACTATGACCAACTTCACCAATCAAATAAAATGCAATACTACTATTAATGCGAAGCAAGATAACAGAATGAAACTAAGGTGAAAAAAAAAAAGAAAAGGATGAGGGTTTGACTAAAGGAAGGCAGCGTCGAGCAGCGGGAGCCTCTTTCACACATCTAACCGGTTCCTGCTGTGCCTACCATTAAGATGTTGCTATGTGGATGTCCTTGTGCATTGACACGTCTGTGAACGCCACTGCAGATTCAGTGGATGTGAACATGAAAAAAAATGTCATTAAATCCAATTTCCACAGACGGGTAATTCGCTCGTAATCCTGGTGAAATTGTACACTCTGTCGAGTCCTTTAGTTATTTGAGCCTCTGCGTGAACTGTTGAAGAGGTGAACTCCTGCTGAACAAAGTTTCTGATCAACTCGAGGTTTGTTGATCATCCATTAGCAATCATTGCAGCAGAGCTTCAATCGATCCAACTCTGAATTTAGGAAGTAGAGAAATCAGTCGAGGCAAAAAAAACAAAAACAAACTAACTGTACAGTGTGTTTGACAGCCTTCGACCCACTCAAATATCACCTGTCTGCCTGAAGCCGGGAGCAGCTGAGGATCTGAACTGTCATCAGAATCCCACTCCCCAGCCGGTCTCCACCCAGGCTTCGCCTGTCTGCTCGCTCCACGCCGATGTGCAGCCATATCAACTCTGCCAGCCTCACTCCACATCCGTCCAACAACCTCGCCAGCCTTTGTCTTGAGTTCTCGGTTCCCTGACCTTGTAACAGGCCAGATAACAGCGGAAAACAAATGCAGATGCAGAGAAAAGCTTGAGAAGCTGCAGTTAAAGGTCATTATAAACCAGGAGGATTAAGAGAAGGAGGGAGAGGAGGAGGCACGGTAGTCGGAAGGGGGGATATATGGGAGTTTGTTTTGGTGAGACGCTTTGTTTATCGCTTTCAGAAATTCAGTTAAGAGCAGGAGTGAGATAATTCCGTGTGTGAACGTGGAAGATGATTCATATGTGCTTTCAGCAAAGATCCCAGCCTTACCGAGCACCAAGATTTATGACAGCCACTCTCCGGAGAAGTATATCACAGAGTGGGATGTCAGCGGGTGGAAAGGGGACGGTGCATCACGGATAGAGGCAGGGAGGATTGTTCTGACTGTGAATGGTTTGAGCTGTTTTCCAGGTCAGGCACAAACCGACTCGTCACAATAGCACAGGGCAAGAACTCAAAGAGGTTTTCATCAAAATGTTTGAGAGAAAAAATATGTCAACAAATGAACCAAACAAGTATCTTTCTATTTTTATTAATTTGAGAATTGTTTGTTGAAAGAGTCACTGCTTGCTGTAAACGTGATGAAAAGTGTAAATCGTGCTTAAAAGTTTTGAAAAATATGCTCTCAAGTGAAACAAAAGTGGCACAAATTACACAAGCTACCTTATTTCTTTGTGTACATAATATAGCTTACACAATACAAAATGAGGTATGATTCCCTTCTGAAATTGCAAAAATTAATAATGACGTATTTCTGCAATTACTTTTTTTAATGGTGCAAATGTCTTTCAATTACCCTGACTCTTCTTGTTTTCAAATTAGCGTGAAAACCCACTCAAAAGCTCAACTTAATGTGATTAGATGCAGCGACATTATGGCGCTCCAGGCAGCTGATGGGTTTCAAGGGTCTTTCTTCGCGATGTTCACTGGTGACGCATCAGTTGTGCAATTTGAATCTGCTCTTACTCTGCTTCCCCAACCACTAGACCACCACTGCCCCTGGAAGCCACCACTGATCCTATTTTCACATAAGGATACACTGATGCCAGTATCAGAAAATGACAAACCAAACCCAAAAACCTTTGCATTATGAAAATGTTCAGTTTTAATGAACTTTTTATTAAAATTCTCAGCAAATAAAATTGTAAATTGAAATTCCACATGTCACCACACTGTCATTGGCCATTGGCACGGTTTCCTTGAAGACCATGACAGAATGGCATTGATGCTAATTCTGCTGCATACGTTTTAATTTTTGAAAAATTAATTGCAGTCAGTGCATGGTATTTTTTACATCGAATCGTCTTGTGGGTCTCATTTTAATATGGCTGTTCATTTGTGAGAAGGACGACACATTTTTCTCCCGGTGGCACACGGTTAGACCTTCCACTCGCATACAGCTTATCAGTGTCCTCTGTGGAGTTAACTCATCCATACATTCATCTTCTATACGCTCTACTTACAGAGCGGGGCGGTAACTGTTTGGAGATACGGTCTACTGACATTTGGTGACGGGTGGCCGATAGGTCTGCATCCAGCGTCCCTGATGTGTTTGAATCTGAAAGGACAGAGCAATAAAGTCATTACTGATGCACCTCATTTGTCCTGTGAAAAATTACATATTGTGAACAACCAGTGTTTAAAGTCACAGTATCTCACAAAAAGAACTTTGTCAGCTGACGAGACAAACGCTGTCAATCCTCAATGCATCTAAAACACGTGAAGACACGATCCCCATACACATGGTATCGTGACATGCTGGTTTAGCCGCTACCAAAACAAGAAGCCAGTCGTCGTCCAGAGATCCATATTAATGCTTGTTCAGTTGACCTGAAGAATCTGAACTCGAAAGACATATTTTTCTGCAGAAGCTCCTGATGCTGTTTGGCCTTATAAGGCAACATTTTTTCTGTTTTTTATAGCATGCGTTTCCGGGTCTTCTTTCCATTTTAGTGTATTTCCGTGGCAGAGGTACAGCGCCATCTAAAGGCCTGGCATATGTACTGCATCACTTTGAGTCCTCGTGTTGAGGCAGATATTTCCTGGGCCAGGAAACTCTTTAAGAACCACGCTGAGAAAACAGATGGTCCGGGCCAGTGTGGACACGCTCTAGGACAGGGGTGCCCGACCTTTATTCACCCAAGATCTACTTGTCAGGTAGAGAATTGCTCGAGATCTACCAGTCCAGTGTCAACATTGTAAACCCACACGCAATTCCAGCCTGCAGTAACTAAACTCACAAAACCAGACACAAAGCAGGTAAATTTTAAAAAAGGATCACTTCCCACCTTGGCGGACCTTGCACTGGGAAGAGGAGGCTAGCTTCTCTTAAATCAAGAGTGTAGGAGCTGGTTGCAAGGCGCAGGCAGGTGCAAGGTGGTCATCACTCATTGTCAATCTGTACTTGGTTTTGATGATTTTCATGTGCGAGAAAGCAAACTAGCACAAATAAAATGATGAAAAGCTGGCGGGTTCAAAGCACATCTTCTGAGATCAGGATACTTCTCCGCCAGTAGTTTCCAGAACACGACACACTCTCGAGGTTGAGCGGCTGTTGATGGCTTTGATCTCAATGTCAGAGTCTCATCCTCAAGAGTGGAGCTCTCCATGTCAAAAAGTGATTTGACTTTGGCAGCAATGTCAACAACATCAATCGATGCTCCAAACGGATAGGACGTATAGCTGGCTAGCCGAGATGCTCTGAACATGCTCCTCATAGCGTGCACTGTCAAGCTGTGTCTCATCTTTATCCTGACGTTGTGGTTCTGCTTGCATGAGAGGGAAGTTGTGCAGGTTACCACGCAGCAGCCTGCTTGACATCAGCTGCAGCTTGCTTTTTTTAACGTGTTCACTGAACTCATCACGTTGACGACATCTTTACCCTGCAGCTCTAAATTCAATTCATTTGAGCTCGCCAGTGAGAAACGATCAGGCTAAAATCCAATGGTGGCCCTGTAGCTTTGTATGGTAATCCACATATTTTGAAAGCTTCAATAAGTCCTTGATTTCAGGAAACATCTGGCCAGAAATGTACCTCTGTTTAACCACCTAACAGGTGCATCTTTCTCCTCCAAGTGAGAAAAAGCCGTCTTGCAGACTCCTGAACACACAATCTTCATCGCAATATCCATCATTTCTTTCATATTCAAAATCTTTCCACACAACGCTTGCGGGTGAAGTATACAATGACCATTCAGGATTTTTTGTCTTCTTCTTTAATTCACTTTCTTTGCACAGTGCTATGAATGTGCGCAGTGCAATGGTGTGCCCCATCAGTTGTGATGGAGATCAGCTGCAGAGTGGCAGTCTTGTCTCGCTAACAATTACCATGAAAGCCTTAAAAATATCTTCTTTCAATGGCATAATGGTGAGTAGCTCTTCATCGGTGCTCATGTCTTAAAAACCCATCCTGATGAAAACACACAATTGTGCCACATCCAGTATCATCAGTCGACTCATCAAATTGGAAGGAAAAGCAGTCACCCGCTTCATTATCCCTCCTCACTTCTTCCTCCACAGCCATTCCCTCACAGTAGCATTGCACGGCTTTAGTGGCATTCATGATCTCTATTTTATTTTTAATGTCATCGAAAAGGCTATCTGCTGTCTCCAGAAAGGCTTCCTTCACAATCGCTGTCTTTGAATGGCTTCTTGTGTTTAGCAAGGATGTGACTATGTGATAGGAAGCTCTTGTTGTGGCCTTTGACTGCCGTGATGCAAGCTGTGCTTTCCAATCCCGCACTTCGGTGGCGGTCAAGGTGTTTTTGCAGGGAAATCTCTGTCGTCGCTCATGTGTAACATTTTAAAATGTCGATCTAGATTCCCTGTCTTTGCCAACACCACCGCTGCATTGCAGATCAAGCAAAAAGGCTTTGCATGACAACAAAAGAACAGTCTTCCTCCCATTCATGGTGAAAATGGTGGGTCTCGACTCGTTTCCCCTCGTTTGGTGGCTGCTTGGTACTGGTGACAGCTGTCAACTTCCTGTCAGGCTCGTCATGGACTACCACAGGTTGAGCAGGGACTCATGGTAGACTGTGGTGTACATTTAATATGACATATATAACCCACACACATCTCTACCAGCAGACCATGATGGACTGGTTGGCTCAGGGACAGGTGGACGCCCAGTTCTATTGTTCCATTCTCGGCTAATCATAATACCACATTGCTCTGGAAACATCTTGAACCAGGTAAGCATTAATACTTTGTCAAAGTCTTCCATTAAATTCTGGTCAGTGGAGTTTTTCTTCATTATCTCCCACAGAGTAGACATTTCCATTAAAAGCAGAGTTCTGCTGAATTTAGACCTCCGTTGTTTCTGCGAAAGTTTTAGATACATACTGGTAGATGTGTCATGTACCATAATCTTGATAAATCTGATGAAATTTCAACAAAATCAACTTCATATAATGAGAAATAAAGCATAAAAATGATGCAGGCGCCACCACTTACCTGCTGTCAAAAGTAAACTGTCAGAATTGTAGCTTAATTCAGCACGATGAATAGTTATGCGATTAAATATGCATTTCTTTCATTGAACTACACTCATAGTTTCAGTAAAAATATGATATATAAAAGATAACACGACTCCTTGATGTTGAGTCCATTCGTGTTGATGTTTAAAATTTTAAGGGAATGTGCTGTAAGGAAATAAATATACTCTCGTGGTGGTGATGAAAGTTCTGTGAATGGCGGTCGCTATTTTGACGTTGTCTGCACATATTTGAAAAATTTTTATATACATATATGAATATGTCTTTTCATTATAACCATGTCCTATTATACCACCATCAAAAGAGTGTAACACTTTAATTTAAGAAAAAGAAGAATATATGAAGTAGAGAGAAATCCATTTTTCAAAGTGCTGCTCATTCAAATCGCCACCTGTGTTTCACGGGGACTCATTACACAGGAAACTTATCAACATCACTGCACGATGGACGTATTGCCAGTTCATTAGAGCCAGCACAGTGACATTCACTGCCATTTAAGGTGTTTGAATTATATATTAAGTATATCCTTGAATTGCAGGAGGAAGTCAAGGTAAAGGGTGAACTAATCACACCCAACAGGAACTCGTCTATCTTCACCTCACATCTGAATAAAACTAATAGGTGATTTGAGTACTGAAAGAAATTCACCTGTGAACCTGTCAGCTTAATTGAACACACATTTTATATGTTACATAACCTAAAATTCATATTTGAATTTTATCTCCTCACCATATCTTTCATGTTCGCTCCTTCCAGTGAAGCTCACCTTCAAACAGTTTGGCCTTTCTTGCTATTTCGCTGCTCATGTCTAAATTAGCCTGACTCCTGCAGGTCTCAACATACAGATAACATACTCATCCACCTCATTTTCTAATTTCCATGTTGGAAATTCATATTTATGGACACTGGGAGGTTGATTGTGTATCATCAGTGCCATGAAAGAGCAAAAACCAGCAGCTATTGAAGTCCTCTCACTGTGTTCGCAGGGCCGGCTTTATCTCTCCGATTCAATAAACCCAAAGGCCTCATGAGTGGATTTCTTCCTCTCAAAAATCCATTAACCGCTTTAACTTTCCCCCAGAAACTCCTGGTAATTTGCCCTGAGGAGCAGGATTTTGTAACTCTGTTCCTGCTGCTTGTTTTGTGTCACCTCAGATTTGTTGTAAAGGTGAAAGTTATTGACTAAAGCAATCAAGTCATCTTGCTTGGACATAATGAGCACTGCTTCATTCTCTAATGGATTTTGCCTGTAGTCCGATGAGTCTTGTCAGAAGGGTTTTAACTTTCACACTGAATAGACATTAATCTTAATTGCTGCTTTAAGAGCTCACATTTTCCATCAATGATTCATTTTTTTAGCTTGTCCTATCTCTGTGACACTCAGAGCTACCACTTTATTCTGTGTCAAATGGGCAGTTTGTCAGTCAAGATCTCTATTTATGTTGCAGTAAATGTCGGGGTGGTTCAGGTTTTTCATTTATGAACACTTTGAATTGTAAGTCTCATACATTTATGCATTTCTTAAAGTGCATCTACAGTCATCTGTCATGGCCCTCCTGTTCTGTTTTGTATTCCGTGTAGTTTTTTGTCTTCATGGTGCCGCTCCCCAGCGCATGCCCTTAATATCTAATTCACTCATGGTTCATCTTGTGTTCTTCAGTTTCCTTTCTCATTGCATTACTGTTCTGAAGGCCTCCACGGGTCTCATGCTGGTTCTGAAATTCATATTCTTGTCAAATTCATGTCAAAGTCATGAAGGCTTTATAAGTTGTGTGTGTGCCTTGCCTTATCTTTGTCCCTTCTGAATGTGTGTGTGTGTGTGTGTGTGTGTGTGTGTGTGTGTGTGTGTGTGTGTGTAGGTTTCAGGTCCATTGTGTGTGTTACATGTCTGGTTTTGTAATAAAGCCAGGACTGTTGACCCGTCCTGTGTGAATAATGTTTTTGCTCACTACTAGCGGGAATCCGTTAACATGCACTGAGGTCTCCAAGGGAAAACAGAAAACCTTTGTCCAAATCGAAAGTTCTTTTCCACAGACCAGTGTGTTTGTTTGTTTACCTTACTGACGGTTTCGACAGCTGTCAGCCATCTTCCTCAGAGACCGTCAGGAAGATAAACAAACAAACACACTGGTCTGTGGAAAAGAACTTTCGATTTGGATTATACTTGGAAGACCAAATGAACCTTTTTGGACTAGAAAACCTTTGTGTTGTTTTTGGTGTCAGTTTATGCGGTAACAGTGCTCGGAGTCATTGAAACTGAACTTTTGGAGAATTGTCTGGGTCTCTGGGTAGCGGGGAAAACGCTGCGACTGCCTCCCATGGCCATAGCCAATAGTTCTTCAGCGCATGCAGATGTAGATGGACGGTAACCTATGTCTATGTTCTCCTGGGACTCAGTCACCTGTATTAGCAATCCACCTTGGTCGTCTGTCCGCATGAATGTAACTGTACTCACCATTGCTAATGTTTACAGTGTATTGTTCTTTGCACGTGTTTGTGGTTTAATTACAAAAACAACTAACTGCACCCACTGTTGGCCGTACATGACGTCTACATTGATTTCAGTGTTTCTACCGTTTCCATGTAAAGGAACGTTGTTTTCAAAATGTTGCTGTGTAAACATGAAACTTCTCTGAAACAAATATGCAAAAACTATGTGTTTTTGTGCAACCTTTGGAGTCTGTCGTGAACCCCTTTGTGCAGATGTTCGTTTCCTAATTTACATGCAGTTTACTATTAAACAAGACACCACAGCCACATCACAACACCGGCACGCTCTAAAACTGTGTTTTCTTCCCCCAATCAGCCACCCCTGGAAGCCTCACCTGCTTGATTATAACGCCTCTCAACAGCTCACAGCAGGGAAGCCCCCAGTGGTGGGAAGCTCACAATAATACAACAGATAAACAGAAATAAAAATGAAACACATGACCCAAAAATGGCTCTTACAGAGCCCCTTTCAAGACATTGCATTTCAGTGGCTCCAACCATCAGTGTTGTGTACAGGGACACCCAAAACGCAATGAGAGTTTTTAATTTTCCCTTAAACACCTCACTTTGTCTGTCTGTTTCGTCTCCTTGCGCCTCGTCGAGTCTTGTTTTTATGTTAGCTCTTATCTAGATGAATACCTCACTCTTGCCTTGATCTCTCTTCTCTCCCTAAATCTCAGATTATTCCTTTGGACTCGTTTTTGGTTCTAACCTGGTTCAGTCTACCCTTGCTCTTCATTTAATATCATTTACATCAATAAAGCAACCATTAGACTCCATAAAGGCAAGTCTGTTACATTAATGAAAGGCTCAGCTGTTGAATTTAACTTGCACTGAATCCCAGCTGTGACAAGTCTCATCGTCTTCAACCCGTACAATGAACATAAAGCTGCAGTGAAATCAGCAACGTGAAAATTCCTCATAAGTCGGCGTTTTGCGAGGCAGAGCGAGCCGCGCTGATCGGAGTGACAGCTTTGTGGTTGCAGCGTCCAGAGTGCAGTGCTCTGCAAACAGCTCCTGCCAGTCAGCTGGTCCGTATAAACTGCCGCTTTGACTGAGGCCCCGTTTCCCCCTGACATTAAAATTCATCTCGGGTGATCAGGGCACGTGTAGTGAGGCCGGACGCAAGGGGAATCTTTAGTCTGTCGTCACGCGACACGTGACGATGCATTCCCGGGTCCATCGCATTGAGTCTGTGCAGCCAGGTGTACTGAATGCTGCAGTCTGTGCTGATCGCTCAGAAACCTGCCCAAATCTATTTTATCGTCTCTCGAGCGATGGCAAAGAGAGGAAGGATGGCTTAGTGGAACGAGGAAAAAGCATAATGGCTGTAAATACAACTGCAATTGTTGACAAGAGTTTCGCCATCCACAATATTTTGCCACGAGGGCCTTCATTGAATTTCCCATTTTTTCTGGTCAATGAACAGTTCACTCAAGAAGAAGTGGTGAAAAACAGACAGATCTCCAAATTACGCCGAATACGTGTGGAATGGTCAATTCTGAGGCAACTTTTCACATTTTGAACCAAATTCCTTATCAGTTCAAGAAGCGTGTGAACAAGATTCTGAATGTGTGTGTTTGCTTAACAAGCCTCCAAGCACCCATACTCAGCACAAATGAGGTGATATAATGTTATTGTAATGTTTTCAATGAATAACATGACATCAGGGAACTGACATACATTTGAAACTTTAAACTGTGATGTGTGGAATCAACAAAGGAAAATCCCTAAAGCGTCTGTCTCGTGGAATCAATAAATGAAAATCCATAAAGCGTCTGTCTCGTTTGTTTGCTGCAAGTCAACAACTGCCTGAAGGATCAGAAATTATACAAAGCAGAACTAAACTGGTAAGTCACACACAGCCACACTTAGAAAAGCTCAACTACATGAAGACCATCCTCTTACCAGAAGGACATTTACACATATTTTACCAAAACTCCACAAGTTCAGGCTGAAATTCTTCCTTTTCTGCAGTGTCGCACTTAAAGGAGTCATATTATGCAAAATTCACTTTAAAAAGGTGTCTTTACAGTCATATTACCTCCCAGAGCCTCTGTATGATCCCCCAGAAGTGAAAAATTCAGTCACCTCCCACAATTGCGCACTCCACTTTTAAGGAAATATACACTCAAACACACGATTCTGAAATCTTCCTCTTGACGACGTCAACAAGAGGAACACCACTGCCCCCCCCGGAAGAGGATCCAGCCGTTGGGGGGCCCCCTGATAGGTGGTTATAGTAGTATTGTTGCCGTAGCCTCATTAAAGGTTGTGTAGAAGATCTTTATTACTAACAAAAATGAATTAAAGCTAAAAAATGGTGTTATTAAGCTGTAGCAGCCTTGTTTTTATCGTGATCAAAAAAAAAAAATCATAAACATTAATCAACTCTGGACATTGTAAAACCAACATTACTTTAGCCAATCAGTAACGAGGTAGCCTCATTATCTATTGGTTTTCTAACGTGGCCATCAACCTCTCTACATTTGTAGCGTAGCTGTCATGCTCCTACACACTTTTCGTACCCCCCTCCCCCATGCGCTCCCCCCATGGTAGGCTCTGCTGCCGCTATCAACACCTTTTCACCTGTAGACTTGAGACAATTTTTCTTAATCATAGCTGCAACGTGCTTGCCATTTGACGAAAATGTGTGTTTAATGTTAAAACAAGACTTGTATGAAAAAGTCCGGAGAGTGAGAGGAGGGGAGGGGGGGGGGGGGGGGGGGGGGGGGGGGGGGGGGGGGGTTTGTTTACCCCTGCATGCTGCAGCCACACACAGATCAGCTGTGAGCTCCGAGCGTCTGCTCCAGTCCTGCAGCTCCACACAAACCTCCCCGTCCTCCTCTGATCCACCCGAGACCAGGGACGGTCAGGGACAGGATTTGGAGCAAGCGCAGGATTTTACTCCTATTCGCTGTGTTTTGTGTTGTTCAAAAGGACACGTTGGTAGCTATGTGTTAACGCTATGATGCTAAGTTGCTACATGCTACTTTCTGCGTAAGGAGGAGGCGTTCCTCCGGAGAGAGCAGGGGAGGAGGGGGTGTGGGTCACGCATGGGCATCATTTCAAAAAGGACTAACTGTCACTGGATTTCTCTCTCCATGGAAAATCCTCTATACAACCTTTAAGACGTTCAAATCTAAAAATTGTCTTTTTCCTCCTTGTCTGCTACACCACATTTTTGAAAATGAAACTGAAACTTAAGCTGAAACGGTCGAAGGGGCGTGCCTCTGACTGTGCACACCACCACCACCACCTTACAGGCCGCTCTCGGAGAGCAAAAGACCCATTTCCTGGATCGCCAGGTATCGCCACTTCTACTTGCTTCTATTGACCTGGACAGGATCCATTTCTGCTGTAAAGATTGTCATTCAGAGTGTCATGATGGTCAGATAAATTACTATTAAGTGAAATTACCATTTCACCTGTTTTATTACAAGGCAGGATGAATCTATGCTTTCATGTCGTTAATCTGGCCGAAGTTGTTATGGTCTCCATTTTCTACTTTTGAAAAGCCGGTGAATCATGAGGTTAGGGAGTTCATTTCCTGTTAGCCAACACATCTGACCTTATATTATAGGTTCAATGATATGCGATCAGAAATACTGGGTTGTATAAGTTGGACATAACCAAGAGTTTCCATAGAAACAGTGGAACTATCCAGCAGTTCAAGCTCAATTCATAATTTTCTCTTGAAGTGATGAGAATTGTGCTTGACACGCCAAGAAAACATTGATAAGTAAACACAGAAAAGTGATAACAGTGCACCTTACCATTTCTACGATTTTGTCTCTGTGCCAGATGAAGATGAGAAAAACCCGACACTACTGAGAGAGAAGCCAGAAAAAGAGGTACTCTTTAAATAAACAGATTTCACAGGCACGCAGTGATTTGTCTATAAAGAAAAGCAAATAGCTTTGAGGGATGGCTTTGAACAATGAACAAACACTTATTTGTTTATTGAAGGTCAATAAGCAGACATGAACATCTTGAAGCCTGATGTCATTCTTCAATTCAGAAAGTCACTGAGAGTTTCTGAAGGTTATCTGAGATGTTCGTAACCTCTGACTTGGAAAAGGAGTTTCTCGGTGGCCTGAAGCTGTTCACATAAAAAGTGATGCAGTCCTTTCGTGGCCTTACACGGCCTTATTCAACTCAAACACCATTTTGTTAATTTTCAGAAACACTGTGGATTATCATTAAATGTCTCACTCTTCCAAAACAGTGTCTGAGGTTCTCTTCAGAGAGATGACTTTTTCCACCTTGATTGATTATGATCAAATCCAGACAGGTACATTTTATTCTTTATGATATCCATCTCCAGCTTTGCAGTCTGTGAAAATACGGTTTGGTCTAATTTAGAGAAACAGGGGAGCTAAGAGAAGCTTCAAATTTAATGATTTGTTAAACCAGCACTCATGGACATAAAATGAATAATGAATCCCACTGCAAATACAATTCATTTACATTCAAGACAGTTTCACATTCTGAATGTTTGGTCAACTTTGAGCGGACAAACATTAATTAGTTGGAGGATAAAATAGTAAATAGCATCATATTTCTTTGATTAAAAAAAAAAAAATCAAGCTCTCACAAACCCGAAGCCCAGAGAAGAGCAGAAGAGTGTGATTACTGCACTCCTAATAATTCCTCCGTCCTGTTCTATCTCTCTGTTTTACTGTAGAGAACGCACTCCTTCTGGAAACTTTGTCTAATATGCAAAACAATGGATTCAATTATCAAGACTTAATTTGAAATTAGGCTGACTCAAAGACTTGTTCTACAAAAGTAGAATTCATCTTGAAAGAATGGGAAGTTTTGTAATTTGGGCGCAGAAATGTTTGCTGCCATTAAGGTCAGTTGGACAGCAAATGATAAATGAAAGGCCGTGTTGTGAGAAAATGTGTACGACGTACATTACTTCTCAAATTTAAATAATTCAAAGTGTGTTTTGCTTTGTATCCGACACTGCGTGGCTTCAAGGGGATGTCGACAGACCCTACCAGCCGCCTTCAGCCTTTTTCATCTTCCTCCTGCAGCTGGTGCAAAGTTGGATTCCCTGGAGTACCGATGGTGCCGGAATGTTCAGTCAGAAAGCCCTTGTGGGCTGCAGCGATTGTGTAAAATATGTTTTAGCAGGGGGATGAATCATCACACCTCTCTGCTGTAAAGCAAAGCGTGTGCTACATTACAGCCGCGAGCTCCAATATTTTTCCATCTGAATTCCTCCCGGCGAGAAGACGACCCTGATTGCTCCTTGTTTTTGTTCTTCCTTGATGGGTACGCGTGTCGACGCAGACGGATGTTAGAAATCTAAGGGGGTGCAATTCACTGCGACACTTCAGTTTCAAAAGCAAAAGTTTGACCTTCTGTTTTTCTGCAGTACACACCAATTAGCCAAAGTGGATCAGAAGAGTCTCTTGGTGTTGCAACCAGTTTGACCAGAAATTAGTCGGCCGTCGGCCGGGCGGCAGGTGCACCATGACGACGTCTCTGTCTTCCACCTGTATGTCCATTTGGTGGATGAGGGCCCTTCTTCATCTTTGTCTGAGTGCTTCTTGTCATTTTCCTCCTTATGTTTTTCGAAAGTCTTTTGAAAAGATGGAGCTTTTTTACCTGAATACTGATAGCTAATTAACTATGGATGGAGTTCCTTTTTCACAGGGCGTTTATGACTGGCATAAAAACAATCTCTACTATACTTTCATGTTGTTTTGCTTGCATGTTGTGCCTAATCCTTCAGCTATTGACTTTGTCAACATTTAGCTTTGTGGAGAATAAAAGACATGTTAAAAGAAAAAAAATGGTATATATGAGTTGGAAAGCAGTGACAAATGTGACACATTTCTGAAAAGTTTCTTCTGTTAACTTAGAAAACTTATAAGTTGATGTAAATTCTGGGGGTGCATCAATATCATATTCAGGCATCCGGTTGCTGCACGGCTAGTAATTAATAAATGGTAATTTATCTGTTTTCGACTTGGATATTGTATTGTGTAAACTGTCTTTAAGAGTAGTTTGAGCTTCAAAAATGCCAGTTAATCACCAGTTAATTAATTAATAGCTTGACTTATAAGGTCAACCCGCGAAGTTACATGAAATTCAGTCTGATGTCAATAGACTGTCTGGTTTCCATTGCTTTTCAAATACTTATTATTCCTCACGTATTTAAATTCATTGGTGCGCTGCTCCAAATTCTACGACTCCCTTATTTTGGCCTGCAAGGTGAGTTTGATGGAGTATCTCATACACAGGCCGGGTGTTCATTTTTTCTCAAATCGATCGATGGTCACCCTGAGCTGAAGTCTCCTTCTAGTCCCCCGACTGCCTGAAAGTTGAAAACTTGACTGGTAGAAAAAGAAAGAGCCTGTGACTGATTTGATCCAGTGATGTGTCTCTGCACCCTCTTGAGATGTGTGGCCCGTTCAGGAGAGACTTCCTCTTCCTCTGCAGGTCTGAACACATATTGGCAGCCTCGAGGGAAAAAAACTCCTCACTTTCCTGAGTCTACAAACCAAATAACGGGCGCTGATTAAAATACTGCAGCAAAACATTTATTGCCATTGCACATCTGATGCGCTACATTTAAACCTGTGATGATTCCTACCTGCTGAGAGAGGAATAACCGAACATACACTGCACAGGCATCATGTTTCATCAGTAAAACAGTTTTCTGGAGAGCGGACTTGTTTATCGTTTGACAAAATCCTCTTCCATGTTGTTTTTAATTATCAACTCAGAGGCAAAAAATGTATGTCAATCATAAGATCCCCACAAGGATTTCAATTTTACATTTGTATATTGAAGTAACAAGCAAAATATTAATCACAAATATCTTTATTTAAACCATCTGCCAGAAAGTAATGAGCAGCACAATGTGTTGATCCATCACATTCCATTGAAAAATACCATTACCACTGTGGAAATGTTCAATTGGTCAGAATACCTTTGCGAGCTGCTGTGTTTAGTCATCTTTACTGTCTGTTCTGTTCCTACATTTAGCTCTTCTTCTGTTTGTTCTGAGTGCATCGTCTGTTACTACTCTCGTCATTTTTCCTTCAATAGCAGAATTTTTCAGAACTCGTCTGCTTTTGGAGTTGATCAATATTAAAGCTGTGGTGTCTGTGGATTAGGGAATTCTCACATTAGAAGGGGCGGGGCTTGGTGACGTGGGGACGTGTGAACAGATGTGAACTTTTACAGACAAAAATAATCAGTTTCAACTCATTTTCAACTTTGGATGTTTCTTCTGCCACATCAACACTCCCAGTCCAGAAGGACAGAATAACAAACAACTGCCATGTTTCACATGAGTTTTAATTCTCCTTTAATTTTGAAAAAAAATGAATTCCATTTTAAAAAGGTGCAACACTATCTTTTAAATTACTAATTTGAGATGAACTTGAAGTGAATTAAAGTTGAATCATTTTGTTAATGAAACATAAAAAAAAAGAATAGATTTTTGCTTTTTGTTGGATGAAACAAAGTGAACAGGATTCACAAAACTGTTGTCAGAAGTTGTGGAAGCCATTTTTGGCATTTCTTAAAGCTAGGGTTGGCGATCTGAATGAGATACATTTTTTTAAATACTGGTTAAAATTATCTTTATGACCCGATGGGAAGCAATTCATAGCGTGTTTTTAAAGTAGTTTGGAAAATATCTGCTACCTACAGCAGGAGTAAAACAGGAAATCCAGCAACCAGTAGTCTTGCCGGGACACCTTTTTTTAAACCAATCAAATCCCTTCGCTGTTCGACCTGCCCCCTGCGCGTACATGTCAATGGCGTGCACTGACCCTGGTTCAGTGCGCGCGTAGAAGGACGGAGCGTCGTTGCAGAATGGCGGAGAAGAATGTTTGGGGCTTTACTTACCGCTGAGTGCGCCATAGCTTGGCGTAGTGCAAATAAAGAAAAACGAAGAAACGAAGCGCTGAGGACAGGTTACGCCAGGAACGCACTGGACGCGGAGCCTTGGGGAGATGCTACATTCGTGCTACATGCTAGTTTTCCAAGACCGCCAACCAGAGCTTTAATGAGACCTAAATGTACATGCTGTCATCTTTTATCTTTTTTCTTTTTTCTCTGATTTCCCTCCTCCCATCCGTCAATCTGAAGATGTTTTGTTTATTCTTTTTTTTTTCTTCTTTTTTTCACATCCCTGACAATGCTGCAGACTGGACATTTTCAGGCTGTGCTGCTCTTTGTATCCTCTGTCCATTTGTTGGGTGTCTGCTCTATGTGTGTTCTTTTTCAGGGATCGGGTTCGCAGGCTTCACAGGCAGACGTGGAGAAACAAACTGCGTCCATGTTGTGATTTCATTCAGCGTCGTCCTGATGTGTGAAGGTGTGCTGGAGGGGATGGAGGGATGCGGCTGCCCTTTTGTTTTCTCTGCCCTTTTCATACGGAACCAGACTCACAGTTTCTGAACAGGTTGTTACTTTAACGCACTTCCCAAGGTCAGCCCACGGAGGGTCTGAATCGCATTCACACCGCAGCAGTGGACGTGTTAATTATACCGAGCTCACCTGGTTCAGTCGCCTTCACGGTTCACATGAGGCAGCACCGAGGAATCAAGGTCCTGAGAGTGTTTTCATCATCCCTAATAAACTCTAACTTCCTTCCTGCTCTCGTGGAAGAACAGCAGTGGCTCATTTAAATGGCAAAAACCTGCCAAAGCTGGAAGGAGTTAAAAAAAAATGTCCTTTCATCCACTTTTACTGTTCTAATTTTACACCTCATTAATTACACAAGTGCATTATATACAGCCATGATGTCAAGGGAGCTTTTAATCAAAAGCATTTGCTTAAATATCTTCACTGACGATCAGTCCAGGAGTCCAAATGAGTCAGCAATCGACTTTTATTTCTGAACTTGTCTGGAAAAGCGTTTTTCAGCTTTGAGAGTTTGATCAAAATACCCGATAAGCCTTTCTATTTGGGATACGGATCTGCCAACCTGACTTTCAGAGAATGTGGGAAAATACAGAAACGATTAAGCTGTTAAAATGCAACTGAATGATAAATACCCCAAGCTGACTCAAAACTTCAGCACTATGCTGCCAATTCTGCAGAAAGAGACTCTTTTATTTCCTCTTCTTACACTTATTCACAGGGGACATCTGGTCTTAAGTGGGTATGAAATGCTACTTTAATGCATCAGAAGACACAACCTCTGCACTTTTTCTTCTTTAATTGCAAGACATGAAAGCATGAAATACTAAAGATGTATCATTCCCAGGCTGGTATTTTAAAAAAACTATAATATTTCACAGTCCAATTACGCTGTTTTTAAGAGATGGCAGCGAGGTCGGAACCCCAGTGTGCCGTATTTCAACTTCAATTTACCGTCTTTGCTGCTCAGACCTGCCAAAGTAAATGTGTTGCTTGGCTTAGCTCACATTAAAAGTGTGAGAACGGGCTGTTTTTTGCCATCAGCCATGAACTTTTCCTCATGCACCAGAGACACAACTTGCTGACCTGAGACACGACAGACAAGTCCACTGTGGGAAGAGTGACAGCGTGTTGTGCATAAATAGACCATCAGCGCATCCCATCGAGATGTTTTGTGACAGGGAATGATTAATTCACTGATACTGAAAAGGGAAAGCAGCATGACATTTCATTAGATGAGAATATATATTTTTGCTCGCTGTGATCTCTCATTTATCGGGCTCCACTGAGACTCGAGTTGTTTGCATTTGCAGCTCACTTTCTTCGACACATTATGAAGCTCAGTGGTTATCAATATTAGAAAAAGGACAGGCTGGGTTTTGCAGTGTTGCTCTGTTTTTCACTTTATCTCCTTTTCTACAGAGAAGGATGTAAGTGGTTCCACTCAAATCCTCAGGAATGAATGGGCTGTAAACTGGAACAAACGCTGAATGAAACGGGCTCCAGGGTGAAGAGATGCGATGGTCCAGCATGTCGTCCATGTAGTGTTATGTTCAGTAATTTCGGACTTATCTTATGCTGCATTCAGTCTCTTTTCTTCCAGCTGAAATAGCCTCTATGATCCTGAGGAGAAAACATGGTTCCCACCAAGGTCAAATCAGACGGCAGCCTTAAAGCCACTGAAGAGTCCTGTAGAAACTATGCAGCCGATAATCTCTGAATAAATCATCTGCGCTCACACACGTTCATACATCATCCAGGCTCTGGAGTTTGAACCACCGTCTCAGTGTCACCATGAGAGTCCAGTCTGAACTCATTTCATCAAAGTCGAGGTTTTCACAGGTCTAATATTCATTCTTTGGTTCCTGGTGAGATTTCCTCATGTTCTTGTTGGTGTCCCTCAGCAAAGGTTTTATTCCAGAGATTCAGCTGTGAGGATGTGATTAGCCTGGTTTAATCCAGACAGCTGCTGTTGAACTGTGGCTGCTTCTTGAACCCGAGGAGGCCGTAGTGAAGATGAGTCAAATTAAAGGCGCCATTAACCGGCCATTTCTGACACCCCTCTAATGAACGCAGTAGCAGATGTTCTCCATAAACGCTAGAAGGAGAGCGATGATCAAGCGGCATCGAGTGACCAGGCTTCTGCGTTCATCTGACCTCAGTGAGGTGGTTTAAAAAGAGCTGGACCACAAAGTGAAGAGAAAACAGAAGAGCAGCTCAGCTCATGAGGGTTCTCCTATCTACAGAGTTTTAAATTCTCCTTCTGAAATTGTCCTGACAGGAACAGTGGAGTAAAGCAGGTGGCAGATGATCAAGTCTGATGAATATTATTATTGAATATAAACTCGATCGAATTATTAATGGCAGCTTTTTTATGTGTTTATTGTATTTAGGAGTTATTTCTATCCTCCATCTGGGGCAATGTTGACAAACTTGTCATAAAAATCATTATACTACTATTTGCTTGTTGATTAAAGATCAGTTCTGAGAAGCTATGGTCCTGTTAATCACGACGTAGCACTCCGAAGACGCCACCATGTCTCAACAGCAGGTCTGAATTAAGTTTGATTTACATTCTGATATTCCACAGCAGGGTTATATTGTGACTAACAGGTTGAGCGTATAGGGGCCCTCTCACATACTCTTCTAGGAGTTTGCATGTTCTCCCCAGGCATGCATTGTTTTGACCTAACTGCTGCAGTTTCCTAACCTTGCCGGCAAGCTGAATTCTTGCGCTATTTGTTCTCACACACCACGAGAATCCATCTTGTACCACTCAAGCCTATGTGCTCGGGATCGGACTTTTTTCGGTCGGACCAATCACGCGTCGTTTTTTGGGGCGTGCAATATTGTATGATTGGAGCCTTGTACTGTCCGAACAGATTTTACTGTTAGTAGCAGGAGGAGATTAAATCTCCTCCTCCTGCTGCTGCCTTTATTTGAAACTGGCATCTGGCATGGCTGTCAGACAGGACCTGGACGGAAACGCTCAAAGAGCAAGAGAGAGAGAAAAAGAGAAAGATAAAGAGAGGGGGAATGGGGGGGGGGGGGGGGGAATAGCATAACATTTATATATATACATTCCCAATACGACATATCACACGTGACAGAGAACAATCCATAACCACAGCACTTATAACTAAAAGAAAAACAATCACGCGTCGTTTAGGGCGGGACATGAAGCTTTGACGGCAGCAGGAAGCGACGAACTGCTAGTAATATTAGCATGGCTAGCGAAAACAATGGATGTCCCGACAGCGATTAAATCTGTTTTGGATTAATCCTCTATTGCGTTTTTGAAAAACGATCAGCAAGAGGTTTTTTCTTTGCAGTGATTGGCTGAAACCAAACATGGTTAGGCGGGTGCACTGTGTCCTTCCATCCAATGAGCGCAAAGAGTTCTACAGCAAGTCCCACCTTCCCCGAATGGATTTGCCAAGTGAAATCCCAGATTGACATGTGAAGCAATTCATTGCTGCACATGTCAATATGGCTTTTGCCAGGTTAGCAGTTTCCTCTCACTGCCTAAAGTTGGATCGACGTGACTCCACTTCCTTATACGCATGTTTAGCTTTGACTCTTACAATGTCATGAAAAAGTTATTCGCAAAGTAAAAACCAATCTATATTGTACAAAATGTCTTCAAATAGAAAGAAAGAAAATGCCCTGAAAGTCTGGAAAAGGTTATAGAATCAATTTTATTATTTGATCCTCTACTGACTGGTGGGCAGCGTCCTAGAATATGAGATGTTATTTGCAAAAAAAATCAGCTTAACTGCACTGAGTACCAGTTTTATCTGCGCAGAACATATAATCAAATACGGAGCTGAAGGGGCAAAACATAATTATTTCAATGTGATTATGGGAAATGTGAAGAAGTCCATCAATATTCTCACTCGCTTTTCCAATTAAGAGTCACAGGGTGTTTAATTCAATTCCAACATACGGTGGTGAAGGCAACATAAACCTACGTCACCTTCAATCAATAATTCAACATATCCTGAATAGCTCTACTATATGAAAATGTCCAGTATCGCTACAACTAACTGATCATTGTCCATTTTAAAGTCACAGGAAAAATAAGAATATGATTAAATATGGTTTCTTGTCTGCAAAATGATATCCCTCCCTCAGAAAAGACTGTTAAACTGCTCCAAGTTAAACAATCGATTTTCTAATCTTCTCTAGTCCAGTTTCGGTGAAGTGTAGCCTCAGTTTGATGTTTTAGCCGCCGTGTCTATGGTCCTCTGCCGTCAGGGCTGAACGTCTGAATACCTTTGGTTTGAGTGGAGTTTCTACAGTCTCAAACTAATCTGGTAATTACATTCTCAAGATCATTTTTTCCATAAACAGACTATTAGCAATGAAACGCCCATCTCACAATTGCTTAAATTCTAAGACTGTAAGTGTTGACGTTATTATCAATGATTTTTCCTAGACTGATCCAAACATCTGTCCTTAATCATTTGTAAATAGTCTGTCTTGTAATCATGGATTGCTGGTTTTTATTCATTTATTCATAACATGGTAGTTTATTGGATCAGTCCAGACAGAATTCACTGCTGTGGTCAAAGAGTTGACAATAAATGAACAGCAAGTCAATATGAGGATTCCTTAGATCAATCGGAGCAGGGAAGGCAGATATCCTTATTTCTCAGTATCAAGAGAGGAAAATCGGTGCGGTCTGATCCCTCACTGTTGGCAAATAAACTCACAGTCAATTGTGTATTGACTCCTAATCAACCAGATAAGAGGATTATCTGTGCGCTTTTTTTCATGGCAGTAAAGCTGAAGGAAGCTTGAGGTGACACTTTTTATATAATATAAAATAAGTATTGTATTTATCCGAGAGGGAAATTCTGGAGAAACATTAGTCCAGGGTTTGAGCAGTGCCACGGTGTGTGTGTGTGTGTGTGTGTGTGTGTGTGTGTGTGTGTGTGTGTGTGTGTGTGTGTGTGTGTGTGTGTGTGTGTGTGTGTGTGTGTGTGTGCGCGCGCGCGTTAGGCACGCTCCCTGTCCACAGTCGCTCCTGCAGAGACGCACGGCGCGCCGCTCCGCCGGCAGGAGCGCAGAAACGTGCCAGGATTCCCGTTCAGAGAGGGGGAAGCACGCGGACGGACGCACGGAGCGCTCTCTGGAAACAGCGCGGCATCCTGCAGCCGTCCGGCTGGTCAGAGGCGGCGGGTCGCGGCGTGCACGATCCGGGAGCAACTTCTCCAGGCTCCGAGCGCAAAGGGATGATCCGCACACGCACGGTCAGTCAGCACTAATGTGACAGGGCTATATTTGCTTTTTCCTCTCAGGGTGCGCTCATTCCTATTCTTATCACTTAAACTGATGCTCCTTCTTCTTCTTTTTTTCCCCCACTCACTTGGGCAGAAACAATTTCTGTGCAAAGAAGGGAAAATTACTCCAGAATGATGTGTGGTGGTGACTGCTGCCACTGATTCTCTTTGTCTATTATTAGGGAAAAAAATAAGCATACAAAAGGAATATATTAGTTTCATCCAAGTGGGTATAATGCTCCCTAAGATTAATATTTAATCATACAGCTGTGCTGATTTTGAATAAGTGCCACAGTTTTACAGGTGACAGTGGATATTGAGTTATTTTAACTGAAAATTGGACAATCCTTTGCTTTTCCCTGTTGAATGTTTTCATGACTTGACCTGATAAACAACACAAACGATGGTTAGAGACATTTCTTGGTGCTCTGTAATGTAGTTGTTTGCTTGCTTGCCACAAAGCGGCAGCTATAGCTGCAGGTGGAAACAGCCTCTGATGTCTGTGATGTTCCTCTGAACAGATCTGAACGCTTCCCCGCGATGGACTGAGGGCGTGAGGAGAAAAAGGGAGATCGAGGGGAGAGGGGAAGACATCCACATGAGCTTTGCCTTCCTGGAAGGTGTGAGTCGATGTGTGCAGGAGGATTATCACACTGGCCCCCCTCTGGAGAAATAACTGTATATATGTTGTATAAGAACTGTACTGGGACAGGAGACGGCAGCATCATGAATAACTCCAGGTGACTCACAGGATGTGGCAAAAGGCGAGGAACTATGGCTTTCTTCTTCCTACGCTGACTTGGACTCTTTCACCTCGGGGGTCTAGAACAAAGTTCTCGATGTGACACTTTTGGTGAACACTTTTGGGTTTTTATTTTTTTGGTGAGGATTTTGCTGTTTCCCTTTCCCTGGCTCCGGTGGATAAATGGATTTTAACTGAGGGATTCCCTGTTATGGTTTTGTTCACGTCGATGCGCAGCATGGATACTTTCCCGGACCGGCCGTCAGACTGGAGCTCCGTTCAGCCCAGCTTCTCCCCGCTGCTGCAGTACGACAGCTCCGGGGAAAAGCTCAACCACACCTATCGCCTCCATGGTGCTTTAATGCTGCCCTCCACTTTCAGCTCCCCCACTGCTTCATTTCATGAGCCTCTGCCCTCTGTCGTGCCCTCCTCCCTGATTCCCCACTCCTTCCCTTTGTTCTCAACCACGTCGTCATCAGCCTTCAGGCACTCAGCCACCTCTGCTTTTTCTTTGTCCCTCTCCAACAACTCCTCCACCAACTGGGAAGACATGGAGAGCATGCTGCTCTGGACCATTCACGAGCCAAGCACGATTGCTTTGACCATCATGTACAGCCTGTCTTTTATTTTGGGATTCATTGGGAATTTAATGTCGTTGCGGGTCCTGACCAGCAGGCGCAGCCGGCGACTGGCGGGCGTCAGCGCCACACGCAGCCTGCTGGTGAACCTGGCCGTGTGCGACCTGGCTGTGGTGTGCGTGTGCATGCCCATCACACTGGGAAGCCAAATCTACACCGCCTGGGTCTACGGCGACCTCCTGTGCCGCGCCGTACCCTTCACGCAGGCCATCTCCGTCTCGGCCAGCGTGCTGACGCTGACGGTGATCAGCGTGAACCGTTACTACAGCGTCCGCTCACCGCTGCGAGCTCGCTCCATGTTCACCCATCGCCGGATCCTAGCGACCGTGGCAGTGGTGTGGGCCGTATCTTCCATGATGTGCGCCCCCATCGCAGTGGTGAACCGGCGGAGAGAGATCAGCTTCGAAACTTTCACCATCCTGGTCTGTCATGAGGAGTGGCCTCAGCACCGGCTCAAACAGGGGTAGGTACTGCGTGTGCTGCGGAGTGGCAGAGCCCTGAGGGAACGTGAGATTGAGAAAAAAAAAAAAAAAAAGATAAAATGTGAAGATCCTTTGCATGTCTTTGCAAAATCTTGCATTGTTTGGCGCAAATTTGCAAAACTTTATATTCACAAAGTTCTTTTCTTGTCCAGTCTAAGGCTCTGTATGGAATAGGGTTTGGTCAAACTATAAAAATGTTCCAAGTCACTAACCCACAGTGTCCAGTACATATGCAGTGTGTGTGTCTGTGTGTAGATATGTTGGTTATAACTGCTGCAAACCTAAAATACTGCTGCACTGTTGCCTAAAGGCACATACATCTTAAAATAACCCACATGATGCACCTCACACTTTGCTAAAATAGATTTAGACATGAAGCAGAAAGACAGGACCTCAGCTGGTGGATTAGAGTCTAGAGAAACAGACTTGGGGTTGAAAGTGGTGATCAGTTACCACAGTAGCTCCCTGAGTGAGACTCTTGACCCTGCTGCTCACCAAGCAGTGCGCTGACAGCCCACTGCTCCAAGAATATAGAGAGGACGGCTCTGAATAGAACGGGTTAAATACAGAGAAGTAATTTCCTCAAGGGGATCAATAAAGTATGCTTTCCTTGTTCTTGTAAGCTGCCTTACGCTTAACCCTGCACCAGCATCTCGCTGCCTGCTTCACACATTCTCTTTCTCCTTCTGCATCACAATCGGTGAACGCTGATAATACAGAATAATAGCCACGTTCTGTATAACAGTAGGACGGTTTCATTTAATCCGTGATCATCTGAATTTACCTGAGTGTTGCAGAGTTGTGGTAAAGATTTGGACATCTAGATGTATTCTGTATTCCCTTTTTCTTGTTGGCAATGTTTGAACAGTCAGGGATATCTCTTTGATAGGCTGGTCAGTCCTGCAAATAATTTACATTATAAAATCCATGGTGCGCACTGAAGCAATAAACTCAGTGAGATAACCGTGAGTAAGACTGTACAGCATCACCCTCCACTCAATTTAAGATAACTGCTCAATATATACCTTGAAACTCAATAATATTATCCTGTGCACCATCCAGATATGTCAACAGCATCATTATGCTACGAATGAATAGAGTTGCGGTGAGAAAGTTATGTGAAAATGTGGATGAAAACTGTGGACATAATTCTGCAATTTACCTTCTGGGGACTCTGCAAACTGCAGTTTTGGTTTAGTGAAAGTGTTGCATTGGTCATCTTGTCATTTTGTTGTCTGATAGACAATGTAAGTTTATGCAAAGCAGGTTTTGCAGTGTTGAATGTCAGAGGATTATCATGACAGTGACATGTTAAAAATCACGACTTGTCGCCACTTCATTTTGTGATAGAATACTTTCAAACACAAGGAGTTATCAGACAAAGTTTAGTTTTTGATTTTCTGGTCATTCCCGAGTTAATGTGACACATTTGTGAATTTTGGATGGTGCTCTTGATGAGTCATACAGACAAATTGGGCACTGATTGTGCTTCAAACAGAAAATTCAAACACATGAAGGCTCAATTCCCCCCTCAACATTCTGCATTTCCTCATGTTCCTACCGTCAGTCTGACTTGCCAAGTAGCTCAGAAGGACGTCTGTTGTATACACACAGTGCATCATCATTTTAGTTGTATTTGCCATTTTGGCTTCATTGTGTGTGAATCACTTCCTGTACTCTGGTAAAAATAGTGCCGGCAAAAATACAACAATACCCGAAAGCATGGGTCTACTTGGAGTTCAGAGACAAGACTGTTCATTATAACGATGCCATATTTCCTAGATGTGTCATATTGATGAAAACAAGAGCACGTAAACCATCTTTTGAGGGTCTATTCAGCTCCTGACAAGTGAGCACAAGTGGTAATCAACAGCATCGAGTGGATATTTGGTTGCTCACGCCATCTCAGACATCTCAAGATGATAGATTCTGCATGTCATAATCACATGCATGAAGATGTGGAGTGTGGCTCTTACATGTTTCGATTATATGCATATATAATACACACATGATTAAAAGCTTTCCTGGTTTTTACTTTTGTCACTGAATGAATGAATGATGAATGATGGTAATTGCTAATGATGATGTCCAAAGTATAGAATAGAGTCTCCAATTAATTGAAACAGATAACCTTGAAAAAAAAGTGTGATTAAAAGAAAAGGACATTTAATAAGATATGTATTTGTTTTTTAATGTGATTTTGAATGGTGATTTAATAACTCAAAGACCCCGTTTTGACAACAGTCTCTGGGCCTTTTTAATGTTGGGTTAACATGTTGTCAACGTACAATGGGTGTTTGATTGACTAGTGACATTAAATTATCTGTGAGACTGACTGTGTGTCTGTTTGTCTCTGCCCTGTGATGGATTGGTGATCAGGGTCAACAAGTCGAGACCCTACCTTATATACAATGAGTCATGGAAGTTGGATGGACAGAGTGATTTACAGTGGCAGTCACAGAGGGCAGGTGCCTCAAAAGTTTAGTTTCTCATTTTGAACTTCATTTTATGTCCACAGATACAACGTGCTGCTGTTTGTGATGCTCTACTGTCTGCCCGTGACCTTCAACCTCACCATCGGCTTCCTGACTGGGCGGAGGCTCTGGGGCGGGAAGAAGTCCACTTTTGCTGACCTCGACCCTCGCAGTCAAGCTCTTCATACCTCGCGCCTTAAAACGCGCCAGAAGATCGCCAAGATGGTGGTGTGCCTGGTGCTGCTGTTTGCGGTGTCCTGGCTGCCGCTGTACTTGGCCGACCTTTGGATTGACTGCGAACAGCGGCCATCATCTTGGCTCCTGCAGACTCGGCCATTTGCCCAGTGGCTGGGCCTGACAAACTCAAGTCTTAACCCCATATGTTACTGCTTCATCGGGGATCTGTACCGCTCAGCAAAGGTCATACGAACACGGTACTACCAGAAAGTGGCTGCCCTCTTTAGCTCCTCCTCCTTCTCCAGTTCAGGCACGGTGATGTCTCCCGCCACCGTGATCACAGACTCCAAGGTGGCTTCCGCTGATCGCCACCATATTGCCGCTGCAGTGGCCGTGTCTGCATCAATGGTTACGGTCCCGAGGCTGTTGAGCTTGGCGACAAGCCAGGGACTGGGGAAAAAGGTCAGAGACAGTGCAGACAGTCGAGCAGGGTCTGACCACAGCATCTCAGACTGGTGCCGGTCCAGTCCCAGTGTGTGTGGAAGCTCTTTGTTCCACAGCCAGCTTCACACGTTTCACCGGTCCATACATAGACCAGGTTTCCTTCCGACAAGAAGACACTCTGTGAATGAGAACGCCGGCTCATTACCTGTGCGGATGGAGCCTGTGGAAATAGACGCATTACCTTTAAGGAGGCATTCTGGAGACAAAATATATGGTCTGCCAGCTGAAAAGAGAGACTTCATTACTATGGGAAAAGGTGCATTTCATTACACAGGGCAGCACAGAGGCAAAACATTACAAGTCTACTCTCTAGTAGGAGATGTCAATGATGAGACTACAAAAATCACTAGTTTTTGAGACTGACTGGAACATCAGCAGGGAGAACTGTCATCCTTTTGTACGGCAGGTGGTCGAAGCGCAGCGCCCACTCAGAGCGTTGTCTTGACTGCGAGGATTAATCCCTCACAAAAGTCATTATTTACCTTCAGGATTACCTCACCTGGTCTATGCTTTTTTCTTTTTTTTCCTTTTGTGCATGTCGGAGTCTTTTCTTCACAGCAAAAGCACACACGATGCATAGTTTACACAGACTTCAATCCCTTGAAGATGTGCAGAGAGAACGTGATGAAGCGAATCCTGTGAGGGTGCTGTCTGAAGGTTACTTAGCCCCAGGCAAGAGCACTAGTTATCAGTGAGAAGGATAGATTGCAAGTGGGTGCCATCGCAAGGAAATAATATCATAGTCACAGCTGTTTCATCAGCTTAAAACAATAAGCCAGCAGGATGTAAAGTGTGATGAGTTTTAATGTGCAGATTGTCTCCCTTGGGTTTCAGTGGTTGCTCAAGATTTTACTGTTGCCTTCATGACTTGCGCACAGGAAATTTCAAATCCTTTCTAACAGTGCAATGCGGAAACAAACCGTATTACACCGAATTTTTGATCCTTTTATCTGATTTATTTGTTAATTGAAGCCGTGAGGTGTTTGTTACTCCATTTGTTACTGACCCGGTTGTACAATAAATAATGATCCTTCTGGCTTCATTATATATATGGCATTCAAAAAGAAATACATGCTTTGTCGGCATCTGCATAAATGCATAAGATATTTCCCCAAGCAAATGATGGGAAATCGCTGACACCACAGATGCTCTGCCAAGAAGCAAACACGAGTTTCAACTTCAGATTTCTGACAAGCTGCTGAAAACGGAGCTTTAAAGATCAAGTGTTAACAAGATCAGACTTCTTCAGCTACTTTATGCTGTTTCTAACAATAGCAAAGAAATTGGTTTCTTGGTGGAGGTTGTAAATTGCTTTGTACAGCTCTCAGAAGGAATGCAATTTTAGTGGGCACAGGGCACAAAAGTACGGCGTCATCTGCATAAGTAAATATGCTTAAAGTGATTTTTGACCAAAACTGATTTAAGTGGCACACCACCACTTACATATATAGAATGTGAAATTGTTGCTATGTACATTTGTCCCTCTTTCTGATATATTATTTTGAAAAATGGACACCAAAGTCATCATCCAGTGAAACTGTTCAGACTGTGAGACCCCATTTACATGACAATGTTTCAAGTAAAAACACATTGCTTTTTTTGCATTCTCATTTCAGAAATGTTTTTTTTTTTTTTTTACACACCAACGCTCTAAAAACACAATCTGTTTAAACACCAAAGGCAGAAACACTGAAAACAGTGCAGTTTTCACATTGGGCCACAAACTGGTGGGGTTGATTGTTTTTATAATGAAACTAGACACACATGCTTGCAGAGAACAATTAACACCAACGGTTAGTGCACAGACATTCAAATGGAAACATTACCTCGCTGGATTGCAATTACTTGTGATTCAACAATAAAACTATCAAATCCAGGAGAAGGTGGACTGATCATGGTGCTACTCCGGAGCCAAACATTGTCCATCGACTTGCACGTGGTCAGTAGAACACACGTGCATTAGTGGTGTTTCTACGGCGGCTGATCATTTTAAAAAAAAGTTCCACCTTGTGAGTCATTGTCAAAAGTTGTGTTTTCAGTTGCTCGATCATGGTTTTCGTGTAAACGGACTCCCAAAACGCAACAAAAGTTTTCAGTTTTCACTTGAAGACATGGCGTAAATGGGAACTGAGATACTAAATTATGTGGAATATTTTGATCTTCCCTATAAACATCAGTGAACAAAAGCAGACCATGAAAAAATCCCTAAAAATGTCCACCCTTCTTCATTTAATACTTCTGTAAGCATTTTTTTCTGCTCAGCAGCTAAATTTATGCCAACTTGAGGAAATATTTACCTTCAGATCATCAGCCTCCTCACGATTGCCACTGTACCAGTTGGACAGAACGCAACAGAGAAGCTCATGACACGTGATCACAGCGGGAAAGTGGATAAAGTGGATTAATCACTGGAATGCTCAAGGACACGTTTCTTTATTCTATTGCTTAGGTTCTCTGCATCCATTTCGATTCGACAACAATTGTGCTGCTATTGTATCATTTTTCTAAAGCGCAGCTACTTGAATGGTTAATTGTGTTTGTCTGGTGCTGACATGTTGCAGTCACACTGTGGGTTTCAGGAAATGTGATCCCAGAAGAATACAGGGAAGAAGCTCGATTTGCTCACAAGGCCTCGTCATATATCGCAAGTCAGATGTGAAGCGTGGGTTTTAATGAAGTATACTTTTCTCTCAAGGCATTGAGATAATTAAGCATTTGCTTGACTTTAATTTTGTTAATGTACATGTGAATGTGGAGTCCATCAGACCGTCTCAAATGCAAACATTTAATGAATTTGTTGTCCTTGAACCAGACAGATTAATGCTCCATTACGCAGAATGATCACCTGAACTCTGCTACAGTGTTTATCTGGATTGTTGCTCCAGAAAATTACAGTCCCATGGAAACGGGAACTCAAGAACCTCAGACTTAATTAATGTATTTAGAAAAGATATGAAATGCATGACTTTGCAAATGGAACATTATGATTTCCTCACTTTTACAAGTCTAAGGAGGAGTGATTCCTCCACGACAAGGAAAGAAATCAGTTAGAAATAACTTCTCATTTGTTTGAAACTGTGTTACAATATACCTATTAATGCTTGGGATCACAGTGACTCTGACCTTTGTCATCAATCAACTCCCGACCAAATCAATGCAGTCTCAGGTCACTGTGAACATTTCCCCTAATTTGAAGACAGTTCCTCAAGGTATTGTTCAAATATAGTGTCAGCAAGAACAGGACGGACACGGCGAGGAGGCGGTTCCCGCTGCCGCTGCTGATGTAGACACATGAGAAGATTTAATTCACCTCTAGTATATTAGAGCGGAGATGGCAGAACTCTCAGAGGATGCATCTCATAGGGAAGAGGAATGAAAGCTACCTGCATGTCTTGAAAGAGGAAATCTGTGGAGGTAACACTGCTGTGACATCAAGGAAATGCTTAATGCTGAAATCACTCTGACGATACCGCGAACAGCTGGAGCAGAATACGAGAGTATACCTGGTTTAATGTGCTGTAACGGGAGAGTAGGCACTGTCTGTTCAACCAGATAATGTCCTGGCAAATAATTGATGAACACAGGATGGCAAAATAGCTTTAAAGCTTAGACAAAAAAGCAACACACACACACACACAAACACACACTAAGCAAACGCAGTCACACAGCAAAATCTAATCTGCCCTCAGGCTGCTTCCAGTCGTGTACAAGACAGAGGTGGTAAATAGCATGAACCGCGGTGACATCAAGCTGCTAATCACACTCTGGTCATTGCAGCAAATGCGAAGTGGTGCAACACTCAAGGCATCAAATTGTGTTCAAACCGTCCTATTTATGTCACTGGATAAGGTTGCTTGTACCTTGGAAATAAATGCCATTATGCTGTGACAGTGTCTCTCATTTTCGGCTCGCTTTATTTTCATCTACCTCTCGCTCTCTCTCTCTCTCTCTCTCTCTCTCTCTCTCTCTCTCTCTCTCTCTCTCCCCCCCCTCTCTGTTTTGTACAGTGTTATTGGTTTCAAGAACATGTGTACTAAATAATTTATGTGCATTTGGTGTTTCATTAAAAAGCCCTAAAGAGTCTGTCTGTGGTCACCTGTATGTGCGAGCCGAAGCCCCTGTGGGGTTCCCACTCATTTGGATGGAGCTGCATCACTGCTGCTTTAAGAAGGCCTTTACTTTGAGGACTGTTCAACTCGCCTTCAGCGAAATGGGATCTATAAGATAGTGGGAGGCATGAAATGGATGCATAAAGTTCAAGGATATTTTCTATTCTTTTTGAGTGCTTGCAGGCTTGATTAAATCTTAATAGGATCTGAATTTAGTTATGAGAAACTCTTATTCTTTTATCAAATAGGTTACAAAGATGTAGAAAGTGGGAGGCATTCAGGGAATTTTTTCTGTTTCATTAACTCTTAATAGGGTACTCTGAAATTGTTGGAAACTAAAAGTGTCTCCCCTAGGGTGCTGCTCAAGGGTTTCACTTTGTTTTTAATTTAAAATTATGTAAATGCATACATTTTTGACTGGTTATTTTTAGAATGTCATGCAACAATTGTACACTACAGCTTCCTACTCTCCTATATCATCAGTTATATGCAAGTAATTATTTCTAGATAGGACTTGCCTGATATTTGTGTTCTGTCTGTTTTAAAACAGTGTTGTCACTTTTTTTTTTCCATAATTTCAACAATAAATAGAAGTCATAAATAGTTTTTTAAAGAAAATTAACAAAGTAAGACAAAATTTTGTATGTAGCAGGCTGTAGCGGAGCCAGAGTCGGGGCAATGGGGCGGTTGCCCCAGGGCCCACAAGGTCATAGGGCCCTGTTTCATGTGATGTGTTCACATTTACTCGTAAATAAATTATTATAATAAAATGTGCAGTGTGTGCGAGAAGGTATACGCATATGATTGTGGGCTCCAATTTGCCAATTCTTACATTACGACTGTCCATGAATGCATCAGGGCTGTAAGCCAGCGCTGATTGGCTGTGCGGCATGAACGAGTTTTTTCTTTTGCACTTGATCTGAACTCTTTGGAGGGAAGTTAAACAGTATGCTAAACACTATGCTAGCCGCTAGCGGTACTACCCAAAACCTAACATCGGAGCCACTGGTGAGTCAGTGAAACCTTCAAAAATATTATCTTTATCAGAATGCTGTGGTCTTAAACACCTGCCTATTTGAATGTGCCTTGTGTTGCTCTCAACTATAAGAGACCGCCGAGTCTATTTTTTTTCTAATATATGTGAATTCCAAAAGATATAGATAGCTGTGTCTATATCTATCTGAATAGATTGTGTAATTTTAGACCAGCTGTGTTCATTTTGTATTTAAGCTGTATCAAAGATGGTCCAGATGTAGCCCGTGAGTTTTTAATCTGAGCTTTCAGCACCATGGACAGCTGACGCTCTGAGATTGACATCCTGTCAGGCTGAATTTGTGTGTGTGTGTGTGTGTGTGTGTGTGTGTGTGTGTGTGTGTGTGTGTGTATGTGTGTGTGTGTGTGTGTGTGTGTGTGTGTGTGTGTGTATGTGTGTGTGTGTATTTGTTCTTCAGAACAAGTTTGTGAACTGGTTTGTGACTTTATTCTGCTTTCTGAGGCATATAGGTTTGCTTGGCTCAATAAAAGTGAGCATTAGTGTGTTGTTTGATGGTAGCATGAGGTTTTGTTTGAATGGTAAAATTACTATCATAAGGGTCCATCGAGAATGCTCCGTCCCCTCTGTACTGAGATCCACGCTTCGCCTCTGGTAGCAGGAGTCTTAATTTGACCACTTTCAGAAACCTTCAACATTTCTCATTGAACATTGAATACTGACTCGCCTGATAAAATGGCGCAAAGTCTGTTAAAGTGATAGTTTGCAGTTAAGAAGCAGGTTGCATTACTTTAGATTAAACTATAGTTTATTAGTCCGATAATGTTGAAATTCATCTGCTACATCAGTGAAAATAAACCAAAATTTCAAGAACATGTGGAGTGGCTTTCAGTATGTCCCCAGTTAACAAGATATCAATGTGACAGTGTTAAAAGGAAAAAAAAAGGTTTAATAAAGCTTAAAACCAGCTGATGAACTACATTTTTTATACAATATTTTTCTCCTTCACATCCGATAACATTTTCTGAATAAATTATATGAGGAAATTGTGTTTTGTCTATAAATCCGTTCAAGGTGAGAGTTGTTTGCTGTAATTGGATTCATTCAATGGAGAGGACAAAATCCCGCCCAGCGGCGAGTCCTCACTGAAAGACGCTTAAAAAGAAAACAGAGACAACAGTGAAGGCAGAAATGCATTTCTATACTGTTGTGCTGCTTAATTCTTCAAACAGGATCGTCTCGACCAGGGATCTCAGTGGTGCAGCTATGAACACATAGCAAGCAAACAGCGGCAGACTGCAGCAGTCACAGGACTTTCTGGACATTTTATTGTATTTTGCAGTCAAGTATTTTGTTTTTCAGCCAATTCAGAGTCAAGAAATGACCCAACAAGCGTGACTTTGGAGTGTAGCAGGAACTTTAGTGTTGAGATTTGGCGTCTGTCTTGAATTGATGGGTCGGCTTTGGTTATTGAATTGATGTGTGACTCTGAGCAAAAAAGCAACAGGAAACCAACGTCTGGGTTCTGCCTGCCACCAGGGGACCTGCCCAAATTTGTCACTCTATCCACAAAGTGATGTGAATTTTCAGGTTGTCTGCTGCAGTTGCAGTTGCAGTTGCAGGGAGGTGGGATGGTCCTAAACACTCTCACAGAAGCACACACGCAGATTCATTCAACAATTTCAGACGTCCTGAGGTGTCAATGCGAGAGGCTTCTGCCTATGATTGCCTTCATTTCCTCAGACATTTCGACTTTTTGACCTCCTCCGGCTGCTTCAATGTAACATTGCAGCTTTCCTCTGTATTATTTTCTTTCTTTTGGTATCACAGCTGTACCACTCTTAGAAGCTGTGCTATAGTCATTCCAACAACATGATCTCTTTTCTTCCGTCCTCATTGCCATCTTTTGTCCTCTGACAACAAGACGGGGATCCTTTAATTCAGAGAACAACATCAGGACTGCATGCCAGAGACAGAAAAGCTATGGAACATGTAAGTCATAACTTTTAAGTCCTTGTAGCAATCAGTAATGGCCAATAAAAACTAGTCATGTAATAATTTTTGCCTTATTGAATGTAATAAAGTCAATAGCATGATACAATTATAAACCTTTTTTAAATCATAATTTAAAAAAGGAGCCGCATAGTTTGCAGCTTTAATTTAATAACAAATATGCTCATTATATCTTCTTAGACTATTATTGATTAGAAAAATGCACAGAACCAGTAAAAGACAACTTATATTTCCAAGGCAAATGTTGCCCTGTTCACGTCTTATTACAGTGTCGATTGAAGTTACGCTTTGAAAAAGGTTTTTATAAATGGTACTCCTTAATATACTAACTTATTTAGATTATTTGCAAAACGTTATTATTATAAATGCTCAAATAATTTATGTCATTTGACAGGATGCTATTACATTATTAATTTTAAATTAAATTAATGGCAAATATTGACGGCAGGCTGCATGTTTTATCAACACAATGATTCAGGCTCGGTTAACACTGCAGGCAAATGTGACTTGATTCTGATTTTCTGCTCACAGTGACCCACATCTGATCTTTTTTCTGACAGCGTGAACGCTGCAGTTCTGATTTTATTTCACACCAGATCCAGGCCTCGTCCATATGTGGTTCCGATTCAGATTCGTGTCTGATATTTTTCAAGGCGACTGCGGTCTGAATGTATGCGACGTCCACGCCATTGGCGTTACACTGACGTCACAAACCTGCGCCGGAGGAAGCGGCACGGAAGACGCTGTGATCTGTTTTCACTCAAACTCCTTCTTCTTTCCCACATCATTTTCCCTAAATTATGTCGGAGCTTATTGCACAACCACTTGGTATGTATGCGCTGACCTGTGTGGCATCCATGTGTCCTCCAGAGACCGAGGGGGCGGTGGTGAGCCTTTGGGTGGATTTAAGGTCGTCCACTGCTGTCTGGTTTACAAACGCACTGGAATTGAAGAATCATGAAGCGGGCGACCTTAGAAATTCGACACTAGGGCGACTCACGCTATTTTCGGTGCAGGCGTTCATTGTCGGGTCGCCTCACGTTCACATTACAATCTGAATTAACATCCAAAAATAATCAGATCTCATCACAAAATCTGAATTTAACATCAAGCCCTGCAGTGTGAGCGCAGCCTTAGAGAGGAAACTTGTTGTTTGCTGTGTTTTGTGTTTTACACTGTGAAGCTCCCGGCGTAGTTTGCCCGTTACACGCCGGTTTCTTTCCACAGCCCAGAAACGTGTGTCAGGTGGCCTGATGACTGAAAATTGCCCCAGGGACTGTTCCTGATTGTGTTTGTTCTGTGTTGGACGTCTGACTCGTCTGGGACGTCTGGCTTCCCCTCTCAGCTTGGATGGAGCGACATGGAAGAGGAATAGATATATTTGAGTCTCTTCCTTTTCAGATAATTACACCTGCTTTCAAGAAATTTCTGGATATCGTGGCCAAATTTGAAGGGCCCATTTACACAAGAGAGATTGTTTCATTTTTGCGATTTAGTTTTGCATTTACATGTTAGTGTTTTAAAAAATGATGCTCATTTAAATTTACATACGCAGAATTATATAAGTTGTGCTCGTGGCCCTTTAATAATGCAGTTGAATGAGGTCAAACAATGACTCATGTTTAAATAAAATGTCACAACTGTACTTTTACATGCAATTAAGCACAATTTAAGCAGTGTGACAGCAGTTAATTGGGAACAGATAGTTGATACTCTCTGCACGTCTGTGACAGTGAACCGGCAGCCTGAAGCTAAAGCAGCGAAATGGCACGCTCATGTTTTACCATATTTTATCTCCGGCTGCGCTTTCCCATCCTGACATGTTGATGTCTTCTGTTCAGCTGCACTGACTTCACACATAAAACTGCGACTTATCATTAGCCGGTGATACAAAGCAGCTGAGAGGATGCCAACTGGGAGTTTCTTATACATATTGTACATATATAGGGTAATAAGACTCCTTTCTCTCTGTTGGCGAACTCAGCGGGCTGTTAATAATGACATACAGCATATGAACACTGGAGTTAACGAGAAATCACAAACATCAAACTCACTCAACATGTGTTCCTCAAATACTGTCACTTCTATTTAGTCAAAGCCTTTAAAGGCGTTGTCCATATTTATATTGCTGTTGCTCTTCCCTGACCTGTCAGGTCAGCTAGCTGCTGTCAGGCTGCTCATTAATGCTGCTCAGGCAGAGACAATCATTCCCTTTTTAGCTTAGCCGCACTGAATCCCTCAGAGTTTCGATTCGGTCGATGTCAATGTTTTAAATGTGACTTTTAGGGTAAAGGATGGGGCTGTAGCCCCTGGGTGCGTCACTGTTTGTTTAATTCCACACGAGCCCCAATTAAACCTGACAGGAATGCTCTGCTTCACTAACAGGGCCTCCAGTGGGTGGATGGGTGTTTGGAACGACCTGCAGGAGGGAAGCGGATAGCTTTCAGGTCTTTGTCTTAATTAGAACTTTTTAAATGAAAATAACTGACTTTTTTCTGTGATGTTTACATTGTTTTTGGGGAGAAAATGGTTGAATAACAACAGAACTGTCTGTTGAAGTGTCTTTGAGCAAGACAATAAGCCTGAATTGCCTCTAATGGACGCATGGAGTGCCTTGTGTGGCAGCCTTCACCTGTAGCGGCTGGTGAAAAATGTTGTCTGGACCTCACGAGTGCCAACAAGACACACCGGGATTAATCCGTTTGTCCAATAATGTCAGACAAGAAATAAAAGGAAGGAGCAGAGCTGTCTGTGTGTGTAGCTTGTTAAAGTAATGACGGACTTGCCATTACAGGAATTCTCAAAGTTGTCAGCTGTGTACCGACCTGACTTCTGCACAGCGGAACTGATGGTTCCAACCCCATTAAGAAGGCAAGAAAATCCACAAATGAACTCTGACAAGAACAGCTGTGGAGTGAAAACCGTTCCAGGCGACGGCCACGGGAGGCTCACTGAGAGAAGGCCGAGGGTTTGCAGCGCTGCCAAAGCAAAAGGTGGCAGCTTTGAGGAATCTAAAGTATTAGACATATTTTGAGTTATTTCGCCCTGTTTTGTTTACTACGAACGTCCATGTGTGTTCATTCACAGCTCTGATGGAAAATATAGGAAAATCAAGAAAAAATAAATGAGAGGGTAAATCCAAACTTGGCGGTGAAATCCATTACCTGCAAACATTACAATATATATAATAACATTTCCTGCATTTGGAAAACTGTTTACCTCTTTGCAGTCTTTGTACAACCTGTTACTTATCTCCAATTACCATAGCGCCATCAAATAAACACAAACAGCAGAAGAAGAAGTTTCTGAATTCATTGCATGTGCACTGTGTGATTTACTCTGCATTTAAAACACTGGAAACAGTGGGCAGACGTCATTCAACGCCCGGGAAGCAATTCGAAGTGTTGCCAAATCTGCAGACAAGAAAGTATATAATGGCTGTTGTAAGCGTCACTTGAAGGGCATGACCTAATTTACATATTTGACCATTTGCATCACTTTGTAATAATGTGGAAAAGCAGAATAGCATTGTGTGGGAGAGAGAAAAAAATGGAACAAAAAAGACCCAAAAGATGGTTAGAACTACTGAATGTACGCTGGGGTTTTATCCGTTGAGCTTGGCCGTTTAATTAGTCTGATTCTCAACAGATCCAGTTCTGGCTGCAGATCTGACTTGAGTCAAATCGTCCAGTTGGGACCATGAGCAGCTGCCAATGCTCGATCCGAACGGCGAGGGTGTTGTTATATTACCATTGCCCGAAACAGCATCAGCAACATGTTAATAATGACTGCACGACTGCACGTTTCGGGAAAGTTCCATTTTCACCACTGTGGACAACAAGGAGACCGACGACATGAAGATGTTTTGAGAAGTGAAGAGGCTGCGCTCATCGCACACGTTTCTACATATGACATATGCATGTCTCCAAAACGCCAGAAAAGGTTGCTGGATTCATTAGTAGCTGCACTGGACAAAACAAAAAAAGAAGAAAAAAAAATCAATCGGGGAATCTGGAACGCTGCCAGATTGAGTGCAGAAATCTCCAAGTTGGCCACATTGGCAGTGAAGATTTCAGGGTCTTACTCATGAGCTCACAGTGGTCGTGATTAGTGGCTTTAGATTCCCTCCGGAACCTCCTGCTGGTTCATGATTCCAACCGTTGGACTGAGCCAGTAAGCCTGAATAACCCTGACTGCAGCTGCCCGCTTCGCCCACCGACCGTAAAGCCCCGTTTGCGTCACATTTCCAAGTGAAAATACAAAACGTTCGATGCATTTTGGAAATCTGTTTACATGACAGCAGCGCTCGGAGTCACTGAACGTGAAACTTTTTAAAACTCGCTCCCAAGTTGGAACTCAAGGAACGAGAGAAAATACAACTTTTCAGGAACGGTGCTACTGCAGTTTCAGTGTCTTGCTCAAGGACACTTTGAGATGTGGACGGAGGGAATTGAACCAACAACTTCTTGAAACTTGCCAGATGAGCACTGTTTCAGCCAAGCCACAGCGCCCCAAGTGGGTGTAGTGATGCAGCTTGGTCCTGGTTTCATTACGAAAACACACAGCAGCGCCCACTAGTGGCCCTTCAGAAGCACTACATTCATATTTTACTCATTTTGTAATAAATTTGAGCTCCTGTGACTGGAACGAAGATGTCTGGTATATTGACCCCTCTCTAGCTCATAAACCAGAACAGACCGACCATCTGGGCACTTTCACTACGGATAGTAAAACTAGCCTTTTAATGTAGCAGGAAAGCTCATTCTATTCTTGTCGATGCTTCCCATCCTCTCAATCAGGAGAGGGAGTCGCTCTCTTCCGGCCTTCATCCTGCAGAAACCAGGCTACAAAAAGCAGGTGAAGTTCTCCTTTGTGTCTTTTGCTGCTGCACTTCTGACTCTTTGCACTGAACTACACCAGGACTGTTAGTTTTGTGATATTTTCCTGTTTTTGTTTTGTTTTGGGCTTTTTCTTTTAACATTCTTGTAACTGCTGTACAGCGAGTCGTCCGTTAAGGGACAAACAGAGTTGAAGTTAAATCTTGTCTCCCAGCAAGACACAGTACAGAGGCAAACTTTTTTTTTTAAATAAAACATTGCTTGACTCGACACTTGTGTGTAAGAAAATAGGGTCTTTTTTTTTTAGAGTAAACAAGAGAATTTACTTTGAACAAGACATCAAAAATTTGCATTCCTGATTCAAAGAGTGTCTGGTTTTTTTGAGCTAGAAGAAAGAACCTCCTGTCCATCATGTTTTGCCTTGGTTGTTACTTGTCTTGTTTCTTTAAGAAACTTTCCACTCTAATTCAAACCCTACTGTGATATCGATTTACCCATATGGAAGGAGCATGTCTGAGGCAGAGGCACTGATATACAGAGGCTTTAAGGAAAGCTTCATTAAACCACGTGAGACCCAGCACTGAGATGAAGTCTAAAGGATGAAGAACAGGTCCCATTGTGGAAGTCCAGAAGCCGGAAAAAACTTAGAAAACTAGTTTAATACTTTCTGTAGAAGAAGGAAGAAATACTGATGTGACTTTCTCCGTAAAAAAGGCAGATTTATTATGCTGACAGATTGTTTGGCCGAATTTATTTAAGGCAGATAAACCAGTTATATTGTCAAATTGTTTTTGACATAAATCAATTTTTTTACAATCATTGTTAAAATTGGACTTCTAGATGTAATTGTCAAAACAATTCTAAAATTAAGGAAACAGTTTGTCAGGTGTGGCCGAATGTCAGCAGTAACTCCAGTTCTGGTACAGTTAATAGAAAAAGTATTCACTCTGCAGTCCAAAGAAACTAGCCAATGAAGGATCTCCACTCTCATTCCATCCCATAAATCTTCAGGTGCTGCATGATGGATTCAGTTTATTCAGAAAGGGGTTTGACTGCACACCTCTTGCCACTGGGGAAACGCACACATCTGTTTCTTCCCTCAGACACATCTGTTTATTCCCCCTCAGCGCATGTTCACTAATTTCATTTTAACTTCAAAGCTGCTTATGTTTTCATGCTAAAAATCTGTTATGGAAAGAAAGCAAACTGACTGAGACATAAATTCAGCTTTAAAAAAAGAAAATAAAACTTCTCTGGAGTTTTATTACTGTTGAGAATAGATGGTTTTCAGGTAAACCGTCCAATATTGATTTTATACAGAACTGCACTTGACACAACAGGCCGCCTCATTCAGATTGCTTTTTTTTTTTTTTTTTTTTTTTTTACCTTCTTCCAGCATTTTTACAGTCTTTTCACATGAACTGAAGCTGTATTTTCACTTGAAAGGGAGTCGTGTAATCGGGGTCTCAAATACGTGACGCATCAAAAACAATGAAAACTGGATATTTTCATCAGTGCATAAACTTGCTATTAGATGCTTTGGACAGGATATGAAAAGAGGACATGTAATCCAGGTCTGAATAGTTATGTCTTGTTTTGACCCCTGCTGTTTGTAGATGACATTCTTTAGACGTCCTTAATCTGTTTTGCTTTCCGCACTGAATGCCTGCACCTTTTCATAAATCCATCCATCCTTCATTCTGGCATTACCGTTGGATAGATTATTATTATTTCCATAAAACACACTTGGTGTCCATATAATTGAAAAAAGATATTGTCTCTGCCAGAAAGCGATTCATGAGCGAATAAATCAGTTGGCAAATCCATTGTGAAATTAAAAAGTGATCCCAAGCGCAGCACAAATTATTTGGTCGATTATTGCTGAAGGAGCTCATTCTCCTCATGATGTGGTGGAAGACGCTGCTGTAAATCCCAGCAGAAAACTACAGCTACTGGAGATGTTCTCTGTTCCTCAAAATATGCCACTATTTACCTGATTTATCAAGTAAGCAAAAATGCCGACTTATATCGCAGGTAATTTAATAAAACACACAATTCTTCTGTGTTTATTTACGTGTGGATGTGTGTTTTAGCAGTTGATGTAATAGCGTGCACACACAGTCCGTCCAGTATTTTGTGTGAACAGGAACACACGCCACATATTTTGCATTCAGGGAGGCAAATAGAATGAACAAATAGTGTGTTTCATGTCTGTCAGACTCGAGCCTCGGTGCGCCGTACGAGTCGTACAGCTGCTGTAACATCATGTTTCTGCCCCTTTATTAGATCAAGCCCTGTGTGCTTTACCTTCAGATATAATCTCTACATCCAGATGAAGCAACCGTTTGGTTGGAGCTTTCAGTCCTCAGTAAATATCATGTTTGAGGCTCACCAGCATGTATTGAAATGTGTGTGTGTGTGTGTGTGTGTGTGTGTGAGGAACAGAGATCAGTATTTGCTGGCCAGTAAGGAGAACATACCCAAGACATGGCTGAAGAACGAGGTACCCAGTGCAGATGAAGGGATTGATATTGTGCTCTATGAGATGGAAATAATTACTTTTAATCAAAAAAAACAAGCAAGAAAAAAGGAGGCATTACAAAAATGGATTACGTACGTCTCTGCTGTCAAACTGAGCTTCAGGTAATCTTTGTTTGGACACTTGTAACTTTTCTTTGTGAGCTGAAGTTCACGACTGTTGATGAGGACAGAGATGTTGCTCAGCTTCCAGAGAACTGCAGCTCAGCTTTCACTTCACCACAACGCCACTCTCCTCAAATCCCTTCAGTGAATAAAAACCCTGAAGTTGTCCTCCTTGAGCAGCAGTTTTCCTCCCTGCAGTCGACGGGACGCCAGCTTCTGTCACAGGAGAACAGTGGTCCAGAGTTTAATGAAGACTCTGATCCACACTGCGGACTGAATTATGGTCTTTTTGGGCTTCAGAGGTTTTCTTGGATTCGTGATAACTACAGCTTTGGTTTACAGCTTCCTAATTGCAACAAACCTCCACCCTTTCTGGCAGAAAGCTGCAACCGTGTATAATTTCCATATCACTCAAAGGTAATATTACATCTGCTGCAACAACACAACAACGGATGTTGGTGTAACTCTTGTTTCAGTGTGTGTATTCCTCCATGCCTTTTGCAATCCCATGATTCTGTTCCTGTATTGTAACTTTCTCTTATGCTCCCATTTTTCACCCTTTTTTAATGTAATTATTTTGTTTCTGCGACCTTCTCTGTATATTCTTATTTGATTGTTTCCTCTGAAATCTCACTGAATTCGCCTATTGATTGAACCCACTGCTTTTTTTTTTGTTTGTTTTTTTACTGAATGTATTTTATTGCAGTGTACTCTTTTTGTACATGCAGTTTTCTTGACTTGTGTGGTGACACTGCTGGTAGTGTTTACCTTGTGGACTGAGCTTTTCCTCCCAACGAAAATGAAATCATTTCGTACCTCTGTGCAATCTCATCATCTTTTTCATTGGTTCTGTGGAAATTCCCTGATTCCCCCGTCAACAGGAAGCTTCCTCAGGAGCAAATAATATACTGTGGAGCGCAGTCGGTTCTGGACACTACCGTGATTTCTGTCTGTGCATTGGCTTGCTGCCAAACTACGGCACTTGTAGAAATGAATGGGAACGCTTGACGAAAATAACTAAGCAGTACTGCTGCACTCGCCTCTGATGACAACAGTACTGCGAACTAATTCTGTATGCATCAATGTAATAATTATATGGGTTAACATCACGATGGTGTGCTGCATTTATGTGCAAATGGGTATTTTTTTCGGAGAGCAGCTGCAGCGAGTGGGTGTCTGCAATGCCCATTAAGGAGCTGCTTTGCACAACCAGAAACGGGAAAACATACTGCACGGCCCCGCGCTCTACTTTACATTTCAGTTGTGAAGAAATGCTACATATTTCACATTGAAAATGAAAACTCATCGAGGCCAAGGTTACTTTGTTCCATGGGTAGATTTGTTTGTGCCGGAAATGTTTGCAACAAAACACGCATTGAATCTGGCGGTACAGGTACTCGATCGAATGACGATAAACAAGCAACCAGGAAGTGCTCAGTGTTCCGCTATTCAATAATATTCAGGCATAGATAATTAAAAAGATGTAGTAAATGAATAAACGAAATTTAGACAGATGAAAACAAAACATAATGATACAACTAAAAAAACCTAAGAGAGATAAAACCAACATCTGAAATAAAAAAAAAAAGCAACTGAATAAGAACCTAGCCATGATAATAAAAAGAGCACATAAATAGAATAAAGTAAAACAAAGCACACTGCCACTGTTTCCTATGGCATTCAGTGCCTGTTTTTAAAGCCTTTATCCAGCACCCGATTATTGGAATTGGCGTCATCCAGCACGCCGCTGTAATTAACACTGTCAGTGAATCAGACTTCCTACATTTCTGTAGGAAATGAGACCTGGATCACACCAGTGGGATTACAATCGTCTATTCTCGACTGTGTAGACAAATCCAGCGGCAGTCCTGGAGCTTGATCTCTCCACTTTCAGCTCCCTGTGTCACTCACTGAAAGCCAAATATTTTCTCAGTGTTTGAATCCCCTCAAGGCTGACAAAGGTACAGACCAACTGACACTGCGATCGCTGCTCTCAGACGTCTGAGTGTCAGAACTCTGCACTTTTAGAGAGGGGTGAGATTTCAGCAAAATAACTACCTATCCTTGAGCTTAAAATCCACATAAGATGGAGCAATTTCACTGCGAAAATAGGACAGAAATGCTTGAAGGCTTCTTTTGAAATGCAGTCTGTTTTCTGATTTTGGATAGTTTCTTTTTTTGATAGCTGCATATAAAGTCCATACCGTAATTGCCTATTCCTCTTCACATGCTCACAAGCTTCACTAATATTACTCTTACTGGTGCGGCAAACAGCTTTGACAAATAGCACCTGAGGTAAAATGTGAAGGAGGCGCCTGGCTTCTCACTTAATTTTCACATTTTCCTTCCCTTGCACAAGCTCTCATGCCTCCGCTCCCCTCATGAAAAGCATCAGGTTGTATCAGAGTCAACACTTCAAACTTTAATCTTTCTGCTTGTGCTCTCCCATTTATGGCGGTCACAAGTACACATGGGGGAGAGGACTCGAGTGGACACCAGTGAAATGATGGCGACAGCACAAAGCCCTGCTGATACATGCATCAACACAAGGAGACAAGAGATTAATGAAACCGCCTGTAACCTAAATCACTGCAGCAAAGTGAACATGTCCTACTCTGAGCAGTGAAACCACTATGAATAGTTAAGGCATTGCCTTTTCATCCATACAGTGTATGCATGAGGTCCAAGAACACACACACACACACACACACACACAGAAATTCACGGTCCAGGCCTTCAAATTGACATATTTTAATTCCCCTGCTTGCTGCGCTGTTCATGAACGTCACAACTTGGTGTCTGACCTTCGTCGAATTGTGACATGAGCTCTGAAACCACAGCTCAATCCCTCAAGTCCATGCGAGACAGCGTAGGGATCTGCCGTTTGGTCTGTCACACTCACTACTGAAGGAAGCTACCAGAAAAACAAGAACACACACTCTGTTTTAACTGAAAACAAAAAACTTCTTTTGCATTTTGAGGAACAGTTAAAACAACAATGGTCCAGTGACATGACAGACATCCTGCACAATGTGAACCTCAACAGGACCTGAATAAAACTGCATACAGACGTGAGAGACAGACAGTTAGCTGCCAAACATCTCATAATATGAAACTCTGAAGTTGAAGCCCTGTTGTTTCCCCGACAATGCTTTTTTCCAGGTTAAAACAATGGTGTTCGGAGCCTCTGGAAACAGCCCATTCGCACCATGGCCGAGTAGATGGAAAACAACAATGGTGGCCTGTAGAGCGCCATGAGTCCCAGCCGACAGGGACCCTCAACAGCAACCCATCTTGGTTGTCTGTCCATAAGAATGTCACTTTACTAGGCATTGTCAATTTCTAAAATGTATTGTTGTTTCTGTGCGTGTGTGATTTCATGACAAAAACAACCGACAGTGCCAACTTGTGGCCTGGCATGTTTATAAGGACTCAAGGATTAAAGGAGTCTTTAGAGCCATACCGTACCCGTGATGTGTCACGGTATAAAAATTGTGCAGTCGAGGCCTCATTGAAATGTAAAATAGGTAAAGCATAGACTACAATAAAATAGGACATGTTATAAAATAGGCACCCGAAAAAACACTATATAGGCTCTATGCACAACTCAACCACTTCCTGAACTTCAGGAGGCTCCTTGTTTCCTGTCTGTCACGATAGGATGAGCTGATTAATACAGGTGTGTCTGAAGTTGTTACAGAGGTCAGACACACCTGCATTAATCAGCTCGTCCTATCATGAAAGACAGGAAACAAGGAGCCTCCTGAAGTTCAGGAAGTGGTGAAGCTGTGCATAGAGTCCATACAGTGTTCGCAATAGTAAATGAAAAAAAATAAATTCATAGGCGCTTGATGTGCAAAGCACCACCACTGTTCCACCGCCTATCAGCTTCTGAAGGGCTGGATATGGTCCTTCAAAATGCTGAGGGCCCTCTTTCTGCATCCACTGGTGTAAATGTATGGAGGTATTTTTGGTGAAAAAAATGTAAAGGTACAATTTGTATTTGGTACATTTTCTTCAAGTACATTTTTTTCACTAAATGCACTGCAACAATAGAAGAAATAGTAATACTGTAATACTGAATAGAAGATATTGAGCAACTGAAGAAATTGTTAGTGTGTAAGCTTTTCAATCTGTGACTCATAAAATCGGATTTTTCAAATCTTTTTCACCAAAAATACCTCAATTTAAATATCCGTCTTGGAGGGTAGTTTGCTTCCATCAATCCTCTTGGCATCCTTCACCATAACCCTGCAGAGCTTTCTTCTCTCCAGCAGAGCAGCTGGCGTGCAGCGCTGTGCCACGCCGTGCCACACCATGCAGCAGGAGCAGCTATGCTGCTGGAGCGAGGAAAACGACATAGTTGTCATCTGTTTCTGGCTGCTGCGAAGGTAGACATGCATATCAACACGAAAAGAATAGGTAATAAAACAAAAATGGGGTTTTTCGTGAGCAGGAATAGATCTGATTGAGAGCAGGGGTCTGGACGTGTCCTGAGGGAAAAGCTTCATCATATGCCTGCACACATTGAGGGATGACAAAAACACGCAACGAGAGCTGATGGCCGAGCCCTGAACAGTCTCTTCCCCATCGTTCCTGTTTGCTATTGTAACATTTCAGTGTGAAAACATGTTGGTGACCAATGTGATTCTGGGTGTCACTGATTATATTGTTTCATTATAAACAGCAAACCACTTCCTTCAAAGGTTGAAAAGTTCTGGCAGATTCCTAAGTTCTGTCCCAGTCTGTGTGTTTACATGGGACTGTTTTTATTCCTGTTTAAATCTGTCAAAAGCTTAAGTCTGCTCTAAAATGACCATGTTAACACCTAAAAACTTTGTTCAGAGTTAAGTTTAAATCCATGAGTGGAATTATATGAAAATTAGGCATGACTTTATTCAGTTGTTCTGCATGCTCGTCCGTCGTGACGATGCAGTATTCAGAGATGGCAGCCTGTGGTTCCACTCATGAGAAGACAAATCAATTTAATGGGAGCTTTAGAATAAATGGACATGATGAAACGAGGGGATGGACGGGAGCAGAGCAATGTAGACAGTTTCAAAGCTGTAGCATCAAAGTTAATCGAGGAAGGAAAAAGAGAAAAATATCTACCAAAACGCTTTCTTTACTTCCGGGAGACGTCAGTACTTCAAAGCCGCCTCCTGTCCAATCAGAACGGTTTACAGCCCCCAGCGTTTAGGTGGATTTATTCCTTCGTTCTCCTCATGTAAACATGAAGCTCTTGCATATAATTCTGAATTGCTTAATTTGGAATAAATCTGAATAAAAAGCACCCATGTAACCACACCGGATGTCTGAAAAGCTTTATTTTTTTCGCACCCTCCAGAGTGTATTATTAAAGGGAAAAACCTGGATTCGTCATGTTGAAGGGATCTGGTAGATGAGATGTGCTTCAGGGGGAACTTCATTAGAATGAATTGTGTGAGTCACTGCAAGTGAATGCTACTCTTTCCTCATTGAGCACCTTTATCTTATTATTATCAAACATTTCTACAGTGATATCAGGAGTGTCTTATGGGATAATCACGTCCCGATCCATGCCGTATCACAGGTTTAATGAGCAGGAATGTGATGGAACTCGTATCGCTGCGGCAGTCGCAGTCACCAGATTTTAACAATGGTTCACAACTGCTGGAGATTTCCCAGCAACTATCACGACCAGCATCATTAAAATACCAAATGAGGGAATATTTTCTGGCAGAATAGCATTCATCTCGATTTTGCTTGTTTGTTTGTTTGTTTGTTTTGTAATCCAGAGACTCTATGTCAAAAAGAGAGCGCTGAAGCTGCTGTGGCACCTCAGTGCATCATTCAGACTCTTTATTCCAGGCAACATCCAGTTGGATAAAATGTCCTTTTTAAAGGATTCTTAAAACAGATCAGTTTCTGTAGGAAGAGATATTCATCACTCTCCATTTAGCCTTAAACAGGATTGGGCTATTTCTGGAACTCACTGGTCATCATTACGAATGTGGTTTACCAGCTCGTCTCTCTCCTTTGGCGCCATGCCACATAATTGTTGTGGTTTCTGCTCCACTTGATCAAGGTATTGAGTATTGGAAATCAGAGAGTAGGGAGACACACACCAGTGTGCAGACTGAGCCTCATCTGGGGAAAATGTCATCTCACTTCATGCTAGAATGAACCCGGCGTCCCTTGGACTCTCATATACCAGCTCAAACATATGCAGAGGCACACACACGCGCTCAAATGAGCACTGTCCATCCCAGGTGGCATTAGAGGGAGTAAGAAACCGTCCTGCCAATTTGTCACTCTGTGTGCGTGTGTGTGTCTACAATATGTGTGTATGATTCCCATACATGCACCAGCATGCATGTCTGTCTGAAAATGACCAATTCCCCAAAAACGTTTTTTTTTTTTTTTTTTTTTTTTTTTGGAAATCTGTCTTGAACACCCCCTCTCCATGTGTGTGGAACGGCACCATGAATATCAATTTGACTGTCAGCTTTATGTGAAAAGTCTCTCTGCCGCTTTGTTGAGGAAATTTGTTGTTTTTATGCAGCCTAAGCAGAATGCAAAAAAAAAAAAAAAATTCAATATATCAATATACGTTTCACCCGTAGAAGCATAAAACTGCCACACTAAAATATTTTTCTGAGCTGTATCTCATGTTGAGATGGTTTTCTCATTTTCTCAATAAAATGAGATCCCCCTGGAACTGCCGCCTCATCGTCGTGGGGGAGTTTGAGTGCCAGGAGATATGTTGTCTGGGGCTTTGTGGCCCTGGTACACTGTATTAAAAAAAAAATTGGTTGAATTGATTATTCATAGGGTGAAGCGTTTCACGAAATGTTTTGTGTTGACTCAATTACTATTTAAAAACATTGACTGAACGAAAAACTCTTCGTTGGCTATTAATTCAGCCAATTGCTTAATAATCGTTGACAGAACAAAAGACTGTTGGCTTATTAATTGAGCCAATTGAAACAAATTAGTTGACACCATGTCATATTCCACATCATGTGCTCACTCAACTAGGACTTATTAGTCATTACAACTATAAAGTAATAATTGAGTGAATAACATAATAATGACTGCATGAATTAATATTTAAATGATATATACTCAACATAAAATATAGCCTAATTAAATAAAGACTAATAAAGACAAATTTACTTTAAATTTTTATTTTTCTGTGTACAAAACAAAACATTTAAATTCAAATTCAAAAAATTACACAACATTTGAAAAGAGTGCAAAACAGAGCAAATCCAATAGCTGACAGTATAAGCTGTAAAGGAAAGTCTGGGGTTCAAGGCTCGTAAGGAGGTAGCAATGGCGCAGCTTCCAGGCCTCCCGGAGGCCCCACAATCTCCAGGATACCCATTGGCATGGGGCTTGAGGCTTCGTACACACCATCTG